>NC_092226.1:73377790-73741540 GCF_036320965.1 Panulirus ornatus | reverse complement strand
GGTGATCACTAATTAGTCACCTTTCTGGTGAATGAAGAACACTTTTCTGAGGAGAAAATCTAAAATATGATTATTTGGTTTAGGTATATTTTGACAAACATTCATCAACTGGAAGATACTCTGAATTGGATTGTCTTTCATCTCATTATATATATATATATATATATATATATATATATATATATATATATATATATATATATATATATATATATATTGTTTTTTCCTAGCGCTACCTCGCACACATGAGGGGGGAGGGGGATGTTATTCCATGTGTGGCAAGGTGGCGATGGGAATGAATAAAGGCAGACTGTGAATTTTGTGCATGTGTATATATGTATGTGTCTGTGAGTGTATATATGTGTACATTGAGATGTATGGGTATGTATATTTGCGTGTGTGGACGTGTATGTATATACATGTGTATGGGGGTGGGTTGGGCCATTTCTTTCGTGTTTCCTTGCGCTACCTCGCAAACGCGGGAGACAGCGACAAAGCAAAATAATATATATATATATATATATATATATATATATATATATATATATGTGTGTGTGTGTGTGTGTGTATGAATATGTACATGTGTATATATGTATGTCTGTGTGTGTATGTATGTATACGTTGAGATGTATAGGTATGTATATGTACGCGTGCGGGCGTTTATGTATATACATGTGCATGTGGATGGGTTTGGCCATTCTTTCGTCTGCTGCCTTGTGCTACCTCGTTAATGTGGGAGACAGCGACTAAGTATTTTTTTCTTATGTTCCAAAAGGAGGAACAGAGAAGGGGCCAAGTGAGGATATTCCCTCTAGGGCTAAGTCCTCTGTTCTTAACGATACTTCACTAATGCGGTAAATGGTGAATTAAATATATATATATATATATACCCCAGACGCTTCACATGTCCTGATTCAATCCACTGACAGCACGTCAACCCCGGTATACCACATCGATCCAATTCACTCTATTCCTTGCCCTCCTTTCACCCTCCTGCATGTTCAGGCCCCGATCACACAAAATCTTTTTCACTCCATCTTTCCACCTCCAATTTGGTCTCCCACTTCTCCTCGCTCCCTCCACCTCCGACACATATATCCTCTTGGTCAATCTTTCCTTACTCATTCTCTCCATGTGCCCAAACCATTTCAAAACACCCTCTTCTGCTCTCTCAACCACGCTCTTTTTATTTCCACACATCTCTTACCCTTACGTTACTTACTCGATCAAACCACCTCGCACCACACATTGTCCTCAAACATCTCATTTCCAGCACATCCACCCTCCTGCGCACAACTCTATCCATAGCCCACGCCTCGCAACCATACAAAATTGTTGGAACCACTATTCCTTCAAACATACCCATTTTTGCTTTCCGAGATAATATATATATATATATATATATATATATATATATATATATATATATATATATATATATATATATATATATATAAAACACGTTCAGTATCAATTAAGAGCATTGTTGGCCTTTTTGAGTTCCAATTTTCTGAAATGTATTAAGTCACTGATATCTCCTTCCCTGCTCATCTAAACTGACCAAATATGCAATAAAAAGGTTATCATAGTATGCTTAGCGTAAGTATGAAGGTGTATTCATATTGTATATTAAAGTAATAAAATAAGGGATTACACTGTTTCATTTCCATTGTTTTATATACCTGGGTTAAGCCCACTACCAGCATGTTGCCTTCATATCCCAATGTACTACGTCAAAACAAATCAACCTATTCCATGCCTGTTTCTCACCTTCCTGTACGTCCAGGCTCTAATACACCAAAGTCTTCATTACATATTTCAAACTCCATGATCTAACCCCTTCCTCCCTCCACTGTTGACATGTAGATGTTCTAAATCTGTCTTTCTTTTTTCATCCTCTTCGTATATCTAAGCCATTTCAACACGTCCTGGTCAACCCTCTCAAAAGAGTCGCTTATCACCAGACACTGCTTACACAGTCAGTCAGTTTGTTCATGATCAATCTACCTCACACTACATATTGCCCTTAGTCATTTCATTTGTAACATGTTCATCCCCATCCATTCTTTCGCATTCATGGCCCAAGAGTCGCATTTGTTGGGCCTGCTGCATCTTCAAACATACCATTTTTTTTTCTAACAGACAACACCCCATCCTTCCACATGTTACTTAATGCACCCAGGAGTCCATATCCCACTCTCCTATCATACAACTCACATCCATCCTGGAGGTTTCCCATTTCAGGTACCTCTACAACTCCACATTCTACTTGTACTCCCCATTTACATGCACACAAACCGTCCTGTTTCAACCCCCTGCTTCACCTCATTACCTTAATTTTATTACCATTAACTCTCAACTTCTTCCCTTCATATACATAACCAGACTAATGCACCAGCTTCTGGGGTTTCTGTTTGGAGTCTCCAGTCATATTTTTGACACCCAGTAGACCTTACCATACTGTAGACATGCTCCTAGCTTCAAGACCCATCTATTCAGACTTGCTCCTCTCAAATAACTCATTTTTACAGCCTGGATTCTTGAACTTTGTGACCCATGTCCATGTTTTGGCTGCATAGATCAGGGTTGGGAGGAATATGTTGCTCCTTTTATTCTTTAGAAATGTGTAAGAATATTCATACATCAACTCAGTGGCTTGTACGAAGACAGGAATTTGAAGACCTAGTTACATCTCTTCATGAGGAAAGGTTTGGGCTGGATTATTACATTGTTATTTTGCTTATGTTTATCCATTTAGTATTACAGACTTTGTCCATTTGTCTTCTATGATCCATTCATAAAGAAACCTGAGAAAAGGTTGTTCATAGTTATTTCACATGATTTGTTTCAATGTCTGTTTGCCACATTCTGCATTAGTGAGGTATTGCCAGAAACATGAAAAAGTGTGACTTGCTCACATTTATCTCTGAAGTTATGTCCATTGCAACATTCACAGAGAAACCCCACTAACCATTCCATGGCTTCCCTTGACCAATTTAAATGCCCTAGTTAAGCCGACCGACAGTGCATCACCCCCTATATAACACATGACTCCAATTTCCTCTGTCCCATGCATGGTTCTCACCCTTCCAAGGGTTCAGGCACCAGTAACTCAAAGCTTCCTTAACTTCTCCCATCTTTTCCTTGGTCTCTCAAATGCTCCTCCACTTGTGGCATGCATGGACTCCTATGGTGTAGCATAACATTAGTGTTCCTGACCGTGACACATTCATGGGTTGCCCAGGGTCAAGCACATAGGTTCAATTCCTGGTTGTGGCAGTCGGTCCACAGTCAACCCAGTTGTTCATCCACCCCTAGGGGTTGGTCAATAAAATGGGTACCTGGCTCTGGTTTGGGTATATGACAGCTAGAGAGTGAATGTCAATGGATGTGGCCTTTTTTGTCTGTTTTCCTGATGCTACCTCGCTGAAGCAGGGGGCAGCAATGCTGTGTCCTTGTTGGATGGGATGGTGCCAGGAATGGATTGAAGGCAAGCAAGTATGAATATGTACATATATATGTATATGTCTGTGTATGTATGTGTATGTACGGTATATAAGTAGACAGGTCATTCTTTGTTTCCTGGCGCCACCTCACTGAGATGGGAAACAGCGATCAATATATGTATTAATTTATTATCATTATTATACTTTGTCACTGTCTCCCGCGTTAGCGAGGTAGCGCAAGGAAACAGACGAAAGAATGGCCCAACCCACCCACATACACATGTGTATACATACACATCCACACATGCACATATACATACCTATACATTTCAACATATACATATACATACACAAGACATATACATATATACACATGTACATAATTCATACTTGCTGCCTTTATTCATTCCCGTCATCACCCTGCCACACATGATATGACAACCTCCTCCCCCGCACTCGCGCAAGGTAGCACTAGCAAAAGACAACAAAGGCCACATTCATTCACACTCAGTCTCTAGCTGTCATGTATAATGCAATGAAACCACAGCTCCCTTTCAACATCCAGGCCCCACAAAACTTTCCATAGTTTACCCCAGACACTTCACATGCCCTGATTCAATCCACTGACAGCACATCGACCCTGGTATACCATAATGTTCCAATTCACTCTATTCCTTGCACACCTTTCACCCTCCTGCATGTTCAGGCCCCAATCGCTCAAAATCTTCACTCCATCCTTCCACCTCCAATTTGGTCTCCCACTTCTCATTCCCTCCACCTCTGACACATATATCCTCTTTGTCAATCTTTCCTCACTCATTCTCTCCCTGTGACCAAACCATGTCAATACACCCTCTTCTGCTGTCTCAACCACACCCTTTTTATTACCACACCTCTCTCTCACCCTTTCATTACTTATTCAATCAAACCACCGCACTCCATGTCTATAACAGATCACTAACCCTGTTCTCATCTTTTTTCACACTTCTTCACCATTTCCTGTGTAAACAAAATAGCACCAAGAACATATGAAAAAACTGCATCATTTGCTCCTTGTTTCATTGCTATTTTTGTCTGTTGTCTATATACAGTAAACTTAATAAAAAACAAAAACAATGTATAGTGTGCTAAAGATGGTTGAGCATGAACTAGAATCCCAGTCCTTCAGTAATGATGGAGTAAAAATTTGAATTTCAAATTGAAGAGGGATAATATTCAAGAGTGAGTAAGACATTACCAAATGACTTCGAGTCACAAGGAAGGGAGCGCAAATTGGAAATAAGGGCAAAGGGGATACTCTAATTATAAGTGTAACTATGTATGATACTGTAGCACACACACACTTGGGTGTATAAGTTCAAATATCTAGGGAAAAGTTTGTACATAAATCAGTCCTTACATATTTTCATTCCTTAAGGTCAAAGTTACTTCAAATCCATTGGATTCCAACATGCATGTCACAAAAGATTTCAAGTTTGTGATTACATATGCACCCTTCTACCAATTAAGATTCCTTAGACAGAAGCATTAGTTAAAAAAAAAAGGAAAATATTTAATTCTTGTTTTTATTAAACAAACAGTAAGAAGAGTATAAAAATACATACTAACATTATAAGATTAACAATGCTGTCAATACAGAAATGAAACTGTCCTTACCCTTATTCACTGACACATTATCAATTTAGTACATAAACAAAACACTCCCTCATAGGCTTTTATTGTTTCTGATTAATCCTGAAACCTCATAGCTGTGAAAAATATAAAGAGAATTGTATTTCTAATTATCTAATTCCATTTATTGGGGTGGATCAAGTGCACATAAGCATGCACCTTTAATGGGGGTTAAAGTTGCTGAAATATGGTCCCAACCATAACTCTACAAGCTAGCAAGAGGGAAGAGATGCCCAGTTTCCTATGAGACTTGCTGAACTGCACTTCTAAGCACATACTGCATAAACAACTGATGATTTCACTAAATATAAAATGAAAATAAACTATGCCTCCTATCTGAATAAGTTCTTATGTTTTCCCACCACAGCGAGGTAGTGCCAGATTAGACAAAGAATGGCCTCATTTCCTAACATCCAACTCTCATATATAAGGCACCAACACCAGAGCTCCCCATCCACAACAAGGTTACAAAGACCTTTCCATGGGTTCCCCTGACCACTTGATATGCCTTGGCTCAGCCCAATGATAGCACATCACAGTCTGTATACCAAATCATTCCAATTCGCCCTATCCCATGCACACCTCACACCCTCATGCAATTATGGCCTCTTCCACTCTATCGTTTCACCTCCGCCTCAGAGTCCCCCTTTTCTTTGTTTCCTCTACTACCAACATATATACCATCTTCGTCATTCTCTCCATATGTCCATAAAATTTCAGTACACCCTCTTCAACTCTTTCATACATGCTCTTACTACCACACTTCTTCCTTACTCTATCACCTCTTATTTGATACACCCTTCTCACATCACACTGTTCCCAAACACTTCCTTTCCAACACATTCACTCTTTTCTGTACCTTGTTATCTAGGGCCCAAGCCTTGCATCCATACCCTACCATCAGGACTACTATACCATCAACTGTACTAATAATTGCCCTCACAGATAGTGATCACTCTTTCCAACTTTGCCCCCTCACCCACCCTATGGCTCAATTCACTTTAAATCGAAATGGTTGCATTCACTACCATTTCCACTTCCAAGAATCTAAAACACTTCACTTCCTCAAAGTTCCCTCCATTCAAACTTACACTCCAACTGACCTGTATCTCCCCATTGCTAAACCTAAAAATCCTGCTTTCCTTCACATTTATTCTCTACTTTCTCCTTTCATAAAATTAATCTGTCTCAGAAACCAACAGTCCATGGCCCATCCACTCGTATACACATAAATATGCATAAACGCCCATATATATACATATACATTGTGCCAGGAATGGATGAAGGCAAGCATGAATGAATATGTACATGTGTATGTATGTATATGTCCTAGAGAGCAGCTAAAAAGGGAGGGAGCGGGGGGCTGGAAATCCTGCCTTCTCGTTTTTAATTTTCCAAAAGAAGGAACAGAGAAGGGGGCCAAGTGAAGATTTCCCTCAAAGGCTCAGTCCTCTGTTCTTAAGTCTACCTCGCTAATGCGGGAGATGACGAATAGTATGAAAAAAAAATTAATATTTCATACGTGTTCACCATTTCCCAAATTAGAGAAGTAGCACCAGGAACAGACGAAGAAAAGGCCTCACTTGCTAACAACTCATTTATCTGGTAAGGTACCTAGAGAAATTACATGTCAAAGCACTCAGCATCATTTACTGTCCCCTGACACATCTAGCAAAAGATAATTGACACTCCCTTCCACAAAAATGACAAACAAATTTGCAAGCTAACTTTATAACTGGCCTCTAAGCTAACGTTATTCACACAGGTTTCACCTCCAAAATTCCTAAGTTCTAAACAAAGGTTTCACCTCAAGCAGTCTTTCTCTAACCCTCTTATATCATATCCTATATTACCTCCCATCACCTGCAACAGACCAAATTGTGAAATCCCTCTCGTTTGCAAATGACTCCATAATCACATCATAGCAACATTAACATTACTCAAGCAACGACAAACATGGAATACTACATTATGCATTTTGAACTAGCTCACTTAAAATAATGCATGCATCCCTAAAACAGAAATGAATCCAACCTACACTTTCCCATAACCCTGCAGGGTCAACCACTCCCACTCAATAGGACTTCAGTCATACTGGGTGTCACAGATGAGACACACAACATGCACTCCCCACATAAACTTCAACATAAAATTCGTACACAAATTAAATACCTTCAGAAAACTTACTAGCACAAGTATTGGACATGGAAAAGAATTCCTTAGTATCCTCAACAAACATTTCATCCACTCCACCCTTAACTATGCCTCAACTGCCTAGTCATACACCCTGCCAAACACAAATACAGCAAAGTTGCAAACTACACAAAACAAGGCACTAAAAACAATCACCAGCTGCCTAGCAACCACAGACATTTTAATGAGAGTTATACCTCCAGTACAATCTCACTTTTGAATGCTCACTACTCAGTTCTCTGCAACATCATTAGACCCCTCCTACCTAAACTATTCCAATAACCACCTAGCAACCACCAACCCAAGTAAATTTCTTACTCCTGCTTCAAACTACAATAACCTATACTTACAGATCCCCCTTCAACAAATATAACACTGACAAAACATAGAAACATCCTAATAACTCAACAAGCACAAACACCTACTTATTCTTAATCTTCCCTCTACCAACTGTACACCCATCCAAAACTACACTCTTATGGCATGTATGAGGTATGCTTTCTCATATGTATTGTGGACACCAATCATCTCTCCAACATTACAAACAATGATTCAACACATAACAAGACCCTTCAAGCTCAAGTTGCACCTTCCACACTCAAGAAAATTAATGCTTCCTCCTCATCTGTATTGTGTTCATTCTATAAAGACACACACATAACTAAACTTCTTGACATGTAATCCCACCCGCTGGACATGGGGAGCTTCTAGAGACTGTGGAAGCACCATACAGAGGAAGCCTAAGGCAGGAAGTATGTAAAATCAAGCTCATCAATGCCAGAAAAACAATTACTGTACACGTTAAGCCATCCGAACTGTGAAGCATAACCAGCATTAATTTCCAAAATCCTTAAATAAAGTATAGATCAAAATGTTTCAGTAACTGGTGAAATAGAAAATAAAGTCTTATTAACCCTTAAACGTCGGGAGTTATGACAATTTGTGTAGAAAGCACTGGGAGCGATCATGTGAACACTAGTTTTCATGAGCTTATTTTGAACCTACTAACATTTTGACATTTATACAGCTGCTGTGTGTCTCTGTCATTACAGGTGCTTCCTACAGAGACTACCACTCTCTAGAAGTCATCCTGAAGTGAAAATATATATGTATAAATATCAAGAGAATCAGGTGTATGTGCAAGCAGGAAGAGGGTGAGTGGTTCTAGGTGAAATGGTGTTGTGCTGCCAATGGCCTAAACCAGGGTATATGAAGAGGTCAGGCTAAACCATAAAGAAATCTGTGAAGCTTTGCTTGAGGATAGGGAGACCTGGTTTTACGTATCAAGCATGATACCTAGAGAGTTGATGCAAGTGAATGATGCCATTCTTCATCCATTCCTAACACTACCACTCTGACCAGGGAAACAGCAAAAAAGAATGAAAAATAAAGTAAATGTGTGTATGTAAGCACTGCATGTTTAATACATGAAAATATGTGTAAATCACAACCTCTATGGCTCAGTCATCTGTTCTGGATGCTATCTCTCTCACATGGGAAGTGGTAAGCATATATGGAAGAAAAATGTACTGTGGTAAGTGTCATTTAGTAAAGTGGGTCAAATAGGAATGTGTTATCCAGTGAATATGAGTCAAGAAGCTTTCAATCACCATTTCAGGAATTACATATCCTTAGGGCTACCTTATGGCCACCAAGTTATGCTGGTTTGTTTCTACGCATCCTTTATGTTTACATGCATTTCCTTCATAAACAGTTATGACTCATTTCTGAATTTGCATCATGTGCTCACCTGCCCTTCCTCCACCTCCAACTTTCCCCCTCTGCATCCACATTGGGGGCTTTTAACTTTAGCATCATACTATGGAAAATAAATCATGTTAGCTCATTTTTTTTACACATCCTTTACTTTTATAAGTCTCTCTGAATTTGCAATGGGAAACAAAATATGAAGACTTTTTTGTTCATATATGAAGCAACTGTTACAAAAAAAAGTTATCCGGCGTTTAAGGGTTAAAGATTCTTCTATACTACGAAGTCAGTACCAAATGAGAAGCTCTATACTTTAATGACTATTCAACCTACACTATGTACAATCTTTTCATTCATTTTCGAACTCAGGAAAGTTTATGAACTTGCTCAGTAAAATCTAATATCTCTGGCTTATTACTAATGCTTTGCAGGAATAAAAATATGCCTTTGTCAGTCAACATGACAAGACGTAGTTATACACAGTGCAAATTACTAGGCAACATTAAGGAAACCATAAAAAATAAAACATATAAAATTAATGGTAAAATAATAATTTATACACACATATTGTAAACAATACTTACCATAAAATGCTTATCTTACAACATCCTTTGCACTTCCCTCTTCAACTGACAGTTAAGCGTGCAAAAAATTATTATCGGGCTAAATTGAAAAGTTATCAGGTTTGCAAATGTCTCCTCATAAAATTCAAGTAAAATTCATGCTTATTCTACAAAGGATGTTATAGATTAGTGTCACATTCCAAAAGTACAGAGTTTTCCCCCAAATTACAGAGAGAATAAATAAGAATAAATAAAGTAATCATAATTTGTGCTCTCAAAATACTCTCAAAATGAACCAGATTTGTTACATAGTTATTCCAAAAGCCTGCTTTTTGTGTTTTTCAGCTGGATAGGAATCGTGGAATCAACAGGTGGACCACTAATTTGCTACTATTTATTCCAGAGATGGATACTTCAAAATACGTCAAGTATAAAATTTGTACTTATCTTTAAGATCATTTCCATTAAAATAAAGATCATCCCATTATCAAAATAAGGGCATACATAATGTTAAGTTCAGTAACCAGTCATATAACTCACTTGACATTCATCAATTTAGTTAATAGAAAAATTAGAATGCGTTTTCTCAAACTCAAGGCTCCAAAATCAGCTGTACAACAAATCATCAATTTAAAAATAAGTTTTAAATGAAATGCTTAACCCTACATCATCAAACTCTGAAAAAGCACAACATAAATTGGAAAAAAAATAAGATCACAGTTATATGAGAATTAATGGAAGCATATCAAGAAAATGATTCATCACAGCAGTCAAAGAAACCTTTGACAGGAAGTAATCATAGTAGGAATGAAGTCCTGACAGCTCCCATACAAAATAATGCCACAAAGTTCACATTCAAACTCTTAACCCCAGTGCTTTTCACTAATTTCCAAAAGTTGGGGGAGGAACTCTTTGATAATTAGTTCACTTTGTTCCAATGCCCTAAATACATGCGTAAGCAACTAGTATAAAATATACCCTGTATAATTCTGTACATTCCCCTGAATTACATTATAGTCCCTGACCTGTTAATAATGCACAATGCCCTCTAAATTTTGATGCAACTTTTAGTTCTGAGATTAAACAAAGTTGAAGCTAAGAACTACTTATCCTGAAAATATCAAATTGCAAATACTGTCAATTACTGGAGATTAAAAAAGGCTCATATTTTCATGTACTGAGGGATAATTAGACTTTACTTATAACTTTAACAAAAACGTTATGCCACATGTAATTGATATGTTGGCATTTGTCACATGTGGATATGCAGATGAGGAAGGACTCAAGGTGATCTTTTCCTTCACTGATGCTCATTTCTTTGGCCACATTCATACTACTGACTCAACAAACTGTCTGCCATACACTTTCAAACTCTGTGAATTTAAAAAAAAAAATGTATCATCCCATTTCTCCATTTAATTCTATCTTCTGTAAATGTATTTTTTTCTATTCCTGCTTCCTTATCTTCAATCATCCCCAACATAGAAGAATTGCCCTCTTTTCATATTCTCACACTTGCTTATTTGAAAGCAAAAACATCAACAATTTGTGGATGTTGTGATTATTACAACTGGTTATATAATACGAAGGTGTGACGATGTTCAACATTCAAACTGTTGGGATGATCTTTTATATGCTACCTGGCTCTGAACATATATAAGAACATTTACAATATGCTGAAGGCCCACATTCCAAGCTTACTTTAATAATACTGATCCTGTTTAAAGATATAACATATGCCTTCTCTCACATGAAGTATAGTAGGGTAGATGAGGCACCATTTTGGCTATTAACCCTCAAAATATCTAATTTCAAAAATCAAAATAATAAGAGTTCCAATTATATGCAAAAGAATTCTTTATAATGCCTTGCATATAATCTTGATAAAGTCATCATCTACAGCCTACACTAAAAATATAAGGATAACAGAAAAAAAACTGGGTTATCACTGTAATTACAAACAGGGAACACAGTACAGGCTGGGAACTAGGTAGAGAGAAAAGAATTACCTCAAATTAAAAAAATAAATATAAACATGAAAAGAATTATCTCCAAAGGTCAATATGGAGTCTGAGATTGTGAAGGAAATCAATACAAGAAGCTGCAGTCTGCATGGGGCCAAAGAAGATAACTTTCAGTGGGAGAATGGATAAGTCCTTTACTTTCTGCATACTTGTGCTTGCAAAGGGCAATGAAGGCTAACCAATTTACTATCCAAGATTGTGAGCATTAACCTGAATGAAAGTTTTTACTGCAGAAGTAATGAAAGGGTGACATAAAATGCAACACACAAAATATTTTTCTTCAAACAAATATGTCTATACTTATGCAACTTTTTCACATTCAGAGAGCCTGAGACATGTGTTTAATAATATAAAGTGCATCCTCTCAACCAGACTAGCAGGATGCAAGGGTGTTGGGATCAAGAGGCATCTGTTTGTGGAAAAAAACCTATAGCTTTAAACTTTGGACTTTGCCCTTCCAAACCTGGATTATCTGGTTAAAGCTTGAATATCTTTATTTTAGGAGTAGAATCATGGTGCAGGAATTGCCTTACTCAGAGAAAAGGTCCATACCTAAATTTTTTTTTTTCTCTGGCAACCTGAACACCAACAGATTTTCATAATGTCCAGATTCTAGATGATTTGGTATTCAGAGTGTCAAGGTTTCAGAGGATACACTGTGAATGTGAATGTGTGTGTGTGTGTGTGTGTGTGTGTGTGTGTGTGTGTGTGTGTGTGTGTGTGAGTGTGTATTCTACATGGAAAGAATTTGAAACTTATGTTGCCCCAACTCTTATCTTACATATATGTATCATGTCTTTGCTTTAGTATAGACAGAATGAATAGCCTATGGACCCAGAATCTGAACAACTGTAAGTCCATGCTGACACATGGTCAGTGACGGCAGCAAACCACTACACTAAAGAGGCCTATGCGTGTAAGTGTGTGTGTGTAAGCATATTTGTTTATGATTCTAACAGTTAACAGATAAAATGAAATCTAGACACAGTAATATGTCTGAAGGACTTGTGCCACTTCTGCAACTTTCTTTACAACAGACTTTCTCAATACAACAAAACTCCTCAGCACTTGCATTTCCTCAAGCTATTAGTCAGATAAGTTCCCTTTGAGTAAAAACAGACACCATATTAACCAAAAAAATTACCCATATCCCAGTGTCATCTAAAAGCTCAATAATATCCTGAATGCATCTAATTTACAGATGATATAGTGAAAGACAAAAAAAAAAAAAAAAGTCAATCGACTGACCCTGTGTAGCATACTAATTTTTCAAAAATCAAAGTTAATAATATTTATATATTAGTCCTATACTCTGATTGTTATATCTCATATGACTTGCACTCTTTATCTATGATAATCTGAATAAACAATTTATATATAATATTCATAAATCATCAACTTAACCATATCATAACTGAAGCTGACTATGTAAAATTGGTAATATTAACATGATGCAATGAAATTCATATAAAGAAATATACTGAAATCATGTACATCACTATGATACCAATGAATAATATCAAAGCTAAATTTCAAGGAAATTTAACCTTGTTTGCCAATCTCTAATTTCCTGAAGATCTCTGAAGCTGTGAAGAGGAATGAATCAATGATGCCTGCAACAGTAAAAGTGCCACCAACAATAGCACACACCTGGAAGAGATTGAAATAATTTCTTGTCAGGGTTACAAATAATCAAATTTTGAGTTTCTTAAAATCATGGAAAAATTAAGGACTTATAAAAAAGGAAAATTAATGGTATCTTTAGACACATCACAGATGGCCTTGTCAGCTTAGGTAAGGCTCTTCACAGCTAACTAGGAGTCTTTACTAAGAATACAGCTGCTAAACAAGATTATCAAGATTAAGTAAAAAAAAAAAAAAATGAAAAAAGAAGGAAATAAAAATCTGAGGAATTGAGAAATGAATACATAAAATCTGTTTCAATGAGAAATATAATTAGGAGCAGAAGGACATGAAGGATACATTAAATAACACCATCTGAAGATTGGGTTACACGAAGCTGCCATAGAAGAATATGAGAATCGAACATTAAGTTACATTCTCATATGGCTGTGGTTTCGGTGCATTATTACATGAAAGCTAGAGACTTAGTGTGAATGAATGGGGCCTTTGTTGTCTTTTCCTAGCGCTACCTCGCACACACGAGGGGGAGGGTGGTTGTTATTCCATGTGTGGTGAGGTGGCGATGGGAATGAATAAAGGCAGACAGTATGAATTATGTACATGTGTATATATGTATATGTCTGTGTGTGTATATATATGTGTACATTGAGATGTATAGGTATGTATATTTGCGTGGGTGGACGTGTATGTATATACAAGTGTATGTTTCCTTGCGCTACCTCGCTAACGCGGGAGACAGTGACAAAGCAAAATAAAACATAGTAAAAAATAAACATTAAGTTGTGGTAGAAAAGAAAGAGAACGGTTCGATGAAGAAGCAAGGGAGCTGGTTGATGAGAAAGATGTTTAGGAGAATCTAAATATCTGAGTCTTGAATGTAAACTTTAAAACAATGGTGCATATGAATACTGTAATATATGAAGTGAGTATCTAGGAAAGGGAGTGCATGAAAATCTATACGGATATAATGCTTTAACCTAAATTTGTTTAAGTCCATGTAAACTTACTGAAGTTTGTGCCTAAACAAAATAGTTTACAGATGGATCGATACCAAAAAACATACAAAATAGGCTGACAACAATTTCTTTGTGCTGTTGGTTCCTGTAAAGTGAAAATTCAAACATTAAGGTTCAGAGTATTCATTATACAGTACCACCAACACTCATCAAAATACTAAAACAAGTACAAACAAGCACATGATCACAGGTAATACTCAACTACAAAGAACTCTAAGGCATAATTCCTGGCAAAAATCTTTCCTTAGCATTCATAGTTTTGAGGTAATCAGGTCCAACCTTCTTACCATTCTAACATCCCACAGATGATCTTTATGTTGCCAAGTAAACATACTTCACAAATTACGAGATGTAACTTGTGGAGAAGCATAAGAAACTTGAGTTATGTGTATGTGGCATAGATAATTACCAAATGACCAAGACTCCAAACTTAGATCACCTACAAGATTTGAAAATAAAGTTGAGTAGGGATGGCTCTTGTGATTATAAGAGGTAGCAGCCTAAATATGTGGTGTGAGGTGGTTAGACCGAGTAAGTAATGACAGGGTGAGAGAGATGTGGAAACAGAGTGAGGTTTAGAGAGCAGAAGAGGGTGTGTTGAAATGGTCTGGACATATGGAGAGAATGAGTGAGGAAAGATTGACAAAGAGGATAGATGTGTCGGAGGTGGAGGGAATAAGAAGTGGGAAACCAAATTGGAGGTGGAGGGATGGAGTGAAAAAAAGATTTTGAGCAATCAGGGCCTGAACATACAGGAGGGCAAGAGGAATGCAAGAAATAGAGTGAATTGGAACTATGAGGTATACTGGGGTTGACGTGCTGTCAATGTTCTGAACCAGGGCATGTGAAATGTCTAGGGTAAACCGTGGAAAGGTCTGTGGGACCTGGGTGTGGATAGGAAGCTGTGGTTTTGGTGCATTACACATGACAGCTAGAGACAGTGTGAACAAATGTGGCCTTTTTCTCGGTTTTCCTGCCACTAACTTGCTGACGCAGGTGGTAGCGATGCTGTTTCCTGTGGGACGGAGTGGTCTCAGGAATGGATGAAGGCAAGCAAGTATGAATGTGTACATGTGTATATATGTATATGTCTGTGTATGTGTTTGTATATGTAAGTATATGTGTATATGTTGATATGTATATGTGTGTGTGCGTGTGTATGTGTGTTTATGTATATATGTGTGTATATTGAGTGGATGGGCCATTCTTTCTTTGCCTGTTTCCTGGCACTATGTCACTGACACAGGAAACAGCAATCAAGTAAAATAAAAAACAATAAATAAACAGCAACCTAAACGCAATATGAATCTGAAGAAAGAGAATCTGGAAGTTTGGAATGAGCTGAAGTATCAAGAATAATACCTGACAAGTGTATACTGTTACTGAGAGAGCAAAAATAATGAACAGTAAAGTAAACTAATGCCTGGTAAAAGAACTGGAAGTGCTCAGGGACAGAGAGGAGTGTTGGAAATACAACAAGGTTCAATGATACAGGTCCAAAAGAATATAAAACAGTAGTTTTCCTTGGTAATGACTGGCAAGAATGAGAAGAAAGAAAATTAATAATCTTATTAACTCTGGGGGAAGTGAGAAGACATAAAACAAAGACTACATGCTGTGAAGAAGTAAATGAGGAGTCACAGGGCTGAAAATCTGTTAATATGGCACATCAGTCATGTGGAACATACTGTATACCATAAGATAAATGGGTGAAGAATTGTGATAGTACATTTTCAGGAAACCGGAAGAATTACATGTGAAAGAGATCGGACACATATAATGTGAAAACTGCAGAAAATGGCAAGAGTGTTTTGCTTGAAAATGCTAAGGAAACATTGCAAACTGTGTGCAATGGTGGCATATTGTGTGTGATGGTGCAGTGAGGCTAGACATAAGTTTCACTTGTTGAATCAACTCAGCATACAGTACGAGTAAAACATGAATTGTTCAAGTGCTGCAGATGGCTATGTATAGTATAGTAAGAAAGTTGAGAATTTGTATAAACAAATTGTGAGGCTGTTTGTATTTTGTCCAACTAACAAAAACAGGAATGGAGATTCATAAGTACATTTACTGAATGTCTTTAGCACAATACTCCCACTTAGTTGTACCTATTTTGAAAGCTATAAACCATGCTGTCCCCCATATACTGGGTAAGCACATGGTATGGCAAATTCCTATAAGTGCTACTTTAGCTTATTCTGAAGTTGTGTTAAATTAGGGTGGCCAGCTCAATACACACCATGGTGATGAACATCTCTGTTCATACTGACTGGCCCTGGGATTAGTGGCAAGTGCATACCATTACCTCTGCACCAGAGAACCTTTTTCACTTGTTCAACTTGCAGAGAACATCTCACCCAACATTTACTCAACATAAAGTTTATCTATCTGATCATGATTACATCCATCTTTAATCATTCACATCATTAGAATTTCATCTATAAACTAGGGTGGATCTGTATCAGGAGAAGGGCCTAACAACCTGCACATAATTTCTTCCTAACACCATGGACAACTTCAATATTGCTATCAACATACAGTATCATAACTAAAAGCTTTGATATACATTTTCATCATGTAAGAACATCAGCACAAATTTATTTAAAAGAAATTCACAATAAAAAGATAAAACTCACAGTGGTTATGAAGGAGTAGAATGGAGGTCTCTTCCTATGATACTTCACTGTAATGGGTGTCAGATCATACCTGAACCATACTGCTGGCACCACTCGACCTCCATGACTAAATGAAATATAACTCTGAAAGATACATATAAGCCAGCTGATATATCAAAATTACTACACATTAAAGCTGCAAGAGATGGAATGAAATACAAACAAATTCTATAAAGTAAAACTACTAAAAATTTGCATGTTAACCAGCCCAAGTCATATGTACCAGAGAAACTACTCTATGCTCATGTGGGGGACAAGTTAGAACCACACAGGGCAATATGTCTGCCATTTTCACTCATCCTCACCTTGTGTCCAAGAGGGAAAGTGAACCAACACATAATAAACACCCACAGTGATAGCATACATCCTTGATGAAGATCCATCTTCATCTAGGACCAATCCTCCTCTCTTTGTAACTGCAAACACACCTATCTATCTTGGCAAAAAGTCCTCAGTGTTTCTAATAGCTTTCCTCCCACACCATATATTCATAACTTGTTCAAAGCATCTCTATCAACCCCATCATACACTTTTTCCAGATCCATCATTACTACATACAAACTCTTCTCTCTAAAGAATTTCTCAAAAAGATTCTTGAAAGGAAATCCTCTATCATTCATGAAGCCATGCTTTTCTTCCCTAATCTGATGATCTGTGACTGCCAACACTCTTTCAATCACCATTCTTTTTGGAACTCACTTGGTATATTTAACACACTTATACCTCTTATACCCCTTTGCATTTATAAAATGGCACTATGCAGGCATTCTTTTTGGAACTCACTAGGTATATTTAACACACTTATACCTCTTATACCCCTTTGCATTTATGAAATGGCACTATACAGGCATTTCAGCACTCCTCACACACCTCACCATGAGCCATTTATACCCTGAAAATCCTGATTAACAAATCAGTAACAGTCATCTCATTTACTGAGATATCCAACTGCAATTCTATCCACTCCAGCCAAATTTGGGGTGGACTAAAAGTTCTGGGGTAAATCGAAAGATTTAACTGCAGACTGTGCAAGGGGTTTACAGGAAGGAGCACTTGCAAAGTAGTACAGAGTAATTATTTGCAGAGTATAGGTAGAATTCCCCTTACTTTCCTGTCCCAAGAGCCACTTCTACATCTTGAGGCTCCTAAAACACTCAGGAGGCTGGCCATTTGCAATAAGTGGGATCACATGTGGTAATGTTGTGTCTGTTCATGTGGAAGGGAGTGTGGGGAAACTGAGTAGTATTGTGTTCAGTGTCTTCACTGAGGCAGTTGCATCAAGGTCATGAGGGATCTTGGGATATGATGGAAATGTGTTTGTAATGTTGACAGAGTTAGGACAGATAGATGTGTGAAAGATAAGTGGTGTGAGGAAGGTATTAGAAAGGTACAGTACATAAGAGTCTTTTAGGATGGTCTTGTACAACATATGACAAATGGTAAGTGGGCACACAAAACATACAACAATACAGTTGAAGGTACAGTACAAGAGGGAAAGGCAGACAGCAAAAGACACAGATAAATATAGCAAGATAACTGCTTATGATGATGGGGATATTTCAAATGAAGTTGTTATAGAAATGATTATGGACCAAATGCAATGGATGCATTTTGTTTATGGAGTTGGCGAGAATGGAAACACTAGTCTCACTTGATGAATCAACTTGTATGAGGTGAAGCAAGAGGCATGTTTTTAACTGCAAAAATCCACTTTTCACTTTAATACAAAAAATTGGGGAAGTATGTGATTGATGTTTCTGAGGTTATATGCTCATGATCCATTTCATTAGGAATAAAGTTTTGATGATAAACAGCTAAATATTTTTAATGCTTAACACAATTATTGCTGAAAGGAATGTAATGCAACTGAACACATTTTCTGACAAGGTGTAGCTACAACCTAAACACAAATTTCGGTCTGTACAGTTGACCCTTTCACTGTTGATATTATTACCAATCTAAACCTGAGAC
Organism: Panulirus ornatus; assembly: GCF_036320965.1. Taxonomy (NCBI): domain Eukaryota; kingdom Metazoa; phylum Arthropoda; class Malacostraca; order Decapoda; family Palinuridae; genus Panulirus; species Panulirus ornatus. The sequence continues at coordinate 73,722,624 of NC_092226.1, read as the reverse complement.
CAAACATGTTCCATTTTGGTCAAACCATCCTAGTGGGTGGTGAACTTTTCTTGGGTTACTAAGCTTAACAGTCTAGAATGACCAAACTAGGTACCTCTCCTTGGGCTACCACCCATTTGGACCCTTTTTCAAATCTCACCCTAATAACAATTCTACTTAGTAAGGCCTTTAAAATCCTATCATTAAGAACATTAAACAACCAGGAGTATACAACTTCCTGGTCTCTCCTAACTACAACCCTCAGCCATTCACTCATTACTCAACTCATCTAAATACATGCCTCACTATCTTTGTAGAAACCCTGAAAAGCTCCAACACCTACTCCACTTCATGCCATTTCAGAACATTTCACAACCCCTTTATTGTCAGTCCTGTTATAAATTTTCTCCAAGTTATATACCAAACTCATGTATGCAACTCACCCTATAGGCATAAGAATATTGGTAGGATACAAGCTGCTTTCCACTGGATTCTTCATAAATGGTGGGCACAACTTTCATAACATAGTCATGGGACTCCAGGGCTGAAATAAAAAAAGAATAGGACCAAATGATGACAAGATAAGCACAGTATCAAGCTTATTCAATGACCCTGCCCTTTCGCTATGACTAACAAAAGTAATCTTGTGTGTTGAACTCTGGATACATCAACGATGATGAGGCTTAATTAAAGTTTTTTCAATTGTCTATTACTGCTCATGACTATCTATTTAGGGTAAGTTACTATATCATAATGCTTAATTTGATTTAGGAATCCCAGCATTAATGTTCTTATGAAACCAACTGTTACAACATTTTTGGTAGTACCTCGGCTAACATCAACACAGTTAGCATCAGTAGGTTTTGAAATACAAATCTTTTCTCACTAAGATAGAACCCTATGAACAATGAAAGTGTGCTCTGCTTACAAGGGGTTAAATTCTCCTAACCCTCTTCCATTTCAGTGGAAATCTGTGGGAATTCTCTTCCTTTTGACAACTGTTTGTGCTATTGGCCAGTCACTTGTTTGTGGTGTCCCCTTGACCAATCAGCACTGCCCTCGCCATGATGTCATCAACCTGCCAAACTTGTTGGCTCAAGCTTCCAACATTCCTCAAAATTTTCAGATCACTATGTCAAAGGAATGCAAGGCAGGGAGTTTACAAGAAAGAGTGTACAATAGTATATGATTAAAGGGGTTCCTGTGAGAGAGGGACCACCAGTGATGGGGGAAATAGAAAGGAAGAGTCCTGGAGGGAGAGAAATAGTGGAAGAATGCGTGGAATGATGCGTGCAAGTGAGGCATGTAAAGACATGGATAAGTGGAGATTCTTATGCCATGGCCACCCCATAATGGGAGTTCCCAAAGGGAATGGGTACCAGAGACATATATAGAGATAGATAGCTCATTAAATTTGAAGAGACATATATAGAGATAGGTAGCTCATTAAATTTGAAGTCATCATTTTATATATGTTTCCTTGAGTGAGCAGGACTAATCTGTAATGCAAATATGAAAATCAAGTCAAGATACTGACCATTACCATCAATCTGTGCACGCCCATAGAGTGGGTTGAAGGTCCCAGGAACATTCGGGTTATCAATCTTGCTCCCAAATCGCACTTCATGAATTACATGACCAAAGTCAATATTTTCTGGTTGCTGATCAGCTGAATGTGTTGATACATGGAAATTTCCTGCAAGCAAATGCATTTTTAATAGGTTGCTAAATTAATTATTTTGATTTTTTGTACTTAAGCTTAACCGTACAATTTTCATCTAAATGATGCTGTCATTGTTCTTTTTTGTATAACCAAATGATTCATAAACTTACCAACACACTCCACAATCACATCCTAATCCTGATCTTTTTTCCATTCAAATTCTATTATCTATATCCATATCCAATCAGCATTTCCTAATTTTCAGAAAGATATTCCAGGCAGTCTCTTTTTATTGTATCCTTAACTTCACAAAATCGCATATGATACTCCATACACACAACCCTGTTTAACCAAAAACTCCCTCACTTCCTTCCACCTTACAAATATATATTCTCTCGGTTATCCTCAACTCATCTGCATCCATACGTCACAGTTATCCAAAATATCTCTGAGCTCATATCATTTCTACCTTTCTCACTCCATTCATGACCTCAGATCATTCCTACCTCTCTCACTCCATTAATTCTCCTTACTCCACATCCTGATCTTATGAGAAAAACATCTCAAAACTTCCTATTCTCTCTATTACTATATAATGGCAAAAACATCTTTCCCTCCCACACATATGGGTAGCATGAACTATTACTTCTAATGGTTGGCAATGTTCACATTTCTACCTGTCATACCTTCCACAGACTGCCAGGAACCTTCCTGAGATAAAACACCCACCTGATCGCTTAGCATCACATCCTCGAACTTCACTGAGAAAATACAGTTATACTTTAATCAATGATCATTTTCCAACGACCACCAATCCAACTATATCTCTTACTATATGTCCATTTCTCAAACGTTATCATTTTATTCTTGTTTACATTCCATTCAACTGCATCCTTTTCATTAACACAACCAACCTCATCTATACTATCCTGGAGTTCTTTTTTTCCTATTGTTAAATTTCTTTGCCATGCAACAAAGCCCCTCCTTCTTCACCCTTCTATTCTGATCTTTTATCATATTCCTCAGCAAATTGTTCATACCACTATCTCTTTCACATTACATTTATAAAGACATTAAATAACCATGGGGATATAACACTCCTGCCTTCTCATTCCTTAATTTTTTGAGACAAACATCAGAAAATCACTTTAGTGACTCCACCAGCTTCCTCTTGCCTTCAGAACTCTAGGCATGATCCAAAGCTTATTCTTATTAACACTATTATAGGTTTTTTCCAAGTTCATAAACAGTGCATAACCACTCCAATTTTTTCATTATTTTCTCGATAATTACTCTAATAGTAAAGAGTTGTTTGACTCACTACAGTCTATTTACAACCTAATCATTTAAGGTAATTGCAATGTCTAACTTTCCTAATCACTGCTCTAGAGAATTTCTAACCTCTTCTGAGAGTAGCAAATGATAATCTACATTCAAATCAGCATATACACTAAGATTTAAAAGTATAAATGAAATAAAAAAATGCACTACATTATACACAGGTCTATTCCAGCAGTCAATGAGGAATCTAATGCCACTAATAACTTCAGATATAATTCTATAGCAATGGGGAAGATACTTTTAAATTTTTTTTAAAAGCTGTATTTATACACTCAAATCCAAGCTTCAGTAAAAGAGAAAACTTCAATATTACCTAAAAATATAACAAATGGGTGTCCCTCACAACAAAGTGCAGCATTATTACTGGGAGTGAAATATAATGATTGGAAATATAATCATGGAAATATCAAAAAAGCAAACCATAAGTGCCTACCATGCTATGCAAGCGAGACAAAACTATGGTTATGAGCATTATGCCCATTAATACTTCAGATACTGAGAAAACACTATACAATTCAGGGTCAAAGGTTAATGTTTTCAAGTTGTGAGGCTAGTTAAGTTCCAGGAAAACCTTTCTACAAGTGGCATAACCAAGCAAAATCCAAACTAGTTATGGACCATATTCTGAATGCTGGGAAACAAAACCATGTTTACTGATTATCCAATTTTGAGCTTTCAAGTGATCAAAGTTATGCTGAAAATTAAAGTGTGACTTCTGACAACAGTTGGATGGAAAGACAGACTACAGATGAATGCACAAACAAATAACAAATGGACAGATGAAAGACAGCAAACGACAATGCAAACTCTAAGCTCCTGTCATGCTATGCCAGTGACAGAAAAATGCCATGAACACCCAACATTTTAAAAACCAAACTTAGTACCTCCATGACCGATGTTTCCATCACTATATTGCACTGCAATCTAGCATTAATCCAGATGCAAAAATAAAAGTCAGATTATTGGATTACCTGTGTTTTCACCTGAGTATACATGATAAATACAAAAGCAAGCACCTAGGAGGCATACATATTTGTGTGCAACACAATATACATCTTCCAGTTTTACTCTTTAAATTACAAAATAACAAGAAAGCAAGCATAAAAAAAGCAAGCCTTATTACAACAAAATCGTATCTTAGAAATGCATTCTTGAGCCCGAAGTGGCAGGTAGACACAGACCTCTGCCTAATATTTTAATAAACAGCAAAACAAGGAATAAAAATGTTATTCTTTGAGCTATGGATGAATTACTCTCTAACTGGGAAATCTCTAATTAGTCTGAAGCTACTGCCTACATCTTCAATCAAGCCAAAACCTTAGTTCATCAACTACTGTTGCATATATGATGTGCTTGCATCATCTATAGACAAGAACCTACAAAAGCTGACAACCAACTGCAAGACTAACACGTAAACTTGCCATTTATGTCTCCTATGCCAAATTATGAGTATAACTAGACTGTAGTAATTCTTTTCAACTAACCTGGTACTTTGTTAATAAGAAAATTCGCTTCAAAGAGGCAGCCTTCTTCACCAATAGGATTTTTGACAGTGTTCTCTATAAAACCAACCTCATGTCGGCCAAGATCATCCTGGATGTCAAGACCAACATCTGCCAAAAACAAAACTGATTATCCAGCATAACACTTGTAACTTAACATAAACATTTAAGCATTAAACTTAATCATGAGTCACTGTGGTGAAAGCTTAAATGAACTGAGGCTAAAGTAAATCACAGAAAGGCTTAAACAGTGAACACATATATTTATTTCATGACTATCAAGGGGCTAAGAAGATTCTGGGTTAAAAGTCCTTCCAATGAAAAATTATTTGTTTGATTAAAAAGATGAAGCTTTCAACTGAATGTCTACCAACTGGAAATTACACAAATCAATTATCCAATCAGAGTGATATAAACAAAGTGGTAATCACAGCACTAACTCATCCCTAACACAGTGGAAAAAAATCACAATGTTTAATTCCAGAGAAGAATCATAACCACATTAGCAGGACAAATGGGAGGTAATGCACAGGCCACCCTTCTGTAAGTCTACCAATCGGTTCCCTTAATGAACCTTCCACAGGAAAAAATCTCGTCTAATTCCAGAAAGTGGCCTCTCCTAAAGCAAGAGAGGTACGAGGTAAGACTGTCAAGTTTAACACCACATAATTTTTTCACATTATCAAAGACCAATCTATCAAATATCCTAAGACCAATCTATAAAAATATCCTATCTCCCATTTGTTTATACAATGCATCATTCTATCATTACACAATTCACAGAATTAAATTGTCTTTAACACTGTATCTGGCTTCCTATCACCTGACACATTCAACAGTCCTCTGGAATACTCGGTCTATCTCTTTTTCACATCTTCTTTGCCTGTTAATAATTCCCCAGCTACTCCTTTCAATATTTCCCACATCTGTTCTCCCAACTCCATTCACCTTATTCCAAAATAGTTTCTTATTCTCAATGAAGCTGCCTGATACTCTCTATGTGACCCCTTCTCAACTTTCATATTTTTTCTTAACCCCTAGCTGCTTTTTCTTGTACTTCTCCCAATCACCCACACTCCTTCCTGAGATATATCATTAAAAATGCCTCTCTTTTCTGTCTTAATGGCAAATGAACCTCCCCTTCCATCACTCACTAACCTTTCCTATCCAACCACATCCCATCTTACATGTGCCAAACACTTCACCTGGATATGTAAGCACTCTTCTTCCACTCCCCTTGTTATCTCTGCACACTGGCCTCTTCCAAGCTCACTCTTTTTCACAAGTATGTCATTAATTCTTCCTAAAACCATTACAAACTTTGGAGTAAAGATAAATGTTACTGTTTTTAATTAAGAAATGCTCACTGGGTACATATCTTAAGATCGCAGATTACTTACAGTCACATTTAAGACGTGGTAATGATATTTTGATATAAACAGGAATCCTCTCATTTGATTCCCCTGGATTATCTACATAAAACTCTGACACACTGTAAAAGAAGAAAATACCTGATTTTAATATACTGAAGAAATACATATAAATATCCACATCTATATTGTGTCAAGACAAAATTTGCAAGTCTTGACAAGTATACAGAAACATTTCCTAAGAAAGCAATACAATATTAATAAATTCAATTAATATCTAGCAACAGGTACAGGAAATAAGAATGTGAAATATAAAGAGAATGAATGATGTTTTAATTAGGCAGCTCAATGACAGGGAAATTTTAAAATAAAATACAGGTTGCTAGAGTTGTAATAAAGGTATATTAGCAGTTTAAAACTATTTTTTATTATCTTTACTATACTTAGCCGCTGTCTCCCGCATTAGCGAGGTAGCACAAGGAAACAGACAAAAGAATGGCCCAACCCACCCACATACACATGTAAATACATAAATGCCCACACATGCACATATACATACCTATACATTTCAATGTATAAATACATATACATACACAGACATAAACATATATACACATGTACATATTCATACTTGCTGCCTTCGTCCATTAGTTCAAAACTAAAGGGATAAAACATCCTAATTGAAAAAGGGAAAACAAGTCAATGACACAGACATTATCTTTGCTTAATCCTCTTCCCAGTCAAAAACTTAGTAGAAATAACTTTTCATGAAGCCCCTATCATAGAAAACCCTCAGATTAATGGAATTACAAAGATACTGAAAACTGCAAAATACAATATAATCTCAAGAGGTCAAATCTCACTGAGGTAGGTAGATCTTTGCAATAGCCTCAGATGTGCAACTTACCTTAAGTCCAACCTTATTACCCTAATATGCCAACATAAGTTGTCTGTTTCACATGCTACATGCTATGTCCTTTTTGTGATGCAAAGTAATGTGTTTATGCCATGACTTGCACCACAAATCTGATCATTCATAGCTGCACTTTCTACTACTGATCTCAATAACTGTAATGAATAATAAAATGAATTCTGAAGTTCAACTCTTTGTCAGGCTTGAACCGTGTTGGGTAGATGAAATAAACACCAACCTAATGCAGTGGAGTATGAGTATGAAATGTGCTGATCTATCCGCATTACATTTGTTTACTGAAAGTGTAGCTTTTTTTGTTTTTAGTTCTTTTTATGTGGGACAGCCAATCAACACAACTTATAAGCTAAACATATTTTTGGTACTATAATGAGAATCAACCTCACACAATACCTTGGGTTTGCCTTAAGAAACATGGGAATTGACCTTGAAAATGGCAAGTGACAATCACGAACACAAATCCAAAATCATAATGTTTAAACTGCTCCTTTGGAATGTGCACAATACTCTCAAATTTTTCTCATTTTGACAAATATGTTTTTTGGTATTCTTTTTGCTGCAAGGTGCACTATCACCTTCACAGCATCACCAAGGGAAATAAACAGGCTAGCAGGTGGACATTCATCTGAACCTACAGGATCATTGGCCGCCTTCACCGTGGAACATTCTGTCTCTACGATGGCATCTTTTGTGGGTTCTGTTGTATCTGAATTTTCAAAATCAAAGACATGGATTTTAAACCTCTTTTGAGATGGATCTCTGCATTATTTTTCTTGTAGAAGCTGAGCAAAATTTCAACTTCACTTCGACCAACACGTCCAGAATCCTAACATATCAAGGTTCCAATGCATTTGCTATTCTGCTGGCTGGATTAGCTGCCAACTTAAACGAAGCAAACCAAATTTGACTTATCAAGAGTTTTTTGTAAATGTACAAGCTCTAAAATAATTACATCAATAAATAAATTACTAAATTCATAAAAGAAATATAACTATTGATAGATGATAATGTGTGACTCGAACATAAACATGTGACACTAGTATTACTTCAGTTTCATGATTTACCTGCAATACACCTTTAGTATCCTAGTCACCACATGTGCAAAAATAGTAAAAGTTCCCATGTGAGAAAGATTTAAAAGAAATTCATTCAATTTCCTTCCTAAAGTAATAAATGCAATGAATTACATTTCATATGGGATCATCCTGACAACTCATAATTCAAAGTGTGTATCACTAATATACTAAGGTTGTACTTATAAGTTCTTTCACAATAACATACAGTCTCTCTTTTAATATCAAAATGACAACACCTTCCATAAAGGTTAGAAAACAGAAAATAAGAATTCTACTCACATTTCTCCAGAGAGGAAGTGCAAGAGCTCGGATATGAAGAGGGTCAGCATAAATGTAATGCATGTTATACTAATCACAGCACCTGTTATGGTGGGTTGTGTCAAGTCTTTTGGCACTTTGCGATAGAAGTCAAGCCTGGAAAGTAAAGAACACTTCTTTTAATTGTACCAATATTTAGTCTCCAATACCATTTTATACAAAAAGTGAATGTCTAGTTTTCTTCTTCCACCTAGAAAACTGATATTCTGTCATGATACATCCCCAAATAAGTTCCATGAAAAACATCATTCATATGAGGCAGCTTAACCTCGGTGTATTGAAGTTCTAAAAAACAGTTCTTTACTGGGAGCAGAACCCTATGAACGTTAGAAAGATAGCATTTACTTGAACAAGAAGAAAAACACTGTTTTAACTCTTAACAATTCAGTGCAGCTAGTTCCATGCAGCAAACCTAGATTAGGCTGGGGTTTGTGCGTGCATGCACATGAGATATGCATACAAGGTTAAGAGATCGAGCAACACAAGTGTAAAACTCTCTCCCCATAACACACAAATGGTAATCACATCATTCACTATGCACTGGAACCTGTGCCTCAAGGCTGTTACTGTCATGCAAGAATTATATATACAGCAAGGAAGGAAAGGGAGAAAATAATTGGATGCTCATTATGCTCTGTCTATCCCATAGAAATGGTTTTCCATAATTCAAAATCAACATTTGTAATTTACGGCCAGAGCTGTGAGTGCATCAAAGATGGTGATGTCAAGTATGTTTGCAAAATAACTACCGAAGATTTAATAAACAGCATATGCATGTACACACATGCTGCATTTGTAAAACAAATGTGACTTTATCTATACTTATATAATGATTTGTCAGAATTATATCATACAATTTGTGACAGAAGTCCATTTCTAAATCAATATCAATTGTGATTTACTCTACAATGATAGTCTAGTGCTTAGAGACCACAAAGTTGTAGAGCATGATATGAAGCCCGTGGTCATTGGAATTAGATATGTATATCCGAAAAATTAAGTTAATAAAAAATTATGTTAAAAGAAGTGCAAAAATCAACATAATTTATGAACACCTGACCTAATAATTGTATTTCACAATGCCACTGATAATACATCAACATAAAATTGGTCTCCTGTTGGGAATTTTCACTCTATCATCTGGTTGTTGACCTTCACTATTAATGCCTCAACTTACTTTTATTCAATAAAATATAATCCTCCAAATCATGCTGTCACTGTTTCAATCTAAACACAATTCTAGCCTTGCAAAACAAAATCACTCAGTATCCAAATCTAATAGCAATGCAAAGATAACCTGGCCTTTTACCAAATACAGTAATAATGACTCAATATGATGTTGGTGCAATAGCGTCCGACCCATGGGTGCCAATATATTCATTAAATTTGTTGGAAGAACCGGTACTTGATTCAAGTCACTAATATGCAGACACTATTCATCTGTAATATACACATTTCATTTGTATTCAGAGGCATACCTCTACTTAATGTCAACATCCTACACAGTTCCATACAATTTCTTACAAGCATTCAGAGTATGTTAACGTGGTTACTTACATCTAAGTTTGTTTTGGTTACGTTAGACTACGTTCGGATACTATACGAGTTTTGCAATGATTTCAACCTACATATATATATATATATATATATATATATATATATATATATATATATATATATATATTCCATGAAATATATTTAAAATGGGGCTGTCATAATTCTTCCCTAACAAATCATTGATGTAATTTCCGTCAGGTTGTCATTTTCTAAACATATGCATTCAAAATACACATTTACCCATTTAATATATTAACACTTGCCTTCTCACGTCAAAATTATGTATCATTAACCTTCTGATATCAAATTTAAGCAGCATCTTGCGTTTGGTTGTTTCGGTACGGTGTCTGCCCCAGCTGTGTTTACGTCTGCCACGACTACATGCTGGATGGGCGTGGAGGCTTCGTAAAAGTGCATAGATCTCTTCACCAGCGACTAAATCTACTTTAATAAGTATACTTCCGTTATTTCACACTACTGATGGACATTCTTACACATTATGAATGATATTTACACTTACACAACTAAAATTTATCCGAAAAGAATTTGTCAGACATAAAATTGACAAGACGTAAAGATACTTTATTGCATATTGAAAGGTATCTGCTTTTGTCACGGCGCTCTGTCATTGGTTGAAATATTTTACCTATACTGAGTAACCAGATGCGCAATCCATTGAATACAGTTGTGTGGCCGGGGAAAAGATATCCATTTCTGCAACAAAAACCATCATTTTTTGTCAAAGATATTAATCTTATTCATCACTCTCTACCTGGTTTCCTGCTTGTGGGTTTATCGCAGGTTAAGGTGTCTAACGGTGGGGCTCCCATCACCGTCAGAGTACAAGTTTCGTTGAAGCTCTCGCTCAACAGGAATCCATCATTTTCCTGCTTCTGATTATAAAGCAGTCTTGAAACTGCAGAAACCCGAGCAGAAGCGGTCCTAGGGATATGTATGACAATGACATAATACAAATACATATTTCAAATTTCCAAGTCAGTGTCGGACTTTCACTTAACTGGCTATTAAGTTTGTATAGGCCCAACCTAATACTTATCCATGGTTAGCAGGTGCTTAAGTCTGACTTTAAATCTTTTTTTAATGCTGGCATCTTTGATACTTCAGCCTGTTCCATTCATGTACAGTTCGGTTGAAGATATTGTCTAATCTGTAGTCTGGACCTTCTTTTGTACAGTTTCACTGTATCTCCCTTCAAAGATTGATTTTGCTGTAGAAAATAGTGCCCTCAGCTTTCTATTTACATATCAATACCTTGTTTGGTCCATTTGTCCTTTTCTCCAGTGAATTGTGTCTTCAGGATCTTTAACTTCTGTTTATAACTTTTAATTTGCAGCCCACAGGCTCAAGGGTTTTACGCTAGACATTTTCGAAATGAACAGTATTGCTTCTAATAGGGTGACACTGGTGCTTCTTCATGCAGGAGGTTACACCGCGTGAAAAGTCACTTTGGGGAGGCTGTATCACTGAGAGTGCAGCCTTGTGAAAGAACTCACTCCTAAAGGAGTCTGTACTTCCCTGTTATCTGAAGTAGCGCAGTCTTGGTTTGCAGGAGCCTTTAGAGCTGGGTAAATTGGTCGCGGGGTAATTGGAAGTAAATGAATAACACGGCGACCAAGCCTGTAGACAGTGAGCACTGTGTTAAGATACCGTTTAGTCGTCTTTGTGACATTCAGTTAAGCTGTTAAATGAAGTTACTTTTAAAATATCTTCTTTGCATCGTATTTACTGAGTAGGTATCGGGAACTGAGAACATTATGATATATTTTCCATGGTTATTTCAAGTATAGATGTGTTTGAATATCTTATCTTTCAATTTTGTAACAAATAGCTTTTGAGTTAAAAAAAAAAATCCCCTCAACAATTACCTTCAATTTTTGGTATTTGTCTCAGAAAAACATTCTTTAAAAACTCATTTATAAGAATTATTTCTCATGCTGAATACAAATCTGGTGTTGAAATAACGTTTAGTCGTCTTTAAGACATTCAGTTTGCATCGTATTTACCGAATATGTATCGGGTACTGAAAACATTATATAACATATTTTCCATGATTATTTCAAGTATAGAAGTGTTTGAATATCTTATCTTTCAAATTTGAAACAAAAAGATTTTTGAGCTAGAAAATACCTTGAATTTTAGGGAATTTTCTCAAAAAAAAAAAAAAAAAAAAAGATTTCCTTTAAAAAAAATTCATTACATAAAATGTATTTTTCATGCTGAATACAAATCTGGAGTTAAAAATAATGTTTAGTCGTCTTTATGACATTCAGTCAAGCTGTTAAATGAAGTCAATCTTAAAATATTTTCTCTTCCTTTGCATCGTATTTACTGAGTATGTATCGGGTACTGAGAACATTATGATATATTTTCCAAGAATATTTCAAGTATAGAAGTGTTTGAATATCTTATTTTTCAATTTTGAAACAAAAAGTTTTTTGAGATTTTTTGACATTTTCTTCAAAGGATTGACTTCCTCAGGTGTCTGCAGACCTGACTTAAAAATAGAACGGTTACAGGAAGAGGGAAGGATAAAATACGTAAAGGTCAACTATGGTGTGGCTGAGCTCTACACATGGATAGCAGCAGCCAGACACATGTGGCAGGTCCAGTTCAAGGTAGGGTGGGGCATATGCAGACAGTTGACGATAGGAGTGGGTCCGGCCGAAATAATACCTACAGAACAGAGAGAGGGAATCACTAACGGATGGTTGGTGAGAAGCGATACGGAAGAACTGATATAAGGTGGAAGGCATAAGATTTCACTCAGGCTAAGAACAAGTAGAAACATCATCAGAAATATGCGGGCAATATTTCACACTATGGCGTATGAGTCCCCTGTAGATTCGGAATAAGAGTTCGCAGGAAAGATAACTAGGGCAGCTGTACAGCACCCTGCACCCTCCGGCTTCTCCGAAGCAGATTTTACAATGTTCATCAAGTGAGATTTCCAGGACAGAGAGGAGGGCATGGTTGTGAACCAACATGTTTTCCAATTATTTCAAGGTCGAATTTATTTTGAGACTGGACAGTAGAAAACGAGTGAGCATTAGGAAGAAAAGTCATGGCTGAATTTAAGGTCACTACTTTCCCCTTCCTCGTGGTGTTAGTCACATGGGCTCTAGATTTCTAGGATCATTAAGACCGTCAACGTCAAATCATAACTACCCATCAAAAATCCTTAAATACTTTCATATGTTCAAGACGATTCTAAAACCATGTACGTTCTCATTGCATATGACCCCTGCTTTTGTTAATGGATCGAATAGTTTTCTGGTTCCTTGGACTTTAGACCTATCTAGAGGCAAGGCCATTAGCATAATTTCAACCAGCTATCGTAAAAGTTCCATCACCTTCAGGTCTTTATGATAATGTTAACACTACATCCACACGTACATACAGCCCTTGCTGATGGATAGAGTAGAGGTGATTTTTCACACGTAAGAAATAAATAAACATACAAATATAAAACTGGAGAAATACCTAAGTTTTCTAGCTTTTCAAATGAAAAATATTCATCTACTTTATAAGAAGGACGGAAGGGGAACCAGCCGACAATAGTGAACACTGTATGTGTGTGTGGAGTGTTGACGTGGAGGGGGAGGTGGCGCAAGGGGTGTTTGCACGGGTAGGATGCATCAGACAGGAACAAATGCGTTGAACATGTGGTGAACAGACCAGCACACGTGTATTACACCTGTGCTGCACCCTTCTACAGGTCAATAACTTTGAGCGCTCGTTATTCATTTATAAATAGCGATTCGGTCACCTGGAAGATATTAAGCCGAATTGTGTTCGTTGTTTTCTGGCTGATTTTCATGTGTTGTTATAATCCGTATTTCCGTCCTGTTTATGTCTCCAATTATGTTCATCTATATACTGCTTGTCTGAAGAGATGTCAGGATTATATCTTTATATAATTTCATCGTAACAAACTTTGAATTTCTCAAATTCTAGCGAAAGAATACGAGTCTTTTTTGCGCTGTTTTGAGCCCGACGGTACGACCTTTGGGTATGATGACATGGTCTTTGGGCTAACCCTTAAGAATCAGGTCAGCCGTCTTTAGGGAATCATATGACTGATAAAGTTAAGCGGATAAGCTGTTGAAGTAAACGTGTACCTTGTCCCGTAGCAGTACACATCGGATGAAGGGATACTGGTTCGAATGGTTCAAAATTGTACGTTCCCTGTTCGTACCTAGTTCAAGGGGACAGCTTTACACCGTGGAACCGCATATCTATAACTCATTTCTATTGTGCAGGATTCTGAATTTCCAAATAATTTCATCATTCTATTCATTTTTGTCATACAGCCATTATTTTCCTCCCATAGACGAATTTTACTGGCTCTCCTTTTTATCAGCGTCCATTTAATGACCAGTAACTTTACCAATCCCATATAGCTTCAACGTGGATAAAATGACCATTATCATGATTCTAAAGGAATACGAGGATAAATTATGATACTTCCTTGATATTCTCTCCATTAATGTAAGTGATTCAAAAGCTTCTCTCCTCTCCTTGCAAATAATCCCACTTAATCATGTCACCATTTTTGACATATTCCGTTGGACCTTCTCTAAAAATGAGTATCTCCTCGTTTAGGGAGACCTACCTGGTGAGATAGCCTTTGTCTTGAGACGAGCATAACTGTTTCTGAGCATCGCCTTATTTGCGTTTAAAGGCACTTTTGACGCTAAGACGAGAACTTCCTCTTAACATCCCATTTGATATGATTTATCGAGGATAGGTTTGGCATCCAACCCTGACCTACCTAGCAGCCCTGTGCCTATTTCCCCTCCTGATTACCACACACACACACACACACTTGTCTTGAGTTGAACTTCATATTCTATCTTTGTTCGCAGGTTATCGTACTCTGTGTCCCTAACCCCTCTCATATGTTTGGAATTCAGTTTAAAATACACACAAGTATGGTTCAATTCCCTCAAGCATATCATTCGCAAGGATCATAGATAACAGTGAGGCCGAGGAACTCTATTTACACTGTCTGATAAAATACAATTGTCATCGTACGAATTCGTTATTCGTAATACTACTATCGCGTTGCGAGATCTGAGTTTTGCACATGTTGCCCCATCTCTTATATATATATATATATATATATATATATATATATATATATATATATATATATATATATACCTTAACGTTATATGGAGGCATAAGTACACATCTCAGACTACCGCTGTTTGTGGTTACGCAGAGAGTGGAAAGTCACTTCCGCGAGGTTGTATCATCGTCTGTTCACCAAAGTCAATTACAGTCTCGTCCAGGAACGTCTTCGTTCGAAGAAGTCTATCATTTCCCTACTACCGGAAGTAGCGCTGTCTCTGAAGCTGCAGGAAGCCCAGTCAGGGAAAGGGGTCCTGATGGTTCGATATTATAAGATACACACGTCCCAGCTTACGCCAGGTGCCATGTATTGATCAGCCCCAAATAGGGAGGATGAACAGCTGCGTTGGCCGTGAGCCAGCTAACCATGCTACTGTAAGCGCGCGCGCGTGTGTGTGAGTTTGTTTTATTATCTATTTGATATCTATTTGTATATATAAGGGGGGTGAGGAAGCATCAACACGTGGAACACCATCTGAATTTTCCAATGCTGCCTACATCTACATCCTCTTCACTTACCTCGTTCCACGGGTCCTTAACTCAGTTGCTTGAGAACTGCTCCCTCTCGCCCCTTCGTACACTTTCCTAAGCTAACTTTAGGCAAGCGCACTTATTTTGGGTTCTCTTCTGATTTCAAGGACTGTTCTTCTGTTCACGTCATTTTGGTCTCCTTAATGTTCATCTATGGTTATCATGTCTCTCCTTATTCATCCTTTATTCGATGGTTCTCTCTCTCTCTCTCTCTCTCTCTCTCTCTCTCTCTCTCTCTCTCTCTCTCTCTCTCTCTCTCTCTCTCTCTCTCTCTCTCTCTCCGTCCTGACTGCTACTAGTCAGTTCTCGTTTCTCTCTTTCTGGCATTTTTTGGACCCATTTCCAGTGGTTGTTTGTGACTCCTCACGCGAGAAGACCAGACTCTTCTGCCATACTCGTTTGGCTCGAATACGTAGTATATAATCTTACCTCATTTTGTCCACGGACCTGATGGCAGCTCCGACATTAACCAAATATAGAGTTTCTTTCTCCCTCATTGATCCCTCGCACGTACCAGTGACTAGATCCCTTGCACAGACTCTTGTGGTCTGTTTCCCTCAGGACAATACTCAATCCCTTGAGGGTTTAATCTCTTCTATCGTCACGGCCGCATTCTTCCAGAATCATATTCCTTACCGTTTTGTTTCACCGCTTTAAACATTTTGTTTAGGTCTCTTTGCAGGATTTTGGCCTTATTTTTTCTTACTCTACACGTCCTTCATAATTTTGGCATCATCAGCAAACGTATTCAGGCTTGATCCGCGGTAAGTCACCTACATAGATTAAAAACAGTAGTAACCACAACATTACGAGTCAAGAATCACCCTTGCCCAGCTTGAGGAGGCTCAGATAAGCTGTCAGGCCATTGATACAAGCATCCTCTAACCTCACTTCGGATGTCTAGCCTCATTAGCAACCTTCTGTTGGGAACAGCATTACAAGGCCCCTCGAGTGGTCAAAGAATGTACAATCCATCTAACCACACTTGTTTTCTATGGCGTTTCTAACTTGCTCATAGAAATCCAATAGACTCCTCTAGCAAAATCCTTATACTAGGAATCCACATTGTCTACCACATTTAAGCAACCTGTGATAGTCAAAGCAATCCTCTATCTGCTCCCCAATTCCTTTCTCCACTACTTTGCAAGCCATACTCATTAACAATATTGGTCTGCAGTTCTGGGCTTCGTCTCTGCCACCTCTCTTTCTTATAGAGTGGCAAAACACTGACTCTCCTCAGTAGTGTTGGAACATTTTCCTCGTTGACACCAGTTATAACTGTAAGATCATATGTGATCCATGAGCTATTCATGTGGCTCCAACCCCTCCGTGAGTTCCATTAATCCTAGTAGATTCCCTTCATTAACCTTTAGAGTATCGCCACATTCTCCGTTTGGTAGCAACGGGATCCAAATCCTTAAGAGTGATGCGTTTCCACTTCTGTGGAACTCCACGATCGCTGGGAAGAATGTAAACAACACGACCCCATTACCCTTGCATCTATGGTACGTGGGAGAGTCAGATAACAGACGGCCCCTTGAACGATGTCTAAATTATCCATGTATAACTTCTATCTATCCCTACTTCTAATCTAAGTGGATGAGGTACGGAGAAGGCAATAAGAAGGCTCTCTCCCTACCTTCCAGCAATGACAGTCCACAGGGGATAAATGGAAGAAAGGCATGCATTTGTAAAGAAAACCTGCATGGAATTTGACCAGAGAGCGCGAAAGGGAAAAATTCTACTCTCTGATCTTACAATACAATACCATCCTCTGCTACACCACAGTTTGTTTTTGGGTCTGGAATGAGTAAAGGAACTATTGTATACATTTTATATGTATATATTTCATTGCTATTGCACTTATTTTGCAGATTTTTTTTTCTTTAGGATTAGCAACATTTTACGACAAAGCAATACATATGTCTGCAAAGCTATTTTGGTTATGTTAGGATAACATCGTTTAAGCTTAAGCTTTATTCCATGTCCTAGTTACTGTATTTTCTTCAAAACCAAAATGATCCTTGTAAATTACGTTGTCGAATTTGTTCAGAAGTGAGCAAATTTGTATTAGGTCAATATGATGTCTATATTTCTTAGAATATTCCTCGTCTCTACTCGCGCGTTACATTTCTAACACCTGGACTCGTTTTGTCGCACGGCTTTGTACTTATTCTATTTCTTTTTTTCCCCCACAATAGTTGTAGCTTTTGGACTAGACTTGTTGGGTGAAGCTGTAGTTTTACAGAGCAGAAGTAAAAAGTGATATTTCCTCAGCAGCAGCAGTCACCGACACAGGTGCCATTTCCCGACAGCGACGATTTGTTTCGTTTTCGCTGCAGCTGCTTCACGATAAAAATCTACAGAGGCCCTTTACCGCGGTCGACGTCCACGTGTGTGGCTGCACTCAAAAGCAAGTCCGTGTGCGCTGCATATTGTTTGTGACTCGTGGACCGGTGGGAATAAGTGAGAGACCTCCATAACCGATAATGTACTTGTGCTACTTGTCTGTGTTATAGATTCAGCAGGGAGCGTCTTCAAGATCGCAAAAGCCCGAGACTTTGGGAAAACGTTCATGTGATTCTTCTATTGAGGTGAGTGCCAGGCGTATGACAAAAGACGCTTCTGTCACTAATCGCATGGTCTTGGGTTCCATATCGTGCATTTTATGCAAATGTTGTTATACTACTGTCAACCAACAATCTTCACGTGTGAAATCGGATATGGCCGAGGAGTTGGTGAACTTTTTCTCTTTCTTGAAAAGCTGTACTAAGCGTCCGGTCACCAGCAGATGTTCCGTGATCGTAATACATTCATAACGGATGAGGTATTTCGATTAATGAAGGTGATTTATAAACTATTAATAAACATTTTATGAGTAAAGTAATGCGGATACTCACTTGAATGTGAATTACACATTTTGGGTTCACCATAACTCGCAAGCTGACCTCATGATACACATTACTAAATACATACTAGGTTTATTTAGGTTATGAGAAATGGCATAGGGATTCTATTACCAACTTGTTTCTCTTTCATATCATAGGTGAATTTAAAAATGGAAATTAATATATACGTCAGGATCCAAAACATTTTTTTTTCAAAGAATTACAAATTGAATGAAGTACATCACAAAGGCTAAAATGCTTACCTAAATTACTTCAGCTTCAAGTTGATGTTATGTGTACCGTAATACACTTCGAGGAGAATGCATTTTTTTTTTTAAATATGCCAAAATGCCATTCCATTCTTATGTCGTCTCAATAGGAGAAAAAATGGAGAATTTGCCTTTTCTGCACAATTTTGTTTTGTTGACAGTTTTAGCGGCGTTTTGACGCCTCTTGCATGTTAATTTGTCGATAATGAAAGACAGTAGCAAGCACGGCCCATACATGTCCACCCAGGGAATAATGAATGTCTCTTGATATGTATCAAAACGGTAGATAATCTTAGGTAATCATTTGATCTCGAAATACAAACTAAATCATCGTACACAGGAACTCTCATACTCGAACAACAGCAAACAAGAAAAAATCGACAGCCAGAGAGTGGATGCGTGCAAATGAGGCCATTTTCCCCCCTGATGTTGCCTCACAAAGGTGGGGAAAACGTGTGTGTGTGTGTGTGTGTGTGTATATATATATATATATATATATATATATATATATATATATATATATATATATATATATATATATATATATATATGAAAATTCTCTATCACTTTCTAAAAGAAGGAACGGGAGGAGCCAAGTAGGGAGTGCTCATACTCCTCGAGAGCTCAGACTTGGGTATTAATGTGCGTGAAGACGTAACCAAGAGGACAAGAGAGGAGAAATAGGTAGAATGTTTGAAGAAAGAAACCTGGATGTTCTGGGTCTGAGTGAAACAAAGCTCAAGAGCAACAGGGAAGAATGGTTTGGAAATGTCTGAAGTGTAAAGCAGGGGTTGGAAAAAATAGTACTACTCCTGAAGCAGGAGTTGCGGGAGTGTCTGATCGGGTGTAAGGAAGTACATTCTAGACTGATGTTGGTAAAAATGAAAGTGGATGGCGGGAGATGGGTTATCACTGGTGCTTATGCAACTGGTCAGGAGAAAAAAGATCATAAGATGCAAGTGTTTTGGAAGCAGGTAAGTGAGTATGTCAGCAGTTTTGATGTAAGAAAACGGGTATTAGTGATGGGTGATTTAAATGCGGGAGAACGGTAAGGTAGGGCATCTTTGAAAAGGGACGACTATATATACTCTCCCTTTCCCTTAAAATGGTATAATGTCGTCCCACGTGACCTCCCGCTCGTGGTGCGACCACTTCCAGTCCAGTAACACACACACACACACACACACACACACACACACACACACACCTGCGCTCGCGTTTCTTTGCTTTTTCTGGAACGTTCCTCCCTTGTGTTTAGACTTCCCTCTGTATATGAAGGTAGAGGTACCCAACGTTCTTACTCCGTCATTATAAATTCTACAGAATCTTTGATCACATTACCCTGGTTACTGAACCCCTATTTCCCCAGTTTACGTTACTCTGGAAAGGTTGTCGAGTTTCGTGTAGTTTCCACGATTCGTATCCCCTAAGAGGGATAGAAGATGACCTAAGCTGGAGGGAACACAAGAGACGCATCTCGAAGGAACTACTTCAAAGGTGAGTTGAGGTCACCAGTGGAGTCCCGTAGGGTTCCTCTCTGGGATCAGCAGTCTTGATCGACGTTATGTTGGCGGGTGACCCAAAAGGTCATGAGGCCCAAAAGGTCATGAGGTGAAGTGAAAAGCGAGGAGGAGGAGGAGGTAGTTTGCATCAACGTACAGGCGGACCATGACAGATTTTCAAAAACTGGCCCGATACACGGCTGATGAAATAGAAGCCGAGTAAATGTAATGGGGATGGGTTGCACTTAAAGAGGGCCTTCTTTCCCTCCACACTCTCCTAGTCTGCTTGGGGTTACGTCGTGACTGAAAAGTCACATCTGGCTTGGCTGCATCATTATCAGTTGACGAAACGCGAGTTCTGTCTCTCCAACAGACTTCTCGTATCAAAGGAGTTCACCCTGTCTCCCTGCTACTGAGAGTAGCGCAGCCTTTCTGAAGCTGCTGGAGCCCCCTAGGCGGGAAATCCTGGGGTTCTAGCCCCAGAAACTCTGCGAAACTATCTCTGGCGTTGTATAATGATAATGAAATATAGCGTCTGGAACAGACGGGGGAAAAAAAAATGGCCAAATTTACACACGAGGTTTCGTGCTATTATAAATAATATTTCAACAACAACCGTATGCACAACTCTGACCACTTCATAATCCCTGGTTCAGTCCATTAATAGCACGTCGCCCCTCATATGCCGAATCGCTTCAATTATATATATATATATATATATATATATATATATATATATATATATATATATATATATATATATATAATGGTCATGATTTTTGTATAAGCCATCAAAAAATGATTGCACACATTTCCGTACATTACAATAAACATTAGCATCTAAGAGTTATAACAAACGTTGCCCTTATCAATCAACACATAACAGAGATCCATCCATTCCAAGAATTCTAAAATGGTGACGTCTTATGTAATTTGCAGGTTCCCGGGCCGCCACTACCAGCATGAAGCAAGGACCGCCTCTTTACCTCATCCTGGCGTTCATCCTACTCCAGGTCATGCCGAGAACCCGCTGCAAGACGACCGGGAGGCTGGAAGAGGGTGACGCTTTCGAAGAGAACAGAATCAAACACGACGTAGGAGAAGACATAAAACAGATGCTGAGGGAGCGAGCAGAGGTCCGAGACAAGGATTCCGAGAGTAAGCGCTCCGAGACGAAACTGCGGGTGGATGACGACCGTAAGAGGTCGTATAGCGGAGTAGAAATAACTGAAAACGAACAGAAAACGATGGACAAGGACAGTACACCAACAGGAAAAGAAGGAAGAAGTAGCATCTTAAAGAAAACTGAACTGAACAAGAAGTATTCCGAGAAAGATGGAATGACAGGAACCTATTTAAAGCGAGCTGGAATAGATGAGGAAAGCCCTGAGAGTTCCAGGGTGGATTCATTGTTGGCTGAGGGAATCCGGGAAACGGCAAACCGTCGTAAGAAAGTCAGAAAGGAAACAAAGTTCGACTATAACGATGAAGATAAAGATGTCTCAAAGTATCCAACAGACAGAAAGAAGAAAGTTTCATCGCGGAAACTGAGGAGGACAGGAAATAAGACGAGAAACAAGACAAAACGTAAGGGAAAATTAGGCAAGAAGAAAAAATCATCACAGAACATAGAACATGAACAAAATAAAAGTTATGACAAAAAACGTGAGGTGAAATCGGGCAGGAGGAAAAAATCATCACAAAAATCAAAGAGAGGAAAACAAAATACCAAAAGAAATAAAACAAGAATCAGGGAAGAATTAGGTAGAATGGATATCTTATCACAATCAAGAAAAAACGAAAGAAACCGAAACATTAAGGGAAATGAGACAAATTCTAAGCAAAGAGCACCAGGAGAGAAGGCAAAACAAGGTACGGAAGACGATTCAAAAAAAGCAATCGAAATCTTAGGAGATATGAGGGTTGCTTATGACGGAAATGAGACGCGAACACAGGACGAAATCATGCAGGAAACAAGCGACCAGCAGAAGAAAATCAGAGGCTTTACGACCATTAGGAAGGGAAGAAAGGAAAACAGTAACAATCAGCAAAAGAGGGATTTCAACTTCCAGTGTAAGTTTTCGATAAGAGTTCTAATAGGCTTTGATCTTGGCTAGGCTACTCGTCAGTTTCCGGGGGTCTGCCAGGACCCAAGGGGGTAAAGAACTCCCTGAGGGTAACGAAAGAAACTTTTAGATAGGTGTAGACTTTAGGGTAAATGAAGTAAGGAAGAGGAGATATACAGAAGACACTGTGAGGGGAAAATGTAGTCAGGAGAGGGACACAGAAATGGCATAAGGGAAGAGCGCTTTTTAAGCGGAGTAGACTCAAAGAAAGAGGCAGAGTTAGAGAATTGATACATATCGAAATGGGGGGCCCCAGTGGGTAATCCATCTCGTTGCTGTTTCCCGCCGAATCGAGGTGGCGCCAAGAACAGACGTCTACGCCTTCAAGGAAATATCCTGCTTGTTTTCTTCCTCCTTTCCTTATTTTCGATAATAATGCAGGAGGGAAAGATTTCCAGCCCCCGCCCCTCTTAGTCGCACCCTACGACACCAGGAGGTACGCAGCCAGTTTTCTTTCTCGCCTCTCCTCAGGGATATAGGAGAGATCATCAACATTAGATTCATTCTCTTGCTGTGAATAGCTGGTATAGGAAGTTATGTCAAAGAAACTTCTCAGTACCTAAAGAATTGAACGTGGAATATTCGAATCACACATGGGGAGACATTTAGCTCAACACCCTTCATATAACACAATGTTACGCTCTCATTCTACGCTTCAACAAATAATTGCAAAGTCTTAAATACGCAATAGACAAACACGATGGCACTACTTTATCATCTGCGTGGTGATATACTATCAGTCCTTGTTACTTTAATTAGAAAAATCATGAATTGTCAGATTCAGACGATAGTAGACATACTAACTCACACTCTTATAATGTGTTCAGCTGGCTCGGTACAGACTCTGGTCCAGTGTATTATATAACCTGGTGATGATACGTCCTTACCAAAGGAGACGCTTCAACAGTATAACCTCAAGCAGGCGGAGTCCGGTAACACCACAGCCGAGGTGTTCAACAGCAAACATAAAACACGTTACACCCAAACCAATTCTTGTATCAGACGACACAGCCTCAGGCTCTAACCTTTCGTAGCCTTGCACCTTTCGCTACACGTTTCATTCCACTGAATGTTTACCTTTGCAGATTACCAAGTGTCGACGTGTACGAAAACTTACACTGTGGCCGTCGGACGACCCTTCCTGCTCACCTCGGACGGAAGCAGAAAGAGGAGGAAGTGCCGTGTCATCTTTAAGGTCAGGTTATGGTGCTGAGACAGAGTAACTTTCAGCTAAATAGTTCACTAAATTAGTCCTATACGATGACCTAGACTTTGACCTTAAAGGGTCAGGTCAAAGGCCAGGTCATCACTGGAAAGGGTCGTACCATCGTATTCAAGGGTCGTAACGTCGTTTCCAAAGGGTTCAGCTAATGGAATCACATGAACATTTGCCCTAACGTTTTTGTAAGCTAAGTTCGTTTAAGTTTGTACTTTACCTAAAATAACTTAGCAATGACCCTAACGTTTTTCTATTCTATGCTAGGTTAGGTTCGATTAATTTAGGCTTGTACTATAACCTAACCTAGCTAGGTAGGCTAAGTTAGCTTAGATTAATCTAGCTTTGTACCTTACCTTACCTAACCTACGCTAGCTAGCTAGGGTGTTAGGTTAAATTTAGCTTTGTACCTTACCTTACCGAACCTAATCTAGCATGAAATATGGTGTTGGGTGACGAGATGCTAGAATATTCCCATGATCCAGCTAATGTCTGACCACGATTACAGTCTTGTACTTATCCCAGGGCGTTGTTTGACCTGCAGGCTCCCAAGGGTGGGTCGCTGAAGCTGTCGTGCCCAGTGATGAACTTGGCGTCCAGCGGCTGCAAGAGGGAGAAGCTCTTAGTGAAGGCGGACGGCCGCAGGTTAGGACCCACACATCATCTTTCATGACAGTGCTCCCCCCTCCTCCTGACCATGTTGGATATGAGCTAGATCACCTGAGATATATAATCCAGTGAATTATCTCTCTCTCTCTACTTGCTTGCTTATGTGCTTCTGAATCACAACTTTGCTTGTCCTGTGGGCACTGCATGCGCCACAATATTTCTGCATTCACGCATATCTAAACAGACGTGATGGTGAAACAAACTTGCACATACATAAAATCAACCAATGTCAGTAGATTCACTACCTGTGGTTATGGGTATCCAAGACGCTAAGGCATTGCTGTTTTCAGGTGGGAGTTCTGTAAGAATAACAAGTTATTGGTTGAGACCTCCGGCGAGATGCTGTCCATCAAGCACCAGAGGAATAAGATTCGCAAGAAGGATTGTACCGGCGTCTTCATGTGTGAGGTGACGCTACTCTCGAAACAAGGTGAGGTCATGGCACGACGGGCATTCAGGTCAGGATGTGGAGGGAGGCGATGCAGTGTCTTCATGCAGTGCGTCCGTCTTGGGGGAAGGAGTACTGTAGATTGTCGGGGTTGGTGTGGGAGGGGGGGTTGTGGTGTTGTGATGTGGTGTGGGGTTATGTTATGGTGGGTGGGGATATGTGATGCATGAGTACTGGTGTGGGGAGTAAAGTGGTTGCTCGTGAGTAGATGGATTCCTTTAATCCAACGATAGGTCTTCCATGTTCTTGGCCAACAGTACCTCGGATTCTCCTGCTACTTTTCTTCACGTTCCGTTATGTTTACATTTCAGTTGTCACTCCTACTCACAAAGCAACTTTTTCCGGATCTCTTCTTTTTTTTTTTTTTCTAAACGGACCTTACAGGCCTCAAACACCTCCTCAAGGCACCTCTTTTGATATGCCCCTCCTTACAGTCTATTTTCGTATAGTCCAAAGGGCATCTCTCTCTCTCTCTCTCTCTCTCTCTCTCTCTCTGGGCACACGAAATAAGGATATACAGCCGATGGTATTCTTCGTCGTGTTTTGAGGGAATGTGCTTCTGATCGTCCGCCTATGTTACCCTGCCTGTTTCGCCTCTTTCCAGAAAATGTAACTTTTCCGTCCAGGAATCATGACGCACTGTAAACAAAGAGGCCAAATGGTCTGCTACAGTGTGAACTCCTTTGTACTACCTCCTCAACACCTATTTTCTTTGAAGCGCAAACACCTTTTTTTTTTTCAGTAACCCAAAGAGAAGAATCAAAGCTTGAGTGAAACCCGTAACTTAGCAATAGATAAGGAACGATTTAAAGACCGATATCATATGACAAAAAATTGAAATCCATGGTATGCGCAGCTTCAAGGGAAGCCTCGATACAGTCCGTCTTCAAAATGCTGAGTGGCAAGTACGCTTAATAAATACTATCCTTTTTTTTTTACGTGTTAGCCATTTCCCGCGTGAGCGAGGCAGCGTCAAGAACTTAGTTGCTTGCTTTGTTCTTTCTTTTGGAAAGTAATGCAGGAAGGGAGGATATACAGTCACCCGCTCCCGCCCCTCTTTGTCGCCTTCTACGACACGTAGGGAATACATGGGCAGTATTCTACCCTGTCTCCAGAGATAAATTAGTCGCCTACTTCGACGTGCAGGGAATACGTAGGCAGTAATGTTTCTCTCTATCTTCAGGGATAACTAATCTACCTTCATGAGTTTAAAGCATTGTCAGACCGTGGAGAGCGATAACTAAGGAGGGAGGGAGGTAAGGGAAGACCTGGGTTATTCCATCCAGCGGCACCTCCACATACACACGAGTTGCACCTCCACATACACTCGAGTGGTACTTCCACGTACACTCGCAGATCTGTGCGTGCCTCTGTTCAGGGCGTCTTTTAACATGCCAAGTTTTGGATCCATTCCTCCCCAGAAGGCCCGTCCTCCTCTAATCAAGTACCCAAGAGCAAAAATCCATTTTTGGCCCCAGAATGGTATGGCCCATTTCCGTATACCAACATAAATCGTTGTATTCCTCGTGAGCTCTCTATTATCACTGATCTCCACGCGCATAAATATGCCCTTCTGAAAATCTGCCCTAATGGTGAAAATTCCTTAAAAGATGCCCCTTGGAGAGTCTTGTCCCATCAATAATCGTAGTTTTGCATCGTGTGTTGGTCAATATGAACTATAATCTACAGGAAAAGTGAGTCCATTCCAATGGCTCACCTGTGGACACAGTGTTTCCATGCTCGCGGTGGTGGAAAAAAAAAAAAAAAAAAATAGACGTTTTCAAGAACAGGGTACGCTGAGGAGAAGGGACGTGACTTCCGTTGTATTACACAACGTGGCTTTGAACCTGCATGTCTGAACAAGGAGGTATTATAAGAAGCTGCTTATAGTGACTACAAGCTATACTTTGGTGTTGATAATGGAAACGAGTTACAGTATGTATAATATATTCGTTTCTCTGAACCTCATTTGCCAATTGGGCAAGTCAAAAAGTATACCTAGTGTGTTTTGTCTTTCTTTTCTAGAATTGGACATACTGTAGGATTTGGTGTTGCTGTGAACACTAAGCGTAACGGCTGCTGCTGCGTGGGAATGAGACCTTTACACTCAATTGGACTTCCTTGGTGCAGCTGTTAGCATTCCTGACCGTGACGCATTCATGGGTCGAGCGCACGGGTTCGAAACCTGGTTGCGGAATTCGATCTACAGTCAACCCAGCTGTTCATCCACCTCTAAGAGTTGGCTGATAAAATGGGTACCTAACTCAGGTTAGAATATCTTTCTATATCTATCTATCTATCTATCTATCTATCTATCTATCTATCTATATATATATATATATATATATATATATATATATATATATATATATATATATATATATATATATATATATATAGTTAATGAGATGGCCACGATTAGGGTTTCAGTTGTCTGTACCGTCTCGGATAACGCAGAAAAACTAGTTGCTGACATGTCACACTGTTACGCAATGGCCCCACCTTTGTCGACTTGGAACAAATTAGAATCTTGTTTCTCTTTTGTTTGTGGTCTGTCGGTGAGGAAAGGATCCGAGATTCACAGATTATCTGTACAGTATAGTGATCATTTCTGCCATAGTGGAGCTTACAGTGTGGACGTTTTGCGTCCGTGGCAGTTATGACTTTTTTTTTCCCCCTAACATTTCAATTCATCTGTACATGCTCCACTGTGGTCAGTTCAAATCCCTAAACTGCACAGTTAATCTGTGAGTTTCAGACCCTTTCTCGTCCTCAGACCACACACACAAAAAAAAACAATGGCATCGCGCTGTTCTCCTTTGGTGCAAAGGTTCGGCCATGAGTACAGTGTGTTGACAATCCGTCAACTTGAGTGTATAGGTCTCATTCCCAAGCAGCAGTGACCGGTACACACACATGTGTGGTGTGAGGTGGTTTGATCGAGTAAGTAACGTAAGGGTAAGAGAGATGTGTGGAAATAAAAAGAGCGTGGTTGAGAGAGCAGAAGAGGGTGTTTTGAAATGGTTTGGGCACATGGAGAGAATGAGTGAGGAAAGATTGACCAAGAGGATATATGTGTCGGAGGTGGAGGGAACGAGGAGAAGAGGGAGACCAAATTGGAGGTGGAAAGATGGAGTGAAAAGGATTTTGTGTGATCGGGGCCTGAACATGCAGGAGGGTGAAAGGAGGGCAAGGAATAGAGTGAATTGGAGCGATGTGGTATACAGGGGTTGACGTGCTGTCAGTGGATTGAATCAAGGCATGTGAAGCGTCTGGGGTGAACCATGGAAAGCTGTGTAGGTGTGTATATTTGCGTGTGTGGACGTGTGTATGTACATGTGTATGGGGGGGTTGGGCCATTTCTTTCGTCTGTTTCCTTGCGCTACCTCGCAAACGCGGGAGACAGCGACAAAGTATAAAAAAAAAAAAAAAAAAGAGTAAAAAAAATCTATAAAAGGATTTAATGATGAACAATGTCACGTCACTATGATCAAGAAGTGAATTTGTGACCTATGATATAACTTTTGACAATGTCCTTCACTATCATTTCAGTCGGAAGAGATAGACAGCCTTCAGGCAGTTCAATCGTTGGCGCTCCAAAACTGTGCGACACAGAGTACCCGTACCAACCCGTGCCGTAAACATTACACAAACAACCTCACAAATGGTGGACTACACTGAATTTCAAGATGCATAAATTTAGTAACTGTGATGGATGACGGAAGCTTTAAGCAATAAACATCTCTAAAGAATAACATCCTTGTTTAATTTTACACTAGTTAAATAACACATGAACATTGTGCTAACTTGTGTCCCATCGTTGACTCGCTCTAACCTTAACATGAAACATGACCGGCAACTTAACACAAAAAAATTTTATGCATCTTTTTCTTTATACTTAAACGTACGTCATTCCGGTGTAGGTCGGAACAAAACCGTGCGACACATCGTATTGGCATGTATACATACCAATTAAAACGTCGAAAAGCTACGTACATCCACACAGCGAAACTTAAAGCGTTCACATGTAAACAAACAGGCTCACTGTCACCCGGTGTCTGCCAGGCCCTTTTTCCACCCGGCGCGGGTTGTCGTTGGAGTCAAATTTAAACTGTTCATTATATGCATTAAAACGACATCTAATAATACAATGGACTAATAATTTCATCTACGAGTGAGGAAAGAAATAAACCATGAAAAAGGATTAATCCACGAAATAGTATCCTAAGGACTTAAGCACTTTGAATCGTAGTCTCTTCTCCGATCATCAGTATGGTCTCACATAAGCAAGATCTACTGGTAACATCTTTTCCTATTCCAACGTCTGGTTATCCCCTTTGACGACGTGGCATTGCGTTCCTGACCGTCGAGCGCAAAGGTTCGAATCCTGGTTGCGGCAGTCAGTCCACAGTCAACCCAGCTGTTCATCCACCCTTCGGGGTTGTTCGAGAAAATGGGTACCTGGCTCAGGCGAGGGTACATATATATGCGTTAATGGGATGGCCTTGATTAGGGCCTTAGCTGCCCGTGCCGTCTCAGCTAACATGAAAGAAAAAGAAAGTCTTTTGGCTTTCTTCCTTCAGTACCTTCTTCTCTGGCAGATATTTTTCGCTACTACTGGTTGACCATCCTCTTGTCTATCAGCAGCGGTGTCCCCCAGAGTCCTGTCCTGTCTCCCACGGTCTCCATCCATTTTTTTTTCTAGTACTTTCTTTTCAGCAAATGAACACTGTATTTCCAAAATTCTGTATCACTTTGTTCTTTGTCCGTCCCTTCCCATCACAACTACGTCTACAATCTCACCCGGATAAGATTTTCTGTTGGGATAGACTTAAGTTAGGTTTAGTGCCTCAACAATCCAACCTTTTCAAATTTGTTTTTTCTGAAATCCCTCACACCTTTCCCCATCTTCTTGAGCAGCTCTATAATTCCACTGCTTAACACAATAAACATACTTGGTATCGGTCTTATCTAACATTTCCTGATAAATCCACATCATACGAACTGCTAAATCACCTGAAATATAAGGAGTTCCGTTCATATCCATAGGATTTTTCTCTTTTGAACACCTGCTGCGATTATACAAAGGATCGATTCGTCTTTATCTTCACTAATTCTCCGCATTTACGGAGGTTTTCGTACTCACTAGAGAATGTTGTGTTAAAGGCAATCTGACCTATAAATTCTCCCATTCTGACCGTAAAACTTTACCTAGTTAACCTGTGCGGACACTGGTACTTCTCCCTTCTACAGATATTGCCTTCGTTTCTGCTCTCGAGGACTCCCGAACCTTTAAAGCTCTGGGATTTTTACCACCTATGAATTTTATATTTTTTCAGATCCATGATTTCTTCCACCACTACATAATACTTCTCGTGATCTCTCATTTGATTCTTTACGTTCTTCGGCGCTTCTTCCTCTATTTGTTGTAAGTTCTGTTTTCTCTGTGACAGATAACAATTTCCTGACCCTTGTGGTTCCCAATGATTCATTCTTTAATTCTTAAGTTTTCTTTCCAGTGTCAAACCCTCACACTCCCCCTTCATCCATCCTCGTCCTAGTTCCAACTGTATATATTCTGGTGATCTAACCAGCATGATTCCACTTTTTATTTTAAAATTCTACCCTAACTTGGACTCTAGGTTTATGCGAATTATGTTCTGTGTTTAGTTTCGGCCTAATAGTGCAGAAACACCGTCACTCAAAAGTTCAAACCCGCCATGTCCACTTATCCTCTAAATGTTTATACTCAACCAGAAACATGTGAAGAGAATTATAGGCTGACATTTTGTCTTGAAACAGTCGCTAATAATCAATACTTTTTTTTTTAATGTTGTGCTGAAGGGGTATAGAGTAGGGGGTATTTGGTTTCAGTGATGGTTTCCACACAAGACACGATCATGAACTTCATGCGAAAGTGGTCTTCATCAACCGATACAGTGGGACTTCCCTTCCCAGAAAGTTTCATACCCCCCCCCTCCCCCTTCAAGTCCGCTACGGTAATAAATCAATTAACTGTAAACCCCGAACTCCATCAATGGTCACACAGCCTCCCGTACATGTAGAAGTCCTGACAGAATTATCCTCGTCCTCATCAACGGCTACAACAGGTCCTCTTTTCCCAGACATATTTCCAACGCCTACGAAGCCCTCTTCGGAAACAGTTGGAATTCCCGTTGAATCTCCAACTCTACCACTGGTCCCAGCACTTTTCCCATCACCCTCAGCAATTCCAGATGTCCAGGTAGAATTGTCTTCGCCCTCAACAACCACAACTACAAGTCCTCTTTCCCCAGAAATTACTACAACGCCCTCGAAGTCTTCTCCCAAGACAACTGGATTAACTGGTAAACCTTCAACTTCACCATTAGTCCCAACGTCTTTCCCATCATCCTCAACAGTTGTAGATATCCAGGTAGAATTGCCTTCGTCCTCACCAACCACTACTACAAGCCCTCTTTTCCCAGGAACTGATTTACCGTCCGCGACGTCCTCTTCGGAAACAACTGGATTACATACTGAGTCTCCAGCTCCACCAATAGTCCCAGCTCCTCCCCCATCACCCTCCTCTACTGCTGATGTCCCGGTAGATTTATCACCTTCGTCCTCAACGACTACTACAACAAGTCCTCTTTTCCCAGAAACTGTCACGACGCCCTCGAAGTCGTCTTCCAAGACAACTGGATTAACTGCTGAACCTTCAACTTCACCATTAGTCCCAACGTCTTTCCCATCACCCTCAACAGTTGTAGATATCCAGGTAGAACTATCTTCGTCCTCAACAACTACAAGAGGTCCTCCTCCTCTTCCAGAAACTGTTTCGACGCCTTCCAAGTCCTCTCCAGGGACAGATGAGTCACTGGCTGAATCTCCAACTCCTCCAATAATCCCAGCTCCTTCCCCATCGCTCTCAACATCTGTAGCTACCCCGGTAGACTTATCTTCGTCCTCAACAACCACTACCACCACTACAGGTCCTCCTCTCCCAGAAACTGTTCCATCATCATCGAAGTCCTCTACAGCTGGATTACCTGTTGAATCTCCAACTCCACCAATACTCCCAGCACCTTCCCCACCACCCTCAACATCTGTAGCTGCCCCGGTAACCGGTTCATTACCTACCCCACCAGGACCAGGAACCAGCTTACCAGGCAAGCCAGGACCAGCACCACCTGGGAAACCTCCGCCACCCGCCAGTAAGCCACCTGCGTCCACGCAGAAACCACCCGCCACAAACCCCATGCCGAAACCAACTACAACGACCAAACCTCCTACAACCACCACCACCACCACCACCACTACTACTACTCCCACCACCACCACTACTACCACCACCACCACTACCACCACCACCACCACCACCACCACTACTACTACTACTACTACTACTACTACTACTACTACTACTACTACTACTACACCTAAACCAACAGCAACGACTACGCCACCGAAACCAGCAACGGCAGTTGAGCTTCCAGCACCTGGCCCGCCTTCGTCACCCGCACCGCCTGCGCCACCTGCGCCAATCACACCACCTGCGCCACCCGCACCACCTGTGCTACCTCCAGGAGTTTCAGCACCAGAACCACCGCCACTGGAAACACCAGAACTGGCCGACCCAGCAGATGTACCCTCCTCACGACCGTTCTGCAGTAAGTACAGTGTGTTTACTGTAACCCACCTCTCTCTCTCCCTCTCTCTCTCTCTCTCTCTCTCTCTCTCTCTCTCTCTCTCTCTCTCTCTCTCTCTCTCTCTTAATCTCGGTCTTGGGTGACCTGCCCACTTCTTGGGCACGAGGACACGACCCTCGGTATAACACGGACTGTACGACCCACGGCTACGACGACCCTGACCTTTGACCTGACCCAAAGGTTGTGCCATCGTCTCTCGAGGAGGAGTCTATGATCTCACTTCAGAAACTCGCGACAGATACCCTCCTCTAGCTAGTCTCTGAAGCAATACATCATACAAATGTAATTCCAACATTAATACAAATGTAATTCCAACGTTCATAATACAAATGTAATTACAACGTTAATACAAATGTGATTCCAACGTTAATCATACATATGTAATTCCAACATTGATAATACAAATGTAATTCCATCATCAATCATACAAATGTCATTCCAACATTAATCATACGAATGTAATTCAAACATTAATCATACAAATGTAATCCCAAAATTATGTTGTTGTAGGAGCCTGAGAGATAACACATGCTTGCTGACTGTAGACCCAACAGACAGATTACCCCAATGGAACTGCTTTTATTTTTCTGTCGTGTGTGTGTGTGTGTGTGTGTGTGTTACACGGTTACAGGCGGGTATGTGACGTGCGCCTCCTTCCCTCCCTCAGGTAATTGCAACCGCGGCAGCATCGCCGTCACCAGGATCGTGGGCGGTGAGGACGCCCGGCCGGCCGAGTTCCCCTGGCAGGTGAGTACCATTTCCGCCCACCACCATCCCTAGCTAATAACAGCCATGGTAATCAACCCACAGATTATGGGGGTCCCCGGAGGTCCGACGATAAGGGGGACCCTGTATAGAGGCACAGTATCTCTGATGGCGAGCCACACCAATAACAGACACTGGAGCCTTTTTATTGAAATATATGTAAAAATCAAGGATAGCTGATGCCACCATGGTTATTAAGCCTTTTAATGGAGAGGGGAGTAAAGAGGAGTAAATGTATAAGGGTCTCAGAGCGAGGTGGGGGGTGAGTCCACCGCATACTGGAGTGGGAAGGGAACGGGAGGTGAATCGATTGATGTTTGCAGGTGACACAGCTCCAGTGGCAGCCTCAGAGAAGTCCGGTTGTTGGTGGCAAGTCTTGGAAGAGGGAGTGATAGGAGGAATCTTTGAGAATAAACGTGAAAAAGGTAAGGTAATGAGGTGCAATAGAAGAGGAAAAATAAATGGTCCGAGTATGGATAAGGAGGGTATGAAGGAAGTAAAGTGCGGTGCGTACTTGGAAGTGTACGTGGCAGAGGTTGAAAGAGGTGAAGTGAGTCATAGGGTGAATGAGGGGGCAAAGGTTCTGGGTGAACTGAGTCATAGGGTGAATGAGGGGGGCAAAGGTTCTGGGTGAACTGAGGAGCGTGTGGAGGGAGAGGTCAGTGTGTGAACAAAAATGGGTATGTCTGAAGGTGTGGTACTCAAGCCAGTGTGCATGGATGCAACTCTTGGGTCTTGATTTTAAAAGAACGATAGAGAGTGGACGTGCTGGAAATGAAAGGCCTAAAGACAACTGTTCACCTGCCATTTAACAAACCATTAATCATAAAGATTATGTTCTGGGTCGTCAATAAACAGTCAGTCACAATCCACTTACCAGCAACAGATATAGCTTTGATCTCATTTGGTCGGATGTTCATCGTCAACAACCCTGGCACCTTCTCGCAGTAATTCCTTAGTTGTTAGACACGATCAGACTCGCACCCAAAGCACCAACAGTTCATCCTGTGACAACGAAATAGTCTCTATGACAATAACAAAACATATGAAGCAGGAAAGATAATCTATAAAACCTACTTCCTAAACATTGTTTTCGCCATCACCGCACCCGTTAGGGTTAGCATACAGTTTCTTTCTCGACTTTCTACTGCTTTGACTGTGGATCACCGTAGAAACCAAGTGCAACACAAACTACCTCTGAGCCGTTCTCTAACGTTCCATTTGGTAAAGGAAATGAAAGGTAAATACACGGGAAACCTATCAATGATTGCAATAACACATGTACTATATCAAATGCATAGTATTCAAACTCTAATACTTAAAATGCAATTCTGCAACGACAGTTTAGTGCACGGCTAAGCTTCACACTAATTATTACGTAACCAATACAACTTAACCAATACAAAGTGGAGAACATTATCAAATAATGGAAAGTAATTTTGCTGTTATTGTCTAACATAATTCTTGTAGCAATATACTGTCCCTGTATAACATCTTTAACAAAATACTGAATAACTTCTACAAGATTACTAATGATGAGACATCTTTTCTTTATTTATCTAGAGATTACTAATGATGAGACACCTTTTCTTTATTTATCTAGAGGTATCACCCTATTAATTTTCAAATGGCTGCAGGGACCAGTTGCGAAATATCAGGCGTGTTCATGGAAATGCACGGCTTTAAGAAAATTGTTCCATGTTTATGAATAGTGACAAGTGAGAATGATACGAGACATCATAAGTATTAAGAGGTCGGAGAAAAACCGAAGTGAAACTAGAGACTGGTTATCTTTGTATTAATCTGATGATGTGGAAAGGGAACCACGGAACCAAAAAACGAAAATTGGTACATACAGCTTAGTATTATGGTGGTGGTAAGTAGTATAAATTTGACAAAGACAACATACATTCCGAACTCAGTCAAAACATAACGTATTTTAGGTAATTAAGTATTCATGATGAACGTTTATGTACCATGTCATTCTTAAGAGCTCCCACGACTTTTAGACATAAAAAAGCAGTACCCCCACACGGCGGACACCACGCTGCCAAGACATTCAAAATAATGACCTTTAGAAGATAAACTTTCCCCCCCTTTTTCCTCCATCAGGCATTGCTCTTGATTGGACAGCCGTACATCATCTGCTCGGGGTCGCTCATCATGACGAAGTGGATCTTGACCGTGGCACACTGCTACTACGATGGGTATGTTTACCTCACGAGTGACACTGCCAAACATAATCCCAAAACCTAACTTACTTTTGACAGGGGTATCCCCCCCTAAATTACGGGAACTTTTCCTTCACCTTCCTCTTAGTAAGGATGTAGGATGAGGTTTTCAGTTGTTTTTTTTCATGTATAACATACGTTAGTCTTCTGCAAGGAGAGAAGAAACGTTCGCAGTTTTCCATCATAAGATTTCTAGTCATGTTTATTGTTCTCCCACGTGCACTTCCCCAACCAATACCTGCCACTTTTCTAAATGTACTGCTTCCTCTTGTCTATCGTCTACGTATGGTGCATTCTTTTTGTTTGATGTACTGGGGGAAAATGCCCTTAATCTTGTTCATATTGGGGTTCAATCCCCCACCCCCCTTTTTCTACTGGGTATTAGGTTCCCAGATCTTCCCCTGGGTGTAATAAATTCTCCAGGTGCAAATGATATATATTCCTTCATTTCTGTCTAGAGTCAGGGTATACAACAACATTCTGGGTAAACCAAGCTTTCCACATGTCTCTAGATTGATCATGTTCTCTTTTCTCGTGTGTGGGGCACATTCCCCCCTTTTCCATCCCTTGGTTGTGATAAACTACCTTACATAATTCGTGTCTGGGGTTTTAAGTTTCTATGACTACAACAGCGCTGGTTAGGGTCTTCCGACCAAGCCTATCCTACCTCTCATTAGTCTTCCATCTGCAAGGTTTCTCAGTAGCATCTCTTCATTTGCTTTCTGAACTGCATCGTTCTCCCTCCAACGAAAGGGCACGACTTCTTTTTGCTCTAACTCCAGTCTGGAATTATTGGGTAATGTCTGGCCTGCGCATCAGCCAGTTCTGATTAATCTTTAGCTTTCTGTGCTGGAGGTTAGGATGTCCTGTTAATAAACTGGCAGCTGAATTATCTATTGCAAAAGGAAGAAAAAAATGTATAGCTTTTGCCTCTATATTTAGCCGTTCTTGCGTATATTGATGGACGATGATAATTCACACCAGTTACACGATACTTGAAGTGCTTGGAATAAAGTTGCTCGAAGATTTGAAATCCGCTACTGGTGACTGTCAAAACATTGATTAAAGACTGCGCAAACAATCTAAAAGCCTTTGATCGCAGTGATCTGTACACATCCCTCTAATGCACACTAATGCCATCTTTTCGCAGGTTCGACGAGACGGTGGTTGTCTTGGGTGAGCATGACAGAAGCAGGCAAGAAGAAGGCACCGTGAGGATAAACGCCATCAATGTGATCATTCACCCCGAGTACGACGACTGGACGTTGGTGAGCTGACTCCTCACTGTTATCTTTAAAAGTAGATTTAATGATATATAAAGTCTTTAAAATGAGTGTGAAAACTGAGGGGAAACTTTTTTGCAGAACCGCAGCTACTAACATCAGTTAATCAGTGTTTACAATCATGGGACAGGACATTTCTGGCTACATCTCACAGGATAATCGTACCCAACCTACTAAATCTTCGATAAGATAACGCCAACTGGCCCTGGGATTTTTGATGGTTCCAGACTGCTCATGGGTTCACCTCCGCATTACTGTTGACGTTTCATTCTTTACAATTAAGTATTCATTGGTAAAAAGGTGCAACCAAAGTATGTTGCTTACCTTGGCTTTATCTACGCTACGCTAGCTCTGCTGTTCTAAAAATTTGTCCGATTAGAGACTGGATGTGCGCAAATAAGGCCACTGTTCGTATTTTCTTTAACGTTGTGTTCCTTCTCGGTCACAGGACAACGATTTATCACTACTGGAGCTGGAACATCCCGTCACCCTAACCCCCAAGATAAGCCTCCTCTGCATCGCTCTGCCCAGCGAAGTGCCCAGCTCCGGTATCGCTACCATCTCCGGTTGGGGAACCATCGAATACTGTGAGTAATTGATATGCATAAAGACAATGAGAACAACCTGCTACATTTAAAACGTTGAAAATATAGCATCATTCTAATGAGAATTTTTTTTTTTTTAAGTTTTGGAGTTGATAAAACATTACCAAAGTTGTCTTTGATACTTCTTAATTGCGGAGGGAGGTTGGCTACTGCATATCATATTTGCCAGTAAAGATATTCGCCAGTGTGTGACATTTGGAGTACAAAGACATGTGACAACTAAATATGCGTTGATATCAGGAAGATATCGTACCTTCATGCTTAAGGGCCGGAACGACATTGCTCAGAGAGATAACAAATGTGATCCTGATGTTTTCTCCAACAGTGGGCCAAGAGAGCGACGTCCTGCAGAAGGTGGGACTGGAGGTAATCAGCAACACGCTGTGTCAAACCTTGTATGAAGGCTTCTACAACATCACTCCCAACATGCTCTGTACCTACACCGTAGGCAAGGACGCTTGTACGGTATGTATCGAGAGAATTTTAACCTTCTTTGGACATCTCGGAGCATCTGATCCAGTCTGGCGTAGGTTAATGCTCTCGCCGATATCTCGCAGGCCCTGTGGGCAGCCACAGGTTGTATGGTACACAAGTCCCAGATGCTGTAGGCTAGTTAATCCCCAACCTCCTATCTACTCCTAGACCACATGTAAGCGTTTCAACAATCAACAGCTCTTGCTTAAGCCAGCCCTTAGGCCCTATAGACAAACTGGGATGCTAAAATGAACATATTTCCCAGCTCTGTGGTCTAACCAGGGTTGTTCCTTTGGTTATAGTTCTGGAACCCTCCTGTGGCTAGATTTCAGGTCTGTGGTTTGGTTAGTACCTGCTATGGTGTAGAAAGAGGTAGGCTTTGTGTCCAGACCCCTTCGTGGACTGACTATTCCCAGATCCCTCATTGGATTCATTGTAGCCCACGACCTAGGCAAAGTCCTAGTACAAGTATGGTCAGTCCATAGTGGTACAACCTCTTCAGTCAGATTCCTTTCTCAATGTGGCCGTGGGGTTAGCTGGTCTTTGATCCGTCGAGCCAGTCCTAGGCCATGTAGTCCAGTTACTCCCGGTCCTGTCGTCTAAGAATACCTCCTTCTGGCTTATGGCATCGGTCTGGGTCTGGTTTTGCAGAGGCTTGACTTAAGCTCTTTGTCCATCTTAAACCTTATGTGATAACTTGCTTTGGGACCTGTAATCTGGTTAATCCCAGAGCTCTAAATTCGTGTTATTATTGGCAATTACGGTGTATTAATCTTCGAATCCAATGGTCTAGTTTCGGTCCCATGATTCAGTTAGTCCCAGACCCTATAGACATCCCACAACCTCTAGTTACTAAAGTAGCCGCGGGTCTTACCCTAGAGCCAATGTAGTAAAGGTAAGCTGGGGGAATGGGAGGTCTTATTGACAAACCAGTTTGCATAAAATAATCCTTTCATGCCGTCAGGTTCTGTGCCACTCAGGATACCTATGGGTCTCTTCTACAGAGTGACAGCGGTGGTGCCTTGATCGCGCAGATGTCGGACGGTCACTGGGTGATGATAGGGATGGCCAGCTTCGGCTACGGTTGTGCCGAGGAAGATTCGCCCGGAATCTTTACGAGGAGCCCCAACTACATTGACTGGATCAACCTCCAGACGAACAAGGAGCACTGCAATAGTTAAAAGCCCACCTGGGACACTTGCCTCTTCACTTGACAGCAAATTATGGGACACCTGTGGGACTGGCGTTTCACTGCTGACCTTCATACCAGTTTTATGACTTGATGCTTCACTGCGACACGTAGTAAGGCGTAGAGTGAAGTAAGAGTCTTACTACTAACACCAGTGACACACCTGCTTGACTCGTTCCTTACTACGACACCTGTGGCACACGTGCTTAAGTCGTCCCTTACTACCGACACCTGTGGCACACTTGCTTAACGCGTCTCTTACCACCGAAACCCGTGGCACACCTGTTTATCACGTCCCTTTCTACTGTGATGAATGATCAAGGTCACTCGCCCTGATTTCCTTTCCTATAGCCTTGTTCCTCATGTTCACAGCTCTGTTGATGAAAAAGTGTTCCCTCGTGTCTTCACTGGTCACTTGTGTTGCCTTTTTCCTTCGTCTCTTCGCAAGTCCGATTCAGTTGTGGTAACAGTTATCATTGCATTCCTCTCAGCCCCTTCCAGCAGTTGTATGTCAATTCCCGACGAGAAGGCTTGACTGTTGCACCATATTCCAGCCTGGATCAAACGTCCGCTTTGCACATCTTCCTACACATCTCACTGCTCATGTACTCAATGCTAATTTTGATGTAGACCAAAGTATAGTGTGCCTCTCTTCATGATCTCTCGCATGTTGCGCTGCGATAAGTTTAGCACTATGTCAAGTCCTCGGTCCCTAATCCGAATGAGACTTTTTAATTTGTTTTCAACAAAAACGTAAACACACTCTGATCTCATCACTTCCTTTTCCACCTTCCAACTCTGCATTTTCCAGAATCAGATTTCATTCGCCATTTGTCTGACCACTGCTGCATTTTGTCTAAACCTTTTGACAATTTTTTCGCAGTCCTTGTTACTTCGCTTTGCCTCCTTTGGCAAAACATTTACATAGACAAGAAACAGGGGTAGCCTAGCCCTGAACATTTACGGAACTTCACTTGACACCCTCGCCCAGCACCCCCCCCCCCAAAAAAAAAAAAATTTTTTTGACCCCTTCGACCATGTGTTGGGGATAATATCAAAGGCCTTCTGATAGTCCAAGAATGCAAAACTCACTCAACCGTCTCTTTTAATCACCCTTTCATAGAAATGCAGCAGGTTTGTGACGGTCAAGAAATCCTCTACCTGCTT
The DNA here is from genome assembly GCF_036320965.1 of Panulirus ornatus. Taxonomy (NCBI): domain Eukaryota; kingdom Metazoa; phylum Arthropoda; class Malacostraca; order Decapoda; family Palinuridae; genus Panulirus; species Panulirus ornatus. Next base: position 73,682,679 of record NC_092226.1, on the reverse strand, counting down.
CCTGATTACCTTCTTTACCATCTTGCAGGTCGCATACTTAAAGATATTCCATCTGTATTACAGGGCTATTTGCTATTTCTCTGTCATCTCTTTGGTTCAGTTGGCCAAAGGCCATGCGAGCTCTTGCCATCGGTTTGCGTCCGTCTTCCATCTGTTCGCCTTTCAAATTTCATTCTTCTCTGAAACTACTTGGCCAGTTTGAAGCACACTTAACAGGGATGGTTTTTAAAGGCGCCTTAGGTTACCCCGACGAACATTAAAGACAGCCACTGCTATCAAAAACGAAACATTTCCTCAAATAGATATTTTCGGCAGAATTGGTTCAAAATCAAGCAACATACAATATATACAATACGGATTTTTCAGTCATCTTCATAGTTTTGCTGATTATGCAAAGCCCTTTCATCGAAAATTCAACAAAATAAAATATACAAAATCACTGGGAAAATTTGAACCAACTTGTGAACGATGGTTTTTAGGGGTTTTTTTTTTTCTTTTTCTTGGCAATCTGACTAATGTGGTACGTGAGACTTAAGAGACTCCAGCCCCTTCATGGCCCTCAACACTTCCATAGAATTCTTGCTTCCAGTTCCGTGATGAACTTCTACACTTGCAGTGAATCCTCGCTTGCACTCCTTCATGACCCTCCACACTTCCAGTGAATTCACTTAAATAAATGTGTATGTGCGATGACGTGTGTATGTATATGTAACATATTTCGGATTTGGAGTCCCTGAATCTAACTGAAACATTTATATAAACGCTATCGTATAACCCCACCTCATTCAAAGAAATAATGATTAAGTCTACAGTAACAAGAAACAATGATACACCGATATGAATGTACCCAAAAGCCTCTCTATACCCTCTAAAAATAATGTAAATGTTTATCAGTGACCCAGGGCCTCTTAAGATGTGGGTACAGGGGATTACATAGTAGTACCTGGGCCGGGGGGCCGCGAATTTCCTGGGATCTCAGGAAATGAAGAAAATCAACAAAGCGCCCCATTCCACCCCTCTCATCTCCCATACCCTTTTTGGCCTTCCAGCTCATGGCATGAGACCATAGTGGATAAAAACAGAATTACTAATGGAGAAGGGAAGGGGACCTGAAAGAAAATTTGTTCCCCTGATAAAATTCCTCTCTGGGGCAGTGCCTTTCACAAACAAGTTTTTCAGTTTGAAAGTTAAGACCATTAGTGTCCTGTAGCCTCCCTGTACTGGAGTCTGTCTGCTGTGACTCATTTGTGGAATAAATTGGATCACCGTATTTACTGATTTCATTATTCTTTACCGACTTATTTTTTATTATGATTTGACGACGTCCTTTTAAGATTAATTACGACGAAATATTTCCAAAAGGCAGGTTTAACACGTAGCACTCACCGCAGGTGTGTGTGTGTGTATATATATATATATATATATATATATATATATATATATATATATATATATATATATATATATATACGAAGAACGAGTCGCGAGTTGTGATCGAGTCGTGTACATGGAATGATTTGTGAACTTAATATCAACAGCCCACGTGTCGGTAAAGGAGAAAAACAAGACAGCTATCCGGGCCTACGGAGTGGCATTTGACAGTCAGTGACGCGCTGGCTCACTGCACAGCCGCCATTAACCTTCCTCATACCCAAGCGGGTTGTATCAGTAATATACCTCCTTGCTACTTACTACTAGCATGGGAGAAATAACCGTGAAGCTTTTAACAAAGATCGGGCAGTGAATGAAACTGCCCTGAGAACCCAGTTACTGACTCACCCCACATCCTCGACTATCCTACAGATAGTTTTCTGGGTAGTACACCAATTTGTTGGAAAAAGTTTGACGATATGGGATAGCACCTATGTACCATAATGAGAAATACACCGGAAGCTACATCTGTAGTTAAACTGAGCACATAGGGAGGATGAAATAGAATCATTATCAGATATATACCATTATCTTAATTAAGAGTCTACTATAACGTTTTCCATATTCATTAGTAATAAAATTCTTCTACAGAACATTTCCAGCCATCTCAAGAAATATATTTTCATAGTTTTACTTCTGCCCAACATGGTCCAGTAATATCTTCGTAAAAGGGGTCACAACAACTAAAACTAACACTTGGGGCGAACCCATGCGCTACATGTCACTGCCCACTCGTAACATTAGCTATCTGACCGTCAAATATACATATTTGGCAGCAAAATCAAGCCGCCACAACAACAACCTTACATATTTAGCAGCAACATCAAGCCGCCACAACCACAACCTACCAGATGGTTCTTCACTTGACCATCAGCAGATGGATCTCTCCTCCCGTCATGGCCGAGTTCAATTCCTCTCCAACAAGGAAGGATCGCTGGCCATCACTGAGGGCCACTTCTTAGATAACCTGTAGGCCGCCAATTTCTCAAACATAAGTTATTCCTTTGACGTTGCTTCAGAAGTCCATCTCTCAACCACCAGACACAAACACAAGATTTCCGCCTACATCCTCTCGAATGACTATATACTTCAGGCTGATGTAACAGCGATCTAAACTTAGTTGAATTTAATGTTTACATATATTATCCTCCCTTCCCCCATAAAATAAACATAAACTTGCTTTTATAACACCAATAATTCCAAGGGCTCTGGATAATCCTGGATAGTTTTTTTTTTTTTTCATATTCCCGGTTTCCCAATGATACTGCCAACCCTGTTGACTCGCCATTCCAGGATTGCAACAAAGTCTCCGGATTCGGTTGCCATTAAACCTGCCTTTATCACAAGAGTATAACATGGTATTCTTATTTCTTAAGAAGCCGATGAGGCTGGGATCAAAATAAAAAATTGAATAGGAAATTGACCCAACTTTTTTTTAACCAATTTAGTTTTACTTTTGGTGAGACTAGATATGGTGAAATATCTTAGAGATCGGTAGCTTGAAAACGTATCTTGGAATGCAATTATAGTATATGCTGTCGTCATCTAAAACAGATATTTACAGCCTAATGAATCTGTGTACTGTGCCATACAAACATCCCTTTCAGCTTCCCAAAAATTGTATGCTGCAGTTATCATTTGCTAGCGAATACACTCGCTAGATAAGCTCAAACAGATGTGCGCGCTAGCAGAAAAGCAACTCGTAAACAAACACACGAGCATTTTTGCTGATAGTTGGTTTACTGTACTGTGGTCAGAGACTCTATACGAAGCATTTAGATACTTTTATACTGTGATACAAGAGTCAGACAGTCATGGAAATTCAACTCGCTTGTGAGATCCATCGGGTGAAGGCGATGGTTGGTATCCAAGTATCAGGAAGGAACAACTTGGTTACCCCAGGAGATATCATATTCAGGGATACAAGTTTTATGAGGTGTGTTGAATTTGACTTGGGTACTACCATGTGGACGTTCTGTTGCTGACTAGTCGACACCAGTAGGTCAGACAGTGCATTGCTGACTAGTTGATTTTTCGGTATTTCCATTTTATTATCTGTATTTATCAGTTTTGCTAATAGTGTCTTACTGTTTTTTTTCGAGTTTGCTGAAACAATATTTAGAGATTACAATAATGGTTGGGAGCATGGATTTGAGAATGGTAGTTTGTGAGTAATATTGAATGTGACAGTAGTTATTTGGTTAAACGTAGAGTTGATTGATTTAAAAGTAGGTAATGTTAGGATACATTTGGTTAGGTGATAACGGGTCAGAAAAGGTTTGGAGAAACAGTGCTTATATTCTAATTTCCCTTAAATAATGAAAGAATGTTTATTACCATCATTTCCACAACTGAATTACCATAAAAATTTACAGCAACTTTAATAACTCGATATCAATAAGATCTGTATAAAACAGTAATGGTTTAGAATACTATCTTTTATTATTATTCATGTAATACAGTTGTTGATGGTAATACAGTATGTCAGCCATATGGTTAGTTCAGTTAATATTGTTTCAAACGTTATGGCAGGCTGTGATTTGGTATTCCGAATATCTAAGCAATCCTCTTTATGGCACGTCCTTGGCCCTGACTATGCTGAATAAGTGGGAGTGTCCTTTATTTCAGTAATATAGCGAGTACGCATATATTATGTTGATTTGAACTTTTTTTTTTTTTACAGAGGTCATGGAACTTACATGGAAGAAGGAGTTCAGGTAGCATCAGTTGCAGGCTATGTGACAAGAGTCAATCGTCTGATAACAGTAACTCCATTGCGGCAAGTATATCAAGGTAGGGTTTGACTATGAAATGATAATTCATTTGCTTTCAGGTGACTTTTTCCAGCATTTTAGAGGTAGCACATTTCATATACTGGTCTGTATTTCAGATCAATTTGTTAATGTCTTTCTTTTAAATGTAAGCATAACGTGCTTTCTTTTACTTCCATAGGCACTAAACACATTCTAAATAAATTTTTGAACAATTTCAAGGGGATGTCACTCCTTGAACAAATTTTGAGGGACTTCAGCAGGCCCTTTTACCTGTATGGATCAAGAAACCTTTTCTGATAGTCTCAATGCTTCCCATCCTCTCTGCTGTTTAGAATCATCAGTCCTTCAAATGTCTTTCTAAACAGCTTTGTGTCCATCTTGTAAATGCTTAGATTATTTTTCCTCTATTTTTACATTTTTTTTTTTCAATTGACATCTGACCCTGATGAGAACTTTTGAGCGACTCAAGCCTTCAAAATAAAAAGAAAAATATCCCTTGTTTTTCATTAGAGTAGGTGAATCTGACTTTTTATTTCATGAAGCACTAGTGTTGTTTTGTACTCACTCTGTTCACTTTACAAAAACCATTATTCGTCATGTTATTTCAGTATTATGACCCTTGACAATTTGGTTGTTGACGAGTCCGCATGATACACAGCTGAATTATTAATGTTATTAGATATGTTAGATTCAGATGTGAATTAAATCACAACTTCTTTGAACAGGAGCAGTTGGTGACACAGTAGTTGGACGCATCACTCAAGTTCAGAATAACAGATGGAAAGTTGATGTAAATTCAAGATTGGATGCTGAATTACGACTAGTGAATATTCAGTTGCCAGGAGGAGAGCAGGTAAAATAGTTTCATATGGAAAAAATAACAAAATACATAATTTATTATCCTTCTTTACTGTCATTTTACCTGGATAGCATGCAGCTTTCAGACCTTATTTCTTTGCTTATATTGGAATTGGTAGATATCCATTTATCTCTCTTCCCTGTTTTGTCTGTTACTAGTATTTGTAACCAACTTGTTCCCCTGGAGGGATAAGAAAATTAGGGATATATCATACATTCCAGTTTGCTGCTTCTCATTTACATTTGTATTGGTTGTATTCAGATCAAGTGTTTTCTAAATATTTAGTTAATCTGGGTCTCAGGTTGTGCCTCAGAGCTTATACTTTTATTTCTGGGACCTTTATTATTATTGCTTAAGTATGACTATTAGGTTTCAGACTCTACTGTCAGTATGATAAAAGAGGGCCCATTGATCATTGTTTTGGAGGAAGAATTTGTTGACTAGGTCCAAATCAAATTAAAAAAAAATAGTTACACTAAGATCTTGTAATATTTTTGATATATGGTGCGTGCAGTTTTCCTGGATACCATGCCACAGTGTATCTATTTGTTATCTTCAACTCTTCTCCAATATATATGTTATGGATTAAGTGCTTTCAGCATTTTGCTTCTCTCCCACATATGCTCATTTTATTCAGTGTAATTAAGGTAGCACATAAATAAAAGTACTTCTTAATTTTTCAATAGCACACTGCCACTAAGTTGATTTCAGAATACCAGTTTGTGGATTAGCTGCATCACTATTTAGACCTAAAGGTATTTTGGATAAGGATGGGATACGAATAATTTTTGCGTGTATGCATTGGAGATATTTTATATTTGAAGGTGGATGTTTGAATGAGTGTGTTAGCCTCACTTGATCAGTCAACTTAATGAGGAAAGTAAATGAAATAAAAATGATGTACAGGTAAATATGAAAAAGTGAATATGTCTGTTGTTGGGAGTGCTATTAGAAAGTTCATACTAAAGTAAACTTAAAATGCCAAGTGGCTGGCTGTTATATATGAAAGCATTGATTGCCTGCCTTAATGACATCCTTCCCCCATCACCACTGCTTTACTTTTCATAATTGCTCAACAAGCATTTGAGGAGTTTAATGATCATCATGTTTGGGATGACTTTGGTAAAAGTGATCGTGATAAATTAATCCAGAGATATACAGATTTTTAACTAAGTATTGTGTTTTCTGATACTTTAATGTTTGTTTCTTCAGGGGAAGGGAGAGGCTTTCAGTTAGTTCTCTTGTTAAAATTGGTTCAGCACTAAGTCTTTGTTCAGCTGTGAATTTAAATTTGTATTGTGAGATCAGATATTGATGTATTCAGAGCAAAGCATTTAACAGGAACTCTTTTATTTTAGCGCCGCAGCAATTTGGAGGATGAACGTGGAATGCGAGGACTGTTACGAGAAGGTGATTTGGTCTGTGTGGAGGTTCAAAAGATAACTGATGATGGCTTGTTGAGACTTGCTGCAAGATCCAATAAGTTTGGAAAGGTTTGTGCACTAATTTTTTGTTACATATTTAACTTAAACAGGAGAAAATAGCATTATTGTTATTAATTGATATAGTACACAAGAATTTGAACGGATCTTACGATATTGTTCTCTTTATTTCAGCATGTGTTTGAGAACAAGTAAAAGGGGTCAGAGTTTTAGTTAGAAACCTCATTTCTCTGTCTATAACGTGTTGGATATAGTTAGTTTTATGTATTGTGTTATATAGTAAATCGTGCAAGATACATCAAAAAGCTAATTCTTCTGCTGTAGATTTAATTCTGCTTTTCTGTTCATTTATCTTATATAAAGTTTTAACATGTAACTGTTTTGTGATGAAATATATGATTAAAGGTCCTTCCATTGTAATATTACTAGATATCTGATAAGAAGATGTGTATTTTCCTGTGCTGAAAAATTTTAAGTATTTGAACTCTTGATCACATTAACATTATCTGAAATAGTTATATAAATCAGTTTTTGTTGCTCAGTCTTAAGGTTCTTGTTTTTGGCAGCTGTCCCAGGGAACTCTCCTGGCTGTGTCACCATCACTAATTGTTCAAGATAAACAGAGAATGCATGACCTTCCGTGTGGTGCAAGAGTTGTGTTTGGGGCAAATGGCTATGTTTACATAACCCCAACAGTACCCCAAGAACAGTCCTCAACTTATACAGTCAACTTTGAAGAGGTACATCTCTGTATATGACTTATTTAAACTGTCTTTTGTCATCAAGGTCCCTTGGTATGTAGCTCCACAAACTTTAAGAGTATCATGAGTACTTTCCACCTGCTGGTCCTTGCTGAGTGAGGCAGATGTGAATACAAAAGTAAATATACACATTTACAGAAATGCCAAAAATGAGAATACCTTTTACAAGAAAGACAACCCAAAAAGAGAAGGAAAGAGTGAACATATAAAGGAGAAAAATGAAATTAGATGGGAATCACGTGAGTGAACATGTGAAGGAGAAAAATGAAAATAGTGGGAATCACATTGTATATTTCACTGGGCTTGCTCTTGTAAGATTTATATCACTTCAGTGTTCCCACTTGATGAAATGATTGTATATCTCTGTATAATTTCTTTCTTCTCCATTTTTCACTTTCATACATTTATGAAGTATCCCTTCCCTTCGTACATCTATATTTTTCTTGCAGTGAGTGCTATGCACTAGTCTTGCCTTTTGGCAGAATGTTAAGAGGAATAGATAGAAGTCATATGTAGGAACATTAGGTAGAAGTAGTAGATAAAAATATTAGGTGGGAGCATTAGGTAAAATTAACAGGTTGGAAAATTAGGTTGCACTAGCTGGTAGGAACATTAGGTAGGGACCTCTGAAAGTGCTGCATTAGAGTTGCCCTCTGCCAGTAGCCTGTTAATGGTGAGGCACTAAAAGCTAAAAAGCAGCACTAGAGTTCACCAGTTATGGAGACTATTTTGCTGTGACTACCCCCTGAGGGAATTCGTGAGGGGGAACAGGCATCAGAGATAGATAATTAAAACATTATTATTATTATTATTTTGCTTTGTCGCTGTCTCCCACTTTAGTGACAAAGCAAAATAATAATAATAATAATAATTAAAACTTATATAAACTTTTATACCAGGAAAATAAAACTCCACTGGTTGACATATTTATCTTCTCTGTTGTCTCACCTCTGGCACAATTTGTAAATTGAAAACTTAGCCACAAACCTTACAATGTATTACACAACAATTCCTTAGGTGGTATTGGTTACTGTACTAAAGTATATAAATTGCATAGGTCTCTACTCAGAATTAGTGAATCTCCTACTACTCTCTGATGAACTATTTAATTACTATGTCCACTTTGTATTTTTGAAATATTTTTGCTCTAGGTGCCAGTAGACATTCGCAAGACAATTGGACGTTTACGTAACTGTATTAAACTTCTAGCACACCATTCCATCATGATTTCCCCAACGAGTGTGATGACTGCCTTTGACCTATCCACTGAGCAAGAATTTGAGGTAAGCAGCTTATAGGTTTTATTCTAATCAAGAGTGGTGGTTAGCATAACTGTAAGAGAAGATCAGGAATACAGAATGCCAAATTTTTGTAAGAGATAAGGTGAAAAGAATATATCCATTTTTGATGAGGTACAGAGCTGAACTGATTATTCTACTTGTTAGTTGACAGATGAGAACATAAATTGTACAACAATAAAGTTGTATTATCACTCACTTTTATTGCCTTACCTTATCCAGAAGAAGGCAAGCTAGATGTTAATAAAGAGAGGAATGTAATATATTATTTTTTACTATCTTTTCAGATTAAAGACTTGTTAAAACCTGATGTAATGCAGGATGTGGCCATGGCAACAGTGCAGTTGATGAATGAGTGAAATCTCACAGAAAAGGAAATAATATTTTTATATTCTTCAATGATTCAAAGGCTTTCAGTGATCCCAACAGTATTCTTGTGCATATTGATCAGTTACAGCATTTAAAGATCATGTTAGCCAAAATAAATTACACTGACTATAGCCACGTTTTAATGTTTCAACCTATAGTCATACTTGCCTTCACCTGATACACGTCTCATGGTAATTCCACAAATCTTCTCCCGTTGACTTTATCACCTGCAATAGCTAAATCTTTTAAAATTATAAGTATACAATATACCTATTTTCTCAATCAACAAACTTCCTTTCCTTATTTAGCCATGTGGCAACATGATTCAGTCTTCTTAGAGGTTTTAGGTTCACCAAATTTCAAAATGTTTTCTTCTAAGAACCTTGTTTATTTTCCCTGTTTATATATACCACCCTTTTTAACATTTTTGTAAAAGACTTCACTTTCTGCAGTCTTTTATGACAGATTCAGCTTTTTCCTCCCACTTTTATTCCTTTCCACCAACTTTATCAAGGCTTCATTCCACCATACCTCTCTTTCCAGAACCTGTATACGCTGTATCACACACCTCCCCAACAGCTTCCAATTATGCAGTCTTAAACTGCCTCCACATAATCTTGACATAATTTTTTGCTGTTTCAAATGTTCTCAGCCTTCCAACTAACTTTTGCTGGAAGGTGAGCTTCATCAGTGACTTTTCTACTCTCATCCTTCTTACATTTTCATCTATATATCTAGTCCTATCCCATGTACAACAGAGGGCTATCTTATATATTACCAACATATGAAGTGACAAATCCCCTTCCAACCCTCTCCTAGGCTGAACATAAGCACGCAACCTGTTGTATTCCTTCTTACCAAAAACATATAAATCATACTCGTGTGTACTGTGTCAGTATAATGCAATTTATGAACATCTCTATGATTTATATTATTCATAATCATCCCAGGAATAAAGGGGACAAAAGTTGTAGGAGCGCTGAAGAATGTGTGAAAAGACAGTGCAAAAATGGATGTCTGAAGGTAGGATAGTCCTAAAGATGTATGGATGCAAGTCATGGACTATAGATGAGGATGTGTGGAGGAGGAGGGTGGGTGTGTTGGAAATTAAATGTCTAAAAATGTTTGAGGTGGTCTGATTTAGTAAAAAAAAAAAAAGTTTGTGAGACAGGAGTGGCAATAAGAAGTGTGTGGTTGCGAGAGCTGAACAGAGTGTGCTAAAATGGTTTGAACATATGGGTAGAATTAGTTAAGAGAGGATGACAAAGATAATATGTGCGTGTGAGGAAACAACAAAGAGAAGGGGGAACAACGGAGTGAACATTTTTTTTGAATGCTTGGGACCTGAACATACAGAAGGGAGAAAGGTGTGCATTGGATAGAGTAAACTGGAGTAATTGTGGCACAAAAGGGGTCAATAGGTTGTCAAAGGACTAACCTAGGGTATATATATGAAGATCTATGGGGTCTGGGTGTAGATGAAGGCTATGGTTTCAATGCATTTACACATGACAGCTAAACAAAGGATGGGAATGAATGAGGCCTTTCTTTGCCTGTTCCTGGCACTACCTTGCTAATGCAGGAAATGGTGAACAAATAAATAGAAAAGAACTCCAGGACCAGTTTCTATGAAAGTTCTGTTGTCATCCAAGACTATTCTAAAACCCCCTTCAGCCCAAGGTTGTGCTACTTTCAATTACTGGGAAATGAAGACTTTTCACTAATGGTATAACCCTTAGCAGGTGGAGGCTTGCAGTACCCATTTCTATGGTTAAAGTATATATTTGCCTAAAAACATTATGAGGATCTTTTAATTATTCTTTTAAACTTCAATTATCCCTTTTGCAATCAAAGTATAATAAGATGTATGAAAATAACTTTCATATATTTCCATAGTAATAACTAAAAACATCTAAGATAAGAAACAGCTACTTTGTCCAGACATATATCAACAACTAGGTAGGGGCATCACTTGGAGAGACTGATTGGCTACTGTCACTTTTTATATACAACATGCCTTACGTTGGGTGATGTAATCTTAACACTTTTCTGGGTTTTTTTTAATTCTCCAAAAGAAGGAACAGAGAAGGGGGCCAGGTGAGGATATTCCCTCAAAGGCCCAGTCCTCTGTTCTTAACGCTACCTCGCTATTGCGGGAAATGGCGAATAGTATGAATAAAAAAATAAATATGAATATATATATATGTATATATATATATGTATATTTTTTTTTTTTTTTTTTTTATACTTTGTCGCTGTCTCCCGCGTTTGCGAGGTAGCGCAAGGAAACAGACGAAAGAAGTGGCCCAACCCCCCCCCCCCCCCATACACATGTACATACACACGTCCACACACGCAAATATACATACCTACACAGCTTTCCATGGTTTACCCCAGACGCTTCACATGCCTTGCTTCAATCCACTGACAGCACGTCAACCCCTGTATACCACATGACTCCAATTCACTCTATTTCTTGCCCTCCTTTCACCCTCCTGCATGTTCAGGCCCCGATCACACAAAATCTTTTTCACTCCATCTTTCCACCTCCAATTTGGTCTCCCTCTTCTCCTCGTTCCCTCCACCTCCGACACATATATCCTCTTGGTCAATCTCTCCTCACTCATTCTCTCCATGTGCCCAAACCATTTCAAAACACCCTCTTCTGCTCTCTCAACCACGCTCTTTTTATTTCCACACATCTCTCTTACCCTTACGTTACTTACTCGATCAAACCACCTCACACCACACATTGTCCTCAAACATCTCATTTCCAGCACATCCATCCTCCTGCGCACATCTCTATCCATAGCCCACGCCTCGCAACCATACAACATTGTTGGAACCACTATTCCCTCAAACATACCCATTTTTGCTTTCCAAGATAATGTTCTCGACTTCCACACATTTTTCAAGGCTCCCAAAATTTTCGCCCCCTCCCCCACCCTATGATCCACTTCCGCTTCCATGGTTCCATCCGCTGACAGATCCACTCCCAGATATCTAAAACACTTCACTTCCTCCAGTTTTTCTCCATTCAAACTCACCTCCCAATTGACTTGACCCTCACCCCTACTGTACCTAATATATATATATATATATGTATATATATATATATATATATATATATATATATATATATATATATATATATATATATATATATATATATATATTTTATTATTGTATTATACTTTGTCACTGTCTCCAATGTTAGCAAGGTAGTGCAAGGAAACAGAATGAAAAATGGCCCAACCCACCCACATACACATGTATATATTTATAAATTTATTTATTTCATTTTATTTTATTTTGCTTTTTTGCTGTCTCCCGCATTAGTGAGGTAGTGCAAGGAAACAGACGAAAGAATAGCCCAACCCACCCACATACACATGTATATACATACACATCCACACACGCAAATATACATACCTATACATCTCAACATATACATATATATATACACACACAGACATATACATATATACACATGTACATAATTCATACTGTCTGCCTTTATTCATTCCCATCGCCACCCTGCCACACATGAAATAAAAAAAAACCCTCCCCCCTCAAGTGTGCAAGGTAGCACTAGGAAAAGAAAACAAAGGCCACATTTGTTCACACTCAGTCTCTAGCTGTCATGTAATAATGCACTGAAACCACAGCTCCCTTTCCACATCCAGGCCCCACACAACTTTCCATGGTTTAACCAAGACGCTTCACATGCCCTGGTTCAATCCACTGACAGCACGTCGACCCCGATATACCACATCGTTCCAATTCATTCTATTCCTTGCACACCTTTCACCCTCCTGCATGTTCAGGCCCCAATCACTCAAAATCTTTTTCACTCCACTTTGGTCTCCCACTTCTTGTTCCCTCCACCTCTGACACATATATCCTCTTGGTCAATCTCTCCATGTGACCAAACCATTTCAAAACATCCTCTTCTGCTCTCTCAACCACACTCTTTTTATTACCACACATCTCTCTTACCCTATTATTACTTACTCGATCAAACCACCTCACACCACATATTGTCTTCAAACATCTCATTTCCAGCACATCCATCCTCCTCCGCACATATATATTATCCCTGGGATAGGGGAGAAAGAATACTTCCCACGTATTCTCTGCGTGTTGGGGGGGGGGGGGGGGGGGGGGGGGGGGGGGGCTGATGCAAATCCTCCCCTCTTGGTTTTTTTTTTTCCAAAAGAAGGAGCAGAGAAGGGGGCCAGGTGAGGATATTCCCTTAAAGGCCCAGTCCTCTGTTCTTAACGCTACCTCGCTATCGCTGGAAATGGCGAATGGGACGAAAGAAAAGAAATATATATATATACATAAGATATTCCCTGAATAATGTCAACCATATAAAATTTCTTTACTTAATACTAATAAATCAATTCAAACTTTCATCAAGATAATCCACTGACAATACCATTTCCTATTGCTTTTGAAGAATCATTACCCTTTTCAATTTCTTTATGCTTTACTCCATGTGTTCGCTGAAAGATGCTGGATTCTAATTTTCTCTTCTTGCTGTGTTTAACCTTCTCACAATTAGGTTCAGGATCTTCATTTTCTAAACTCTCTCTCTTGGAAGACTGTTCACTTTCATTATTAATCTTATTTATTACTTGTAGGTATTTTCTTGCACCATCAGCAGGTACAAAGCCATAAGTTTTATCAACAACTCCCAAAGCATGAAGACAAACAGCTGCTGCTCCTTGCTCTGAGTATCGTTTGCTTTTTTCCCTGCAAGATAAGTTCATCTATTATGTTACTTACAAACCTAAATAATTCTTAGTCCTTAACTTTGATTCTGTGATTCTGCTCTTCTGAGAAGCTATAATTAATTGTATTGTACTGCACTTTGATATTCAACATTTAAAACATGCAGAATATTCAACAAGTAGTTATGACCTTATCTGCAAATATTATTGTATTAAAATTAGGTAGCAGTCGGTAGACACCTACCAACTTGGGAGGTGTTTTGCCAGTACTACCTGCCTGGGTACTGGGAGGATTAGTGACAGCTGCATTGTGTGCCAGCACTTCAGTAGTTGCCAAGTTGCACTTCCTTGATCTAGGTAGCTGTCTTTTTTTCTTTCTGCCTCATCCACATGTGGATTACTGGCATTCTGTCCACAAACATACTGTCTCTCCTCGTCACACATAACACATCCATACTTAACTCACACCACTCATTTTTCGTAACTCTCAATTTTTCTAAGGAGCAATATGTGCTAGCCCTGCCTTTTGGCAAATGGTTAGGAGCATTAAATAGAAACTTAAACAAGAGCACTAAGTGGACACATTTGGTAGAAGTAGTAGATAGGAGCATTAGCTTGGAGCATTAGGTAAAGGTAACAGGTTGGAACATTATGCAGGAATATCAAGTAGATACATTAGGTAGAAGTAGTTGGTAGGAACATACGGAAGAGCCTCTGAAAACACTGTGTTAGAGTTGCCCTCTGCCAGTGGCCTGAAAAGGGTGAGGTACTAAGGTTAAGAGGCACTAGAGTTCAATAGTTATGGACTCTTTTGCTATGGCCAACCCCTTGAGGGAGCTCCCAAAGGGAACAGGTGTCAGATGGAAGGATGGAGTGAAAAAGGTTTTGAGCAATCGGGGCCTGAAAATGCAGGAGGGTGAAAGGTGTGCACGGAATAGAGTGAATTGGAATGATGTGGTATACTGGGGTTGATATCTTGTCAATGGACTAAACGAAACATCTGGGGTAAACCATGGAAAGGTCTGTGGGGCCTGGATGTGAATAGGGAGTTGTGGTTTCGGTGCATTACACATGATAGCTACTGACTGATTGTAAACAAATGTGGCCTTATATATTCTTAATGCTAAGTCGACCCTGGTATACCACATTGTTCCAATGCACTCTATTCCTTGCACACCTCTCATCCTCCTGCATGTTCAGGCCCAGATTGCTCAAAATCTTTTTCACTCCATCCTTCCATCTCCAATCTGGTCTCCCACTTCTTGTTCCCTCCACGTCTGACATATATATTCTCCATGTCAATCTTTCCTCACTCATTCTCTCCATAAGTCCAAACCATTTCAACACACCCTCTTCTGCTCTCTCAACCATACTCTTTTTATTTCCTCACATCTCTCTTACCCTTACATTACTTTCTCGATCAAACCACCTCACACCACATATTGTCCTCAAACATTTCATTTCCAACACATCCACCCTCCTCTGTACAACCCTAACAATAGCCCATGCCTTGCAACCATATAACATTGTTGGAACTACCAGTCCTTCAAATATACCCATTTTTGCTCTCCAAGATAATATTCTCTCCTTCCTCACATTTTTCATTGCTACCAGAACCTTTGCCCCCTCCCCCACCCTGTGACTAACTTCTGCCTCCATGGTTCCATCTGCTGCAAAGTCCACTCCCAGATATCTTAAACACTTCACTTCCTCCAATTTTTCTCCAATCAAACTTACCTCCCAGTTAACCCTACTGAACCTAATAATCTTGCTCTTACTCACATTTACTCTCAACTTTCTCCTTTCCCACACTTTTCCAAACTCAGTCACCAACTCCTGCAGTCTGAATCAGCCACTAGAGCTGTATCATCAGCAAACAACAACTGAGTCATTTCCCAGGCCCTCTCAACCATAAAAGACTGCATACTCACCCCTCTCTCCAAAACTCTTGCATTTACCTCCCTAACCACCCCATCCATAAACAAATTAAACAACCATGGGGATATCACACACCCCTGCTACAGACTGACATTCACTGCGAACTAATCACTCTCCTCTCTTCCTACTTGTACACGTGCTTTACATCCTTGGTAAAAGCAAACAATAACTGAGTCACTTCCCAGGCCCTCTCATCCATAAAAGACTGCATACTCACCCCTCTCCCCAAAGCTCTTGCATTTACCTCCCTAACCACCCCATCCATAAACAAATTAAACAACCATGGGGATATCACACACCCCTGCTGCAGACTGACATTCATTGGGAACTAATCACTCTCCTCTCTTCCTACTCGTACACATGCTTTACATCCTAGGTAAAAACTTTTCACTGCTTCCTGCAACTTACCTTACACCATATACTCTTAAAACCTTCCACAAAATATCTCTATCAACCTTATCATATTCTTTCTTCAGGTCCATATATGCTACATACAAATCCATCTGTTTTTCTAATTATTTCCCACATACATTCTCCAAAGCAAACAATTGATCCACACATCCTCTACCACTTCTGAAACCAAACTGCTTTTCCCCAATATGATGCTTTGTACCCTCAATACCCTCCCTAGAATTTCCCAGGAATACTCACCAAACTTATGCCTCTGTAGTTTGAACGCTCGCCTTTATCCCCTTTGCCTTTGTACAATGGCACTATGCATACATTCTGCCAATCCTCAGGCACTTCACCTTGGTCCATACATACACTGAATATCCTTACCAACCAATCCACAACACAGTCACCCCCTTTTTTAATTAATTCCACATGCAAAACATTCCATGAAAGAGGGAATCATTTAATATTTATCAACTAAGAGCCAAGAGAAGTGGTTGAAAATATAAAGCTTTACTGCACGTGAAATGAAATTATCAGAACTCATGATAATAGTTTACATATCTGGAAAAAATCATTGAAGCTGATATTTATTTATTATAAAAGTAAACTGCAGAGAAATCATTGATGAAAATGTTTTCATATGAACCACAACTTTAATCACATATACTAACCTAAGTGTTGAAGCATATTTTATGCCATCCACAACTACTGAAGCTGAGAAGAACTTGTCCAGAACAACATGACTATAGTGAGGACCTGACACTTGGTTGCGGAATATGTATGTCTGAAAAGTAGATAATTTTTCTTATACTCTGAGTTAAATGTTATTGATAAAACAATTAATGATTTTGCTATAGTTTGCCAACAGATTTATATTAAGGTTTCAGAATCTGAGTTGAGTATAATTAGCATGGAACTTATGGGAATAAGGATTATTACATTAGATGCAATGAAGGCAACTTGTATATACAAGTGGCTTGCTGGAGACTATAGTCTTATTAGAGAAATTAATTCAATGTAAGGTTCAAGAGTGAGAGGTGCTTTAGTAAGTGTCAAAGTTTACATTTTACTTTAACAAACTGGACATAGGACAAAATGGACAAATGAGAGATGGAGAGAGAGTTCTCAATTAGTTTCAGAGATAATGCATTCTGAAGTCTTACTATGCACACCAGAGAGTCAAAACTTCCTAAAGTGTATACAGTACAGTACACAATTTCCCTGTAACGTTCTCTATTACATGTCTAAGTAAAATCTGATCTACAGACCCACTTTCCTACCTAAACCAACATTATTCTTCACGAAAGGAATTCACTAATCCTTTTAACGTGATCAGTCACTATCCCACTGCATATCCTGCTAACTATGTTATGGACATTTATTCCCCGTAATTTTTGCCTTAACTCATATCAATTCTTGCAAGAATGAGCATTAATATGAACTAATATAAAGTAATGAGAAGCAGCTAGAGCATGAGACAGAATGGTTTAAGTATGAGTGTAAATGGGGAGGGCCTGGAGGAAATGGAGTGCTATAAGTACCTGAGAGTGGAAATTGCTGCAGATGGAACCTAAGTAAGTCAGTGGAAGAGGGATGCTAAAGTTCTTGGAATTTTAAGGAATGTACAGGAGATGTCAGTGTCTAAAATGGCAAAGATGGGTATATCTGCAAGTACAAAAGTCCTAAACATGTTGAATGGATGCAAGTCTTGGGCCTTGAATACAAAGGAAAGGAAGGGGAGGGTGGATGTGATGGAAATGAAATGCCTGAGGACAGCATATGGCACGAAGTGAGTTGATTTTGCGAAAATAATGGTCAGAAAAGTGTGGTAGTAAGAAAGTCTAACTAAGAGTTGAACAGGGAGTGCTAAAATGTTCAGGCACATGAAAAGGACAAGTGAAAAGAGATTGACAGAGGATCTATGTGGAACAAGAGGTAGCAAAATGGAGGGGAAAAGTAAAAAGGATATGGAGTGATTGATTTGAGAAGGCTTTTGGGCACTGGGACCTCAAATGGATGATAGATGTGCATCAGATAAAAATAACTGGAGTGACACTGCCCTCTACAAATGTAACACATATCATTAGTTCTAATGACTATTCAAAAGGTGATTTCCAAGAATTTTAAATAATTGTTGGAAAATATTCAAGGGAACTTAAAGACTATATATAGAAGAACAAATGTTAATATTTCTTCTTGCTAAGCATATTGCACAATTACATTGCATAACTGCTAAAAAGAAGCAAATACATGCTTATCATAAACATAAGATGCATGCATTACCTTCAGTTAAAAGAAGATAAAATAGTGGGATCACACAAAAAGTATAGTTGTTGGATCTTGTGAAAGGCACATTTTAGCAGTCTCACAACGCACTTGTAACACAAATACTGGTGACTGTACACCATCTAGATTCACAGAATCTGAGTAAATCCTATCAACATTTACCAACCTTTTTAATCCTTCAACAGAATTCATTTTGTAAAGTAAATCCATGCTTTGCAATGCAAAGCGTATATCTTTTAGTCAAATTAGGCAGAAAATCTACTACACTCAAAGAAAATGAAAAGGAAGAGCAACTAATATTTACATTCAAAAGCATTTTGGGAAGATCTGCATTATTGAAATTTCCACGTATAAATTGTATAGGCATCTCAACGATTTTCTGGCCATTTTCTTCTCGCTTCAAGGTCTTTACGTGGTCAGCACTTGGTGGCATTGCTGTTTTCCCATTCTTTTCCTCAAATTTCAGACATCCACGAGCTTCATTCTGCTTTTCTAACTGTGTCCTGAAGTACTCATCCAAACCCCAAATAGTACTGAAAGTAAAAGAATTAGATACAATAAACAACTTTTGAGGATATATTATGCTATACACTCTAAAATTATAACAATCATATGCCTGTAAGCTCTCTCAAAATGTGTTTTCTTAAATAAGCACAAGTGCTGCTTTGCAATATCTGTTCCCTGCATGTATGTATACCCAAATGGCCTCCAGTTAGTCATTCTAAACATAAATAATCATCTCATGAGCCTAAATACCTTAAGTTACCTTAAAGTTATTCCAAACAAACAAAGAAATCTAAATGGCCACACTGACAAGATAGTTGGATGGAAGGATGAACAAACATACTGACAAATATATGATGCTGTGGCTAGTTGAGTATCATGTGGTCAAATTAAGGGCAGGGAAACATAGAAGGCAAAATCTCATTTAATATGTATGGCATGTGAGCCAAGTTTAGAGATAAGCCTGTAATGTAGATAAGCTGAAAAGCTTTACACTTGATTCTTATAAGTATTTACTGTACTGCTAACACCTCCCCAGATGTGAGAGTAGTACACTCTGCCCAAGTATGATGGGAATAACTTTTCAGATGGGATAAAAGTCTTCAACATCTGAAAAGGACTTCAAGTTACTTACAAGCAGTCCCAAGTATTTGAGTAATGTGGGGTTTCCAAGACATGAAAAATTTTAGATACTAAATCTGCTTCCTGTGTGGAGTAGGTGGAATGGTTAGACATCACTTATCTTTGGAATGAGATGTATCAGTGCATGGTTCCAAGGTAATGTAGAAGAGGAAGAATATACAGCTAAAGGAATATATTACCCCTGTATTTCAGTTAAAACTTAAGACTTTTCAATTTACTTTGGACAGATCTCTGATTTCTCCATTTAATGAGTAACAATTAATCATAAAAAAAGATCTGCAAATAAGCTTACCTTATTTCCTGTAGAGTCTGTGTTTCTAAGAACGCCTTGCCTCTGGGAGTATCCTGAAGGTCTCGAAGCATGTTCTGAACTGCGTACTTAGTGTATGTGAAAGGATTATCATAAGCTATACTGTACTTCAAGTATGCCTCTGTCTGAAAAAGATTTATAGTGCTAGTCTAATAATGCTACTCTAATGAAATTCAATATAAAAGAAATAACTAAATATAAAACATTACAAAATTTATTCATAATGGTACAAAAGAATGTGACAAGTAAAACTGAATAATGAGGACTTTGTGTCAGAAGTGGAAGTAACATTTACCTTCGACAAGATTTTGCTAAAGGCATGACTAATGAGTAGTGCTTACTACACATCTTTCTAGATAATATTCTTTCTCTTTGTTGCTATGCTCACTGCATGAGTAATAACAATTCTGGTTTCATGTGGAATAACTTCAATCATGCATCATGCAATCTTTTAAATGTCATAGTTGTTCCATTCATGTTTATCAATTCTCCTGGTTGAATGGATGGGATGTAATATACCATCCTTAATGCATAAAATATTTTGCAGCACAAGTACCTCCAGTATTTACAGCTTATTAATATGAAGGAAATTCTCTCCTTGCCAAATAGTTATAATTCTTTCCATTGCCCAATTACTAGACTATTTGTTGTCCTCCAAGAGGATAGGTTGGTATGTAATAGGAAATTAAAGAAACTGTCCTTGTAGAATATTTACAAGTTTAATAATTTACTTACTTCATTTTCTTTCTTTACTTCAGTCTTCAAGTTTCTACGACATGGTGATAACTTGAAGCTGAGGGCGCCAGAACAGGAACCCAGGTGTTCTCTGGCTCATGTAAACCCCCTCTCTATGTCTTAGGTACTCGTCAAGGTGACCTTTGAAGATTTATACAATCAGCTAATACTACTGCATGGAAAAGGTCCCTCCAGTAGTCAATAGATGTTTATGAAAAAACAGTATTTCCTAACATCCTTTGATGCATGATGTTTGAACAATTTGTGTGTGTGTCCTCTTGAAATAGTTTCTATCCTAGAAGAAAATTTCTGGGTCAACTCTTACATGACCCTCTAGAATTTTAACTGCTTCTACAAGGTCAGCTAAAAGATGATTAGTCTCCAGTGTTGTCACATTCAGCCTTTTGAGCCTCTGATATTACTCCATGGTTCTGAAATCATGTATCATTTTACTTCTCCTCTGCACCCTCTCAATGTCATCAACATCTTTTTGAAGGTGTGGCCTGCAAGCTTGTATACAATAGTCTAAGTGAGATCTCACCAAGGACTTATGCAACTGTAGCATGACATCTTTCTCTTTGTAGACAAAGGCCCTTCTGATCATACCCAGGACTTGGTTAGCTCTCTTAGTAGCAGCTGCACCTTGATTCATCAATTTTAAAGACTGATGGATGATCACACCACGATCTTTCTTCTCAGCTAATGAATCTATGAGACTTGTCACTAAGGTAATAATCATAGTGAAATGAAAAGCACAGCCTCTCTACCTAGCATGTGCTGCCAATCTAAAGGGTACGAGTCAAGCAATCAGGAAACATGTATTATAAACATATTCATGCATGAATTCTAAGGTCCTTTTATTTTAGTCTCATGGGAAATGGTCACAGCAGAATTTCCAAAAAGTCTTGAACCATGTAAGAAATGACTGGAAACTAATCATCAACAGCAAAAGAGAAACTGATCCACGATAAGGCTCAGTCAATCATTTAAGCACTAAAGTGGAAAAAAATTCTTTATCCCTCTAATGGGTCTTTTTATAAGCTCCATTTTCACTGTAATCCATTTGGGATATAGCACAGATATTCAAACTCCACACAAACCTTTAAAAATTTCTACATTATATTTCCTTGTTGTCAGTTGTTTCTCTTTCCCTGTACAGTACTGTCCCCTAATTTCACTCTTTTACATCACCATTTTATACCAAACTCTTAAATCGTCTTTAGAGATTCTTTATTTTCCCTGTGAATTAATGAGATCTTCACTAATGACAGCCACATCTCCATGTATAGACTTGTTTAAAAAATTTTGAACACTGCTGCTACTGTGCAACACAAGATCGCATGAAGATTATACATGAAATGTATGTAGACAATTCTTTCTTTCTTTTCTTTCATACTATTCGCCATTTCCCACATTAGCGAGGTAGCGTTAAGAACAGAGGACTGGGCCTTTGAGGAAATATCCTCACCTGGCCCCCTTCTCTGTTCCTTCTTTTGGGAAAAAAAAAAAAAAAAAAAATGAGAGGGGAGGATTTCCAGCCCCCCGCTCCCTTCCCTTTTAGTCGCCTTCTACGACACGCAGGGAATACGTGGGAAGTATTCTTTCTCCCCTATCCCCAGGGATAATAGACAATTCTAAATGTGGAAAAAGCAATAATTTACTGTATCATACTGTTACCTAAGTGCAAAACTGTTTTGCAGATATTTGGTTTAGTTTTTTTGTATTCTAAGTTGAAATTTACACTGACATACTTATCCCTGGGGATAAGGGAGAAAGAATACTTCCCACGTATTCCCTGCGTGTCGTAGAAGGCGACTAAAAGGGAAGGGAGGGGGGGCTAGAAATCCTCCCCTCTCGTTTTTTTTTAATTTTCCAAAAGAAGGAACAGAGAAGAGGGCCAGGTGAGGATATTCCCTCAAAGGCCCAGTCCTCTGTTCTTAACGCTACCTCGCTATCGCGGGAAATGGCGAATAGTATGAAAAAAGAAAAAAAAATACTTAAGAATATTTTGCAAATGCCATCCAACATCCAGTGAAATTATAAAATGAATATGGCCAACACTCTTTTGAAAAATAAAATTAATGTCATACAGACTTTTGAAGGAGGCAAAACTAACCACAGTATCAAGAGGGAGTACACCTTCAGGTCTTACGATTGAACAATTCCACATGGCAGCTCGTGCAATCATCACACTTGATGCTCCAGTCTCTTGTCGAAACTTCTCAATGTCTTCATAGCACATTATTTCCTTTGAACCACCACTGCAAACAAAAATGTATTCTCATTCTAAATGTCCTGTTAGAATATCTTTTTAACAATTAAAAAAATCAAAGACAAATGAAATCACAGAAATTAACATTCTTGTATTATTCAAGAGGTTTTAAATATTTACAGCAACTGAATGGAAGCAAAGTTGAGTGCATGCTTTGTTTTAATAGTTTACTTGCTGGGGTTTAAAAATTGGTCTCAATTTGTGAGACTGGTTTCTACATTCAGGAAGGAAGTCAGACTGATTCAAGTTAGATCATTTTTTTCCAGATTTGTTCCTCTGAAACCACTGGACTGAATTGCACAAGCCTAAAGCAATCCAGTATAGGTCTATCTCCCTACACAATCTATTCTATGCAGGCCAACACATCACAAATCTAAATTACAAACACAAAAACCAATAAAACAGGGTTTTCCACATTAATGGATGAGGATGAGTCATAATTGGATAAATCAAACATGTTCCTATGACAACAGAATAATCTATGCCCTCATATATTTTCAACAGCTTATAACAGTGAAAGTTCCTCTCAAATATATACATTAACAGTATCAAGCAACTGTAATGTAGACAAGTACTTACATCTGGTCAGATATAATGGTCACAAAAACTGTGGCAATTTCCATTATGTTCTACCATGACTGATTAATAATCCACTATCTCCCCATCTCACTCTGTTCTCATGTAATGCCCCATTCCCTGGTCCCAGGGAAAAAAAGGACAATGGTGAAAGAAGACATAAATTGTGGCCCACATTGATGTTGTCAATACAGACTTTAAACAAAAGACAATGTTCACAAATACACACAGGAGTCATCTTCTAAGCTACTTAGCCCTCATTGTGAATGATATATGACAAAATATTAAATTAAAAACTATGAAAGATAAAATCTGAAAATCTGAAATGAAAGTGTGAAACATAACTTCATGAAGTTATATGAGAAGATGAGAGAATCCAAAAATAGTGAAAAAAAGGTGACAAGGAAAAAGATACAACATGATGTAATGAAAGTTCAAAAATGTTACTTAATCAGCTGAAGCTTACTTACTGGACTCAGTGATCAGAAAGCTCAGCAACCTAACCAGGCCTTTGATGTCATGCTGAGTAGGTGCGGTGATACCTAACTACAGACTCTATTCCTTCATAAAATTTTGTTAATATACAATCCATTTACTTTAAAATAAAAAGGGACCCTTTTGCTTCATCAAACAAAAATCAACAGCCCAGACCTCTATCATCTCTGCGGTCATCAAACCTGGTTGTAAAATCAATTTTTCTTTCTCCAAGAACAACATAATTTCAAAAATGCAGCATGGGTCCAGCATTGACCATTCTGCTGTAGACCTTTCTACACTCACCAACTGTGACTGTTTTTTGAAAATATCAGCAAAAATTTTCTTAATATCTTTGAATACTCCAGAGAGAGAGCTCTTCTAAAATTTCTTCACATGCCATTTAAAGTTCCTTTATCCCCTGGGCAACCTCAATTCTATCTAAGTATTTCATCTAAGCAGAGGCTGACATCTGATATACTGCCTATTTTCTTATCAATGATAGAATCTCCCTAGGCATTTCTCGCCCACATCCTCTTCCTTCACATACAAATTATCTTCTCTCAGTTAACCACAAACAATATAAATTTACATGTAGATAAAAATTACTTTTCAGACATTGTATTTTCTTTGTTTCTGTATAAACTACTTTTATGTCATTTCTCCCATTTCTTGCCTATTAGAAAAAAGCCATACATAAGGATAAAATAAAACTTTACTCTTATGACAATAAAACCAAAATAAATCATATTCAGAAAAAACTATACAACTCACTTTGCAATAACTGGGATGGTAAGAACACTAGATATAGCTCTAATCATGTCATTATGGTTGGGATGGTTAGGTCTTTCCTCCTTGGTGCGACCATGAATAGCAATGGCTGCAACTCCGCATTTCTCTACCATCTTACAAAATTCTATCGTATCTTCTAAAGAATTTAGAAGTCGGATCTTGCATGTCACTGGGATGCTAAGGCCTTGAACTAGAGTGTTCAGTATTGACTTAACCTGAAAAATAATGCATATTCATAAATATGTAGTTGATTCGTTACATAAACATCCAGCAAGAAATAGCACTTTCTTTATAAACTTTTGGGAACCATAATGTTAGTCTCTCAATAGGAAGGTACTTCAAGATATATCTAATATTATTGTAAGCCCTCCTAGGATGTAAAACATATATCACCTTAATGAGTCTATTCCACTAATATCATCACAACCAATAACAAAGAGAGCACAAGAGAAATTCAGATATACTTTGACACTCCAAAGTAAGCATGGTAGTCCCAACATTTAACATGGAGAAGAAGAAAAAGAAGGGCATAAAAATAAACAGTTAAGTTTGGAAGGCAACCACTGACCAGGGTGGTATATTACTGGTACTAACTGCCCAGGAATGTGGGGGAGGGTTTGTGACGGCTGTGTTATGAGCCAGCACTTCAGTGGTAAGGTTGCACTCTTCTGACCAAGGTAGCTTTATTTTCTTTCTGCCTCTCCCACAAATGGACTGCTGGCATTCTGTCCACAGAGACATAATCTCTCCTTGTCCCATATAACACTTGACAACACTTAACGCACACAACTTGTTCTTTGTAACTAGATTTTCCTGTGGCCTGTGCTATGCACTGATCCTGCCTTTTGGCAAAATGGAAGGAGCAATTGACGGAAGCAGTAGGAAGGATAATTAAGTAGAGACATTAGGTAGAAATAGTAGGTAGGAACATTTGGCAGGAGCATTAGCTAAAAGTAGCAGGCTGGAACATTAGGTAGAAGTAGTCGGTTGGAACATTAGGTAGCCTCTGGAAACACTGTGCTCGAGTTCCCCTCTATCAATGGCCTGTTAAGGGTGAAGCACCATAAAAGATTAAAAGTGGCATTGGGGTGCACCATTTATGGATACTCTTTTGCTGTGGCCACCCCCTTGAGGAAGCTTCAGGAGGGAACAGGCAACAGGGATAAGGTAGGTAGATAGATAGATAGACAAAGAAAAAAGTAAAAGTAAAAACAAAATCTGATATAGCATGAGCATTATGAAACAGTCTGGCTAAAGTTAGGATTATATCTATTACTCTCCTTAATTTGAGCTTCTGATAACCCAAAAGACCTTTAACAAGAATAACATTACAATAAGCAATCTTAAATGAAAGGATGTGACATTAGCCTTTACTTTCTAAACTATCTTCCTTTGGTTTTTCTCTTTGTTCCCTAATGCACAGCTTCCTCTACAGCCATTCCATTGCAATAATCATTGATGAAGCAACTTCTCCCTATTATCTTATTCAACAATGGTGTTCTTCAGCACTCTCTCCTATTGCACATTCTCTTTCCTATGTAAATAACCTACTTCTCACCCTATTCACCCCTAGGCGGCAATGCTCAAGATTCCACTTTACACACTTCAATTCATTTCCCCTCCCCTCCTCCATCTAATTCTTGTTCTCTTTCTTATACTGAACATGTTTCCTCTCTCAGTTCTGACCTGTGCAACATTTCAGAATTGGAAAGTAGTAATCAACTCATGAGCAAAGACACAGTCTGGAGCCTATGTCTGTTCAAGCAATTACTAAGAAGTACAGTATTAAGGACCACTGTGGAAAGACTCTTGGATTTCAAAAAAGACTTGACAATTTTTTCCCCATGTAATGTACCTGTCACAGCCTAGTCAAGTCCTTATCATGGATGCTTTCAAACTGAAAATGCATGGGTAAAAGACAGCACCTAATGCAGCATAAGGTATATGTAACCCATAAAACTAAGGTTCAAGCCACTAGCATCATTCACACAGTAAGTCAGACATGGTTTGGCATCATTCACAAACATGTGTCAGATATCTAAACTAGCTAAATATTCTTGCCTGTAAAGCCATCAAGTAGGCAGTTGATAATCCAAATTACAACTTATAAAAACCCAATTAAATAAAAATTACAAAATATCAAAGGTAAGTTTTCTTATCACAGAAAATCATATATACAGCTGTGAGTAATGAAAACAAAATAAATAACAGACCTTTTCTGGCTGAGTCAGAAGAGCAGCTCCCATGCCACCCTTGATGCTGAACTCTTTGGGGCATCCCATGTTAACATCCAGGCCAGCTACATGTGGTTCTCTGTTCACAGAATATTTGCAATAATCAGTAATCACATGTACATACATTTACATATAATATTTGCACAGGACCTTTTGCTTTAATAATAGAAGGAAAGAATAATGTAAAATCTATTCCAAACACTACATTATACTCAGACTTCTTAAATTACACCTATCCCCCAACACTGGAACTTTCATTATACATTTCATCCATAACTGTATGAGCTACTTCCACTTTCCCATTTGTTGTGCACCATCTCAAAAGTCCTCATTTTTCACTATTTTCATCCCTTTTAGATATCAATAAGATTTCAGCAAACTGAAACACATGTCAGTCTTGTAAACCTCACTAAAAGTATCATAAGTTAACACTGGCAATAATAATACCTTACAAAATTTCCTTTAACCAATTCCTTAACTTTTCCTGGGATTTAAAACTAGAACAAGCAGAGAATTCTTATATGAACTTTTTCTGATACCTTTTACTTCCCTAAACATGTGATGGGAAATGATAAAAATGGGCACACCAAACGTGATCAGAAACACCACATAATAAGCAAAGGTCTGGTATATATCCATCAGTGGGGCAACAAAGCTATAAGTAGAATATACAAAACAGATGGATTGATAGTAAAACAAAAAGGGCAAGAATTAACAATAACAATGAGGTAATCAAACCATATATTGCAAAGGTTGAAAGGTATCTTCCCCAAGAGAAAGAATTAAGTTTCATATTTCTAAAGAATATTTGATAGAAACAAAAGAGAGAAGACAGAGAAGCAGGTCCTCCTATTGAGTGATAACCTAAAATTTTAGATAATACTTGTGGATAGTCCACTGAAACAGGACATAATAAATAAAGTAATGGTAAGGAAAACTTGCATTTACAATCTTCCAAAATGTTTTAATACAATGGAGCATTAATTTACTGAAGATAATGATGGTACAAACAGGATGGTGTAGAAGGAAGTGAGAACAGCCCTTCTCTGAGATGGAAAAACTTTTATACAGGGGTATTCTGACTAGAGAAAAAGAATTCAGACCACCTAAATTCATACAAGGAAACCACAGGGATAAATACCCTTGAATATATTAAGGAAACTTTTCCTGTTATGTTGCTTTGTATACTTGAGTTAGACAGGCTAATATGCCATCAACCCTGGGTATCAGCTTTATGCTCAACAACATGAATATAAAAACTATCAAATCCCAATATGAAAAAGTGATTCTGTGATGCTTGAATTTGACTAGTTGGTTTGTAAAGAAATATAATGATCCGCAAAGAAACCTCACTACAAAAGGAGACAAACATGTATTAATCATAGAGCTAGAAAAAAATTCTCTATGAGCATTAAGGTGTGAAACAGAATTTCAGCATCATCTATGATGTTTTCTTGGTTTCTTCAGGAAACTGACTAAAATTCTAACTGATATCACTGCTAAATTTTCTTGCTTTCTTTGTGCTCACCTGAGTTAACGTTATGCTATTCTCAGTTACATTATCATTTGTGGTGGCATTCTCATTTCACTGATGTAGCAACACATCATCAGTGTCTTCTTAGTCTCTTATACAATCCTAAATATCAATTTATACTGATCTACCAGCAATGTACCATAATCTTTTCTTCTCACATGATAATATTTTTGGGTTCATTTACATGCTACTGAAAGAGAGGGAGAAAGATAAACAGACGGAGAAATAAACAGACAGGTACACATAAATTCATAAAGCTAAACCCTTGAAATCTTACACCATCTTTCCAACTTTGAGAGCTCTCTCTGCATCACTGGTTCCAACTTGGAATATCACTTTTGTTCGCTCTTTTTCACATGTACGAAAGAACACTGTTCCATCTGACTTGTCAATGAAATCTGTTGTTCCTAATATTTCTGAAACAAAAAAAATCGTTTCAATTCTTACACTGAAAATAAAAAATAATAGACCTTATCATGAATTGTACGTCATTATAGACACCTTATCACTAACAAACAAATCTTTTAATAATACGAATTTTGGACACATTGACAAAAGAATCTTGATAAAATCATTCAAAAAATCTCTAAATCATTGCAATTACTAAATTAAAAGCTTTTAAAATTACAATGATTGGATCATGTAAGTTTTGTCAGAATGCAACCCATTACTCTTTCAAGGGAAAATTATACTGGCAAAGATGTAACATATCTTCTGCTTTCTGACTTGAATACCCTTCTTTTTCACAGATTTCAAGGTAAACAATAAAGATTAAATGTACACAATCAAGAGAACTACTGTAAATACCTTTTTTTTTATCATTAACACTCCATCCCTAACTCCATGGGGTGCATCATAAATCAACAGCCTTACTCAAAGCCACTGCAAGCATGCTGCTTTCATCCAAGGATATATGCCCCTTTATGGTGAACATTCACACAACAGAGGTTCTCAGCCCTCAACCATGCAGAGAAGCCCAGCTCCCTAGATTCCACTTGCTAAACTGCTGGACTTTACCTTTTAAATACATATCACTTCTTACATTTTCATACAGTTCCATTCAACCAAGGAATTAATAGGAAGATACATTATGAAAAATTTTCATGAATCTATGAACATGAGCACTGGTAAATAATAGATTTGAATACACAATGTCAGGTTATATTCAAGATGTAATATGGAATTCCTCAGCAGCTGTTAGTAAGGATAATAAAAGTAAAACCTGGATGTATACAGATTCAAAATGAAGCAAGAAAACTGTCAAGCAAGGCCACGGAATAGATAAGCTGTAACCAGAAGGCACTGAAACCTATATATCTCACGTATAAATTATGATCAAATAAAAGCTATGACTCAGAGTCACAAGCTTTTGTTACACTTACCATTATTCCTTTTGATAGATCGCAGCATCTTAAAGTCAATAGTCTCCTCTGTGTATACTAGGTCTGTGCCATAATCAACTGCTAATAACCTGAATGGCAGGGTACAAACCCTCACCATTGGCGCCACTATAATCTTACCAATGTATTGATTACTCATTCTTGCCAATTCATCTGAAAAAAAAAATCATGTTTAAAAATGTATACATAAAGTGCCTATTTGATATCCAAAAACGTGCGAAATAAGAACCTGCATTTAATTTCAATAACCTGAATGGCAGGGTACAAACCCTCACCATTGGCGCCACTATAATCTTACCAATGTATTGATTACTCATTCTTGCCAATTCATCTGAAAAAAAAAATCATGTTTAAAAATGTATACATAAAGTGCCTATTTGATATCCAAAAACGTGCGAAATAAGAAACTGCATTTAATTTCAAGAACGTAAATATGGAATATTTTTCCAAGCCAGTATATATATTCAATAATCATTCAGTAAAAATCTAATTATTCTCTAATACCAATTTTAACCATTCCCATAGAGAAATAGACAAGTACAGTAAAAATGATTCTTTACTGGTGAAACACTTGTAAAACTAAAAAAAAACAATGAAAAACCTCCTCTAACATCCCCTAGCAACTAGGACATATATACAATGTACCAATGTTTGATATGCTGTAGATGAAGCAGTGGTGATAAAGAGTTAAGCAGTATGTGGGGCTTGGTTGCGGATGGTGGATGGTGCATCATATGTGACAGCTGGAGATTGAATGCATGCAAGTGAGGCCACTATCACTTTGCTCCTGATGATACCTCGCTATGGTGGGCTGGGTGGTGGACCCACAGTCCTTCAATGTGCTATTGCATATCAAAACAAAGTTTGACTGCTTGCAAAAGGTTCTCTTGATTCTCTACATGTGTATTACCTATTTTATAATAACCCCATGCTTTCCCTAATGTTCATAACAATCTTCAGTATTGTTGCTTTAATATCACTCACTGCTCAAAATCATGTTGCACAATCATTATATCACTCTATAAACATTTCATTAATATCACAGGACAAAATCAATATCCAAAACTAATTAGTATGCGAGTTAAACTGATAAATCCCCTTAAAAATACTGATGATTATGCAGTAAGACTCAAATGATGTTACTCTCCCCCTAACTAACCGTTTATGCTGAATATTACTCCAAAAGACCTCGAACATTTTAGAACTGTTCAAATTAAAGGCTATGTTATTCAACTGCTTAGTCAGTAGCAAATGGTATTCCTCTCCATATGCACATCAAGACCAGCAATGTCACCTTCTCCAAATACCTGCTACAGTCACACTGCTAGATTCCTGTTCGTGTCTTTGAAGCTCAGTTCCTTATAAACGTTTTTTTTTTGTTATATCTTTTCTCAGCAATGACTTACTTATTTACACATCTTAGCAAAACATTAACACACCCTGTTCCCGTATTGGTCACCTGGGTAAAGTAAGCTGGGAGGCGCCAGGCAGTGTGTACATCACAAACACGATCCAGCGAACCAAAAGTTCAGCGAAAACAATACCGAGGCTGAAGGTGCTATTCATTCATTCCACAGATTAACATTTTCTTTTAATCTTTTATTGGTTTTGAGCTATATTTCTATAATATCATCTCTGATCGCCCGAAATCTTGACCCTCGGACGTTTTTCTAGGATAGGTTAGGATGTTGGATGAGGTTAGATTAGGGTGAGTTATACTCAACCAAATCTAATCTAACCTCATATGTATATAAGGGCGTGAAGCTCCTGCTGGTGCAAGGTCAGGTGAAAAATGAGGCAGGTAGCAGTCCTATGGAGATGGAGCATGTTGAGGAGGACGGGAGCGTTGTCGGCGTCACACGGCGCTCCTACAGGAGAGAGGAAGGGTTGCCGAGGTCCAGTGGTGTTACTGCAAGAAAGTGTCGCTGAGATCCAGTGAACTGAAGCTATGCAGGAAGTTGAAGTCACCAATGAAGACCGTAATAAAATAAAGGCCATCTGCCGTCGACTGCTACATGACAGCTCACCTTGACACCACTAATGACATGGATGGTTGTCGCCTTCGATTCCTCCCATTTAACCTTTTTCCCAATTTCTTGTTTTCTTTTGGTATCCTGGTCAGCACACGCACCCACTGATGGATGTCCCAGTGCTGACTTCGTCCCTGTTGCCGGTTGTTCTGACATCATGCTTACTGTCCGTTGTCCCTTCGTGTCCTCCATCATTGCCTCCACCAGGATCTTTTGCCAAACACCTCTTTTGTGATGTCAGCCTCAGGGTCACCTTCCCACTGGATCCCCCAATCCAAAATGTCCTTCTTAATACGCTGCCGTATTCCAGTTCACCTTCAAGCGACTGTGCGCAATTCTATCATTCTTCGAAGACATAAAAGTATACTATGTCTGTCCCTTGAGCCTAATTTTAGGTAGAGTGGTATACAAAATGCCCGTGTCCTTACATTAAAAGGATTAGTTACCACAGATACTTTATTAGGCAATGGATTAGTACTGCATAGTCTCTGCATCCTAGCTAAAGTGTTGGATAGAGATCATATTTGGCCAGATGACATATTAAGATGGGCTCAAGTCTGAAAAGTTGAATTACATGGGTATGCTAGCGTTCTAATTATTTAGCTTCACTGAATGATTTTAAATTCTAATCCAGTGTTGATTTATTCGCTTTTCTTATGAGAACAAAGAAATTAAAGATAACCACATCAAATATTCATATTGTATGTAAAACATATGATACAATTTCTTCATACAAAGAGTGTTTTAAAGATACAGATGTACTTTTCTTTAAACAAATTCATCTTCTATCCACATTAAAAAACAACTAAGGCTAACGTTAATGCAGGCGCCACGGTTATATCAGTCTAATGTATTACTCTAGTATTCAGGTAATGTTAGCAGCATATTAGAAAGATATAATGTTAAAAACACAATTCAACATGCGCTATCTTAATTCTTTGCACTAACGATATAGCAGTTGCTAGTGCGGATCCTTGACAGACCATTTACTTAAGTCTTTCAAGATGACAACTTTTTTTTTTAGATATTTTTCTTTATAATTTTCAGGTCTTCGAGATAGTTGTAAAGTATAATAAAAATCAGAGGTAAAATTTCTATGGTATTCTGTGATACTATGGTTAGACGTAACAAGTGGAGTGCCACAAGGATAAGTCTTGGGACCAGTTCTCTTTCTCATATATTTTGATAATGAGCTGCATTGCAAGTTATCAAAATTCACTGATGATACAAAGCTGGGTAATAAATCTACAATTAAACTTGAATGTCCACAGCTTCAAACTGACTTTATATAAACACACTGATGAACTGGGCCCATTAGTGGCAAGTCCAAGGAAATCATCATTGCTCTTTACAGCTTATTGGCTCATAAACATCTTGAATATCTGTGTTCAGTGTTGGTCATTCTACCTGAGAGAGAGAGAGAGAGAGAGAGAGAGAGAGAGAGAGAGAGAGAGAGAGAGAGAGAGAGGGGGGGGGGGGGGAGTACAGCGTCGAGCAACCAAGATAATGACCGGACTGAGAAACAAATCCTACAAGATGAGGTTATACGACTTGAATCTACTAAACTTAGAGGAAAGAAAGTTGAAAAGTGATCTAATGCAATTACTCAAAATGATCAATGGCTTTGATAATCTTGACCTATCAAATTACCTAGGACTTAATTCGTCTGAGTTTACTCATGAGCAAACGATTTACCTCGAACGAAGCGAAGTACTTTTTCTTCAACAGAACTGTTAACATAAGTAACGGTTTGCCAAGTAGAGTGGTTGGTTGAAAGGTACGTTTAAGGACAGACTTGGTAAATATTTCTCTTAAGCCCATGACTTTCAGTGTTTGCGCCTCCAGAGACAAAATGACAATTTGCAGGACATTCTCTTTGAATCATCTGTATGTCTTCTAACTTTCACCACACAAACCACACAAATCTGTGAGTTCCTGATACTTGTCACTATCACAAACAGCCTCGAAAGGATCTAATGGTCTGTTTTTATTTGAAATCCTTTGTATTCCTTTGTATGGGCTCGATGCTCAGGTTCGAGAGCCAACTCTGACGATATGGCCAGTCTGCAGCCTAGCCGCCAGCAGAGGGAGTGGTATGGGAGAGATGGACTTGAGCTGGTCCTTGGTCGTATTAAACACCCACTCCAGGTAGGCATCTAGCTGACGTTGCTCTGGAAGACAGTTTAAGCCTGTATCAGATTGCAGACACGGCTATCCAATAGGGGGTCAAACTACACACATATCCATCTAGAATGAGTAGACATGGTACATATATATAAAGTTGAGAGAGAGAGAGGGTAACACAAGTGCAAAACTCTCTCCCACTAACAAGCAAATAGTAATCACACAGGGCAAGTCTATCAATATGGGTTAAGCCTCACATAGGGTAAACTAATATGTGTCAAGCCACACACAGACATGGGCGTGTATAAGTAAAGCCACACCTGTTGGGATCATGCAAATAAGAGGTCAAAAAGAGGAAATCTCATATATCGTACGTACTATTTGCTTGTTCATATTTGGCAAAGCTTTCTTTTGGTCAGATCACGGAACAGGCTTTATACACAAGGTCATTTACACAACACGCCGTATGTGGGTCAGG
Source organism: Panulirus ornatus (assembly GCF_036320965.1). Lineage (NCBI taxonomy): Eukaryota > Metazoa > Arthropoda > Malacostraca > Decapoda > Palinuridae > Panulirus > Panulirus ornatus. The sequence goes on along the minus strand of NC_092226.1, from coordinate 73,648,284 downwards.
TCGATAGCAAACAAGCACTAGTTGTGACTGATCAGTTTGAACACCTTTCCTAACACATAAGCCAGACCTGAGACAGGTCATAGATAGTACAGACATATGAACGCTAAAAAGAGGGTATCTGCTTGCATCTTTCCCTAACGATTAGTCACAGAGAACCAACAGTAATACATCCCTCACGTATTAGAAATCGGGGGCTGGTTAATCGAATACCTGCTTTGTCGCATTCGAGACTGTGCTGTGCAACTCTTTGTCTCTTGTTTTATCGATATCTAAAAACTCGCTTCTTAAACCTCTTGGGCACGACGATCTAACCTATGAATATGACGGTATGGAGGCCGGAGACTGTGATTTGATCAAATCAAAGGCCAGGCCATTATATACCCTGCGTCACACTGTCGTTGTTGAGTCGTGCAGTTAAACTAAGGCGAGTCTTGATTTTGGAAGGATATAAAACAAGTTCATACTACGGGGCGAAAATTCTGGGAGCCTTGAAGAATGTGTGGAAGTCGAGAACATTATCTCGGAAAGCAAAAATGGGTATGTTTGAAGGAATAGTGGTTCCAACAATGTTGTATGGTTGCGAGGCGTGGGCTGTGGATAGAGTTGTGCGCAGGAGGATGGATGTGCTGGAAATGAGATGTTTGAGGACAATGTGTGGTGTGAGGTGGTTTGATCGAGTAAGTAACGTAAGGGTAAGAGAGATGTGTGGAAATAAAAAGAGCGTGGTTGAGAGAGCAGAAGAGGGTGTTTTGAAATGGTTCGGGCACATGGAGAGAATGAGTGAGGAAAGATTGACCAAGAGGATATATGTGTCGGAGGTGGAGGGAACGAGGAGAAGAGGGAGACCAAATTGGAGGTGGAAAGATGGAGTGAAAAAGATTTTGTGTGATCGGGGCCTGAACATACAGGAGGGTGAAAGGAGGGCAAGGAATAGAGTGAATTGGGTCGATGTGGTATACCGGGGTTGATGTGCTGTCAGTGGATTGAATCAGGGCATGTGAAGCGTCTGGGGTAAACCATGGAAAGCTGTGTAGGTATGCATATTTGCGTGTGTGGACGTATGTATATACATGTGTATGGGGGTGGGTTGGGCCATTTCTTTCGTCTGTTTCCTTGCGCTACCTCGCAAACGCGGGACACAGCGACAAAGCAAAAAAAAAAAAAAAAAAAAAAAACTACGGTAGATCATACATGTGGCACGTGTAACATGGGGCATGTGATTTTATATGTGGCACAGTGATACTTGCTTAATTTGATCAGTATGGAATTACAGTGTAGAAGAGAAAAAACAAATCTCTAAGGCGAAAGTGATTGTACGTTGAAAATAAACATATCTAAATAAGAGCTTCGATATAGCGAACGTCAGCAGTTGGGAAGCATTTTTTGATGCAGCGTTTGATTACTGTCGTGGGGTCAGCAAATGCAGGCATATCCTTGTGACTACCTAGACTAAGATATCCCCAAGTTAACCGTTGGTAAGTACCTATCCTGAGATAACTCTAGACTCGGTTATTTTAAGTTTACTCCACCTAGTCCATAACTGGTCACTCACCTTAGGGATAAACCAGGATACTCCCGTCCTACTAGTCTACCGTGGTTGTGTATTCATCCTACGGCAACTCAAGACCCACCTATCCTGGGATCGACCATGGTGAAAGCGCGACTCAGTTCGTTGACGGCGACGTCCATGGCGGAGTAACCAAGTTCGTCCAGCACTTCCTGAATGTAAGAGTCCTGTTCATCGCGGGCTTGCTGGAGCACTTCGGCCACCAGCGGAGTCCTGGCTCCAGAGCTACCCTAGAAATAGACGAACACCTTACCCTCACAAGGCACTTTATCGCCTCCTTAGAAGTTTGTATATCAGCACGAACAGCTGAAACAAGCAGTTCATCCGTCAGGAGTATTTTGTGTATCAAAGTTTTCCATGCAAAAGTAGGTTTCATTTCACATAATGAAGAGCGTGATTTTGAAAATTAAATATTAACCTCGCCTATCGGGATTGATACTTGATTCCTTGTCTGACTGTTAATATATCAGCAGAGATTTACCATATTACCCGGACAACCCAGCAACTGGTAACCTGGGGAACAGAACAGATTATCTCTTGTGATGGAAATGAGTTTACCTGAGAGAAGAGGTTGTGGTACTTGAGAACTGAAGGATCTTTGAGAGAGGCTGATCGCCCCGCTATGTCCATGAGAACTTGTACGTTGTTATCGGACTTGACGGGGAAGACGGCCTTGATGGCAGCCCTCAACACTTCGCGGCTCACCACACCCTGCTGCCGAAGATCCACACTGCAGTTCTTGCATTTTCGTAAAACATTTTTCTTACAATTTCCGGTGTTTGCAACCGTTTCTCTCTGTCGTTGCTTCTACTGCAACTCAAAGCCTACAGTACCTGATACAAGTCACTCTTCGGCTTCTATATACATTTTATACGAAAGAAAATTTCATAGGCCAACGACAACGAGTTCTTTTGTGATTATACAAATTGTTTAGGCTGTCGGACAACCAGCATCCTGGGGGCTGTTACTTGCGACCTGGAAATGTCAGATTAGTGCACGAAATGCATATTCAGTTAGAAATGTGGGGCTGGTTATCCTATTAAAGTGGCTGTAAATAGTGATCAGTATTATGTGCAAATGCACGGGATGTTCCTTGGATAAGATATTCACTGCTGGCACAGTCACTGCGCCATATGAGGTCGCCACCAAGGAAAATACTATGGAACATGCGAGGTTGTCTTGTGAGGAGGATGACGAGAGAGGGCAACACTAACCTTATCCTCTGGGTCACGGCTCCTGAGGGCGGCGTAGAGGGCCTTGACACTGTCGACCTGATGGTGGTACACCTGCTCCTCCACCTGGCCACATAGGATGCCCCAGAAGAGACCAATCTGACCAACAAACAACACCAACGTTCCTTTAGAGTACTGCACCACGATTATTCTGAAAATATATCTTTTGCGTCGTTTTTTCTCTCTTGCGCACAAGTGAACCTGCGTTTAACAATACCACTTATAGGCAGGGAACCTTGATATAACACGAGAGCTTAAAGGAAAGCAACAACAAGAGCAGGTTGCCCAATGGTATGTCTGATTATGTGCAAAGGTAAATATAGGCATGTCTGAGGCAGTTTAAGGAGTGGATATTTGAACTGTGTTTGTTGTGGTGGGTGTGTGTGTCCGAATGTGTGAGGAAGTATACAGGTGGGCGTCAGCAGCGGCATGTTCTGGTAACGTAGCGGTTGGCTAACCTGTTCCTCGTGCGCCAGTCGCTGGCAGGCGTCAGCCAAGGAGTAGCACCACTCAGCTCGCACCTCCTCCAGGTGGTACCTGCACCATGGGCTGGGTCTTAGCTAGGCGAGTTTATAAAGAAGGCACAATTCTGGGATGCCACACCGTGTCGGGTACTACATCAAAGGCTAGTATTTACTAATGTATAATGTACAAGGGACCAAATTCTACATATTGACAAATCGGACAAAAGCACCTTTGTTTTTTAACGCTCTGTAGACCGAGAGCTTAGAGCTTTTTGAAGAATCCACCAGAGCAGTGCGTGCTTAGAGGCTCCACAAACTGAGTAGGATTTTGTGTATTAAGCGAAATATATCATCATATGAAACAGAACAGTATGTGTCTGATCTGCCAAGAGCTCAGCAGTGAAGAACGTAAGCGTCTATTGAATGTTCTGGGACGTGGAGATAATCAAAGCTATACAGATCCTTCATGAACAGTATCAGTACTTTTAGAACTCTGAACACACTGCTGGTAACCCTGAAATTTGACGAAAACATCATAAATTACCTCAGAAAACGCCAGATCAAGTGCCAAGTGCCTGTCGTGGAAAATTCAGTTCAAGTTAATAAGAGCTTAGAGACAGACAGAACACAGCAGACAGAGGTATTGTAGCTAGTCTAAATGTCAATGGACACCTCAGTGAGTTTCAGACTCCTGCAGCAGATGACAATGTAAAGCAAGTGGCCATCAGCTGTTCATCATCATCACTCATGCGGGAAACTTGACCATAAGTTTTATCCAATGTTACATTAAGAATTTACAATGTTGGAAATGTGAAACACGTCGTTTTCGGCCTTCTAATTATCCTGTTTGATAGGTTTTATTCTAAGTTAGCTTAGGAAAGCATAGAAAAAATGGTGCTTTTGTCCAGCATGTTCATAAAGCTGGTCAGGGAGAGGATTTTTATGCATCAGTTTTAGCAGCGACACTTTGCATGACTGGCCTACCTCTCCCTGAAGTACTGGTCGACGAAGACCTCCATAGAGTCCTTGCTGGCCAGCCTCCTCTTCTCCCGCCAGATGTCGTCCACAATGAGGATCAGGTCCCTCTTTCCCAGTCGACGGTTCCTGACGCATCCCTCGTAACGCAGGTAGGCCGGTACCCCTGCCTCCATCCCCTGTCGTCATAGAGCGAAAAGCGCCCAGCGTCGTAACTTGATTCTTGAAACTAAATTTCTTATAGTTTTACGACATAGTAATTAATGTTCAAAGTGTATAGGTAGAAATTAGGTTTGTGTGTGTGTCCTTTTAGTCCAGGATGTGAAGTATGGAAAGGTTATTATCCTGCATTATATAGTCAAATACCTGTGTGTGTGTGTGTGTGTGTGTGTGTGTGTGTGTACTAACCTTACAGTCGATGAGTTCGCTGGCGGCGGAGGAGAGCTGGGCGCCCGTCAGCTCCGAGATGAGGACGTCTACCAGCTGGTCGGTGGTCTTGCCGCTGGAGACCTCCCGCCAGCGGCCGATGCCGCCCTCCACATACTCCGCCACCCTGGGCCAGCGGGAGGGGAGGGTACACAGTGAGACGGCAGAGTGACAGACGCGCAGGATGGGATGTAAAAAGGAAAGGAGACGGGATGGCATAACAAAGTAAGAAAGAGGAAAATGAAAACGTGGAGAAAAGGTAAACAGGGATGCGGTAAGAGATGTGATTGAGGGAGACATGCAATGTTTGGTGTTGAGGAGGAAGGTTAGGTTAAATTGAGTGTGTGGGGTTGTTGTTGTGGTGGTGTATTGTGTGATGATCATGGTGGTGAATGTAGCGCTGCTACTGCTGCTGCAATTAAAAGGGTATATACAAGAATGACTTTTTTTCTGTCGTATAACGTCTTCAGTATGACAGTGATCAACTGACCTGTTCCAGTCTGGTCTAGGCGTGGCTGCCCGTCGTAGGGCCTGGTTCTCCTGACTCAGCCGGTCCCTTTCCGTCACCAGCGCCTCCTGAGTACCTGGGGGAAAAATAGATATCCCTCTCTCTCTCTATTTCTGGTTCCCAATTTCGACCGGCTCGAGAACCGGCAGAATTGGGTCACACGGGAACGCATGAGTTTGAGAGAAAAAAAGACCTGTTGGTATGTAACGGATTTTTCTGTTGAAAGGTTCCTGTCTGTTTTGAAGATATACGTCTTATCAAACACAGAAGATTTCTTTGAAATATATATTGTCATTTTATATGCTTAAACTGCCTTTTCGTCAAACTACACTGTGGGGCGATTTATTCTAATGTTTAGTCTATTGATTAACTTTTCCATTCCTGTACTGAGGAAGGAATGGATAAGGAGCCGCCACTTACAGAGGATGGTCTCATGTTGCTCCTTCAGGAGATCGTGGGCGTGAGTGAGGTGTTTGTGGGTGTTGGTGAGGGCGGTAAGGCGACGCTGCTGGCGATCGTAGTCAGCTCGTGGCACCACCTCCCGGTACTGCCGCTCCATCTCAAGCAGCAGCCGCGTTTTAACGCTCAGGTCCTCCCTGGCAAGCGCCCACACAGACTCACAGCTCATTATCCACATCAAAGAGTGGTCAACTTACAGCGATTATCATCAGCAAAATTATTTTCTTCAGTGCAAATATATCACTAAAGATACTACAAAATTAAGGACACCTTATATCCTTACACTATCGTTATATAATAACTCGGTTACAACTTCCCTTACAGATTTGGAACTGTCATTACGTTATGTACTTCCCTGAATTAATTTCGCCACGTCTGCAGAATATCTATAACGTAAGATTTGTCCTATTTAACAGCAATTCGTTCCCTCTCGACTCTCCACCATAAACACTCGTATCTCCAGTTTCTATGTTGCCCTCAATACCAGGATAAGAATATTAATAAGCACTGTAATCAGAAATGCAAGATCTAATTTACAATAATGACAGAGTTCATCTCCTCAGCAATAGATGATAAATGACCTATATCATTATGACAGTCGATTCTCTAAGCTAGACTTAAACATCTGGATATACGGCAGAATTAAAGTAGTGTCAGTACACATCGCTGGCGTTCTCCCACGTTAACATTAGACCACTCACCCATACCACCACATACTCTTAACGCATCCGCCCTTATTATGATGCTCTTGACAGAATACAGAAATTTTCCACAATGTGCCAATGGTTTTAACCAAACGTGAGAACATGCGGGAATATGACTATAATTTTAAGACACGACACTAATATATTTTGTATATATTTAGACCATAAATGGAACTTCTAAGAGGAATTTTGGAAATGAGAAAAATATCAAAAAGTTCAATCGTACCAAAAAAGATGTTCGTAGCAAGTAGGGAAAGTGAGACGTATAAATCGTGTAGTTCACATCTCCATCTCTGTGCTCCCTCACCTTTATCACCCCAAGGAAGGCATATAGCATGGAAAAATGAGCAGCAGGCTGACTCGTCTGACCTGCACTTTTGGAGGGCGATCTTGAGAAGCTGCGGGTCTGAGGCAGGACCGTCCTCACCAATGAATGTTGCCAGCTTCCTCCTCAGCGCTCCGGCCTCCACCGTAGCCTGCACAGGTCATACAACACCATAACACACACTCAGGTGATACAGGTCAAACATAGAAGTCACCACTAAAATTTGACATAATTTTCTACACGATTTATTCTGTAATCAACAACCTAAGTCAGGTAACTGACATTTTCTCGATAGTTTGTGTCCTAAGTTTGTTGTAATAGAAAACACCACTTCACATACATAAACACCATCGTCACAAAGGGTCATACTGTCGTGCTCCATTGGCTACTGGACCGCATATCATCTCTTCAAAGTTAAAGACTGTCTTAACTCTAATCAGTGTTATCTGTCTGATCAAATAAAGACGAACATTCTATTTTGTTTCATAACCAGACTTACATCTCTGAAACGCAACGGTAATAGCCTAATAATGAACTCCCAGTGTTTGTGTAAGATTGTGAATGTCTTTACCTCCAGCAGGAAAGCTTAAAACACCTTCTGGCTCTCGCATGTTCATCTTTATCCCATTATATGTTACAGGTCGCTCCTTCATCCTCTCCAACAAATAAGCACTAACATCCTCTCATTAACTCTAGGGAGACAAAGCCTTCACCACACCCTCACCTCGAGTAGGTCAGCCTCCAGCCTCCGTTTCTCGTCCTCCAGGCACAGGCCGCGTCGTCGCTCCTCACCGAGGAGGACCTCCAGCTGTTGTACGTGTAAGGATTAAAACCTGTGAGATATGACTTAGATCTAAGTTTAAGAATTACTTTGATTAATCTGATTCTTGTGTTCACATTGTAAGTTTCCTTTTACTGCATCATTCATCCACCATACTCATCTTCCCTACAACTTTATCTTCACTCAACTACAATCTTCACGAGATCATCTTCAACTGACGCACATTTTCATTACGCTGACGTATTTACAAGACACTCATCTTTACTAGACTCTTAACAACTCCCTTATTTTCATTAAACCGTAATCTTCGATACTACCTCGATGCCACTGGCCTTTGACCTGACTGCTTCCGCCCGGTCTAGTGAGACTATGTAACCTCTTGCTAAACTGAATTTCAACTTATCTCCGCCTTATATACATTTAATCGACCCTCACCTTACCGATCATAACCTGACCAACAGCCTACCTCTCGATGGCTATTTTCTTCCTGACCGCCAACTGAACCTTACAATCCTAACTCACAAGCAACTTCTGCCGTTTGCAACCTGGTGCCATTCACCCCCAGCTGACCCTCACCTTGGCTAGCTCGTCCTTGCGAGCCGAACGGTCACAGTCCGCCTCCTCCAAGTGACGAGTAAGGGTTCTATTCAGAGTCTCAAGTTCTAGCGAGCGAATCCTCTCCTCCCGCAGCCGTCCGTATGGGTTGGTAGTTTGCTCCAACATCGCCTGTTTGTCATAAGATTATTCATGTGTAGCATCTGAACTTCATACTAACCATACTAGTTAATAAAATGTTTTGGATCAATTAAATAATTCTCCCCAAACGTTTTTTGAAGTTAGGTAGGTACCAACCTAATCTAACCTAGCATAGAAAAATGGGGTGCTGAAAATACTAAAGGTTTAGCCTGTTTAGGGCACGACACAGGCTGTGTGCTGCAGGACAAACGGCCTCCTTGTAAACTATGCAAGATAAGAATAAAAGGTACTGAATTATGATGGAATATCGATAAGTTACACTGTTAAACTCTAGTTCAAAATTCTGATTGTGCTGAGTTTATCAACTGTATAAACTGGCAGAATAACAAGTGCTTTTTTTTTTTAACGGTCGGTTCGCTTGTTGTGAAAGTATGTTTCGCACCTAAAAAGAAAAATGATGCATAGTTCTAAACAAAAAAAGATTTAGAAAAAATATGTCGCACATATTTCCACTAAAAGAATGGTATAAAGACTTTTACCACTTTTCACACTCCAACCAGTTACATACGCTTCATTATTGAGAAAACTATGTCGAGGATGCTTCTCACTTGGGTGGCGTGGAGCTTGTTGATGTGCGAGTGGAGGTGCTGGAGGAGGTGGCGGTAGCCATGCTGCACCAGAGCCAGCAGGAGACCGTAGGGCCGCGCCAACCCCGCCAAGCGTGCTAGTGTCTCCTCCACCGCCCGCATGCCATCAGTGTCAGTAACCTGCCTCACAACACCACTTGTTGTTAATCCTCATTCACATCAAACCTTTGCTATATGAAAGATACAAAACGGTACTCAAACTGACTGTCATCGCTCTACTCCTGTATTGTGTGTATTGAAGTTCTCTGTCTCCGTTGTAACAAAAAAGTTCAGCCACTGACAGCCAACCAGCATTTGAAAGGTATAGAAGAGAAAAAAAATTACAATAACAAGATAGCAATAGGAGGGGCAAAGCAACTCTGAGAAGAATATGGAGGAAAAGGTATATGGGAGGCCAAAAAAATAATTTGGAGTAAATTGTCAATTAAAAGAGCAATTAGGTTCATGGTTCAAATAAAGTGTCTTCATATGAACTGAAGAAGTGTGCAAATACGGTTGATAGGGTGCTTGAAATGTTCATTATGTTGCTGGCGGAAGGTATATTACAAGGGAGAGGAGGAGGACAACGGTAGCAGTAATGGAGCTATTCAATAGAAGCTTCGTTAACATGGCCGATAGCACTGGTAGTATTAGAGATGCTACAAAGGGAAAATAATAATAGTTGATAAAAGTTTTGTTTACAGTATTTTCATCAATTCTAGAATCCATATTCAGAATAAATATCACAAGTTACTGCATTGTAATATCATTAGTAGCCCATTAATGCAGCAGTCACGTCATAGATACAATGCAACGACCTCTAAAATGGGTGTCGTGTGAGCGTAGTGGTCGGCGTGTGTCTTGGGGCGACAGAAGGTATGGGTGAGGGCGGCCCGCAGATCTTGCTCTAACTGTATCACCAGACGAGGCTTACACCGTCCAGCAACACCTCCTCCCTGTCACCACAATACTAAATCAATTGTATGAAATCATCTGGAGTCGAGGGTTATCAGAAAATGATAATATTCATAAAGACAAATCTGATATCCTTTACACACATACACACACACACACACACATATATATATATATATATATATATATATATATATATATATATTTCTTCTTTTCTTTCAAACTATTCGCCATTTCCCGCATTAGCGAGGTAGCATTAAGAACAGAGGACTGGGCCTTTGAGGGAATACCTATATATATATATATATATATATATATATATATATATATATATATATATATATATATATATATATATAATTATTTTTTATTACATTTATTCGCTGTCTCCCACGTTTGCAAGGTAGCGCAAGGAAACAGACGAAAGAATAGCCCAACCCATCCACATACACATGTATATACATAAACGCCCACACTCGCACATACACATACCTATACATTTCAACGTATACATACATATACATACACAGATATATACATATATACACATGTACACACTCATACTTGCTGCCCCCATCCATTCTCGTCGCCACACCGTCCCAACAGATCCCTTTATATTGATGAGGCTCCTGCATCGCTCGGGAAGCCGGCCACGTCCACTGGTTGGAACTAAATGTCATGAAGTGTAGCTATGTCGTGTATGCGTCTACGTGCGGAGAGTGCATGCAACTAAATTCTAAGTACCTCGAGTCTTCGTTGTGGTAACTTGCAGCGTGGCCATGAAGGGTTTTGAGATGTGATGAAACGGTTACTGACAATGGTTGATGCTTAGAGCATAGAGAGGAAACTAACCCGTGTTTGTCTGGGGAGTGTAGCCTCTAATGTGTGTAAGTACGGTGGGATGGAGTTTCGGATTGAGCACTTGTAAGATTATTTCAATGTATATGTGTTTTGTTACTATTATATTTGTTAGGGTTGGGGGATACTTTAAGCAGAAGTTACTGAATTGAGGGATAATGATGAATCAGTGTGGCTTCCCATCGCTGCCAAGTCCTTACCACTAAACTGACGCTGTGCCTCTGAAAGTACATGAACAATTCACTATAGACGGATAAATCAGAAGTAAAAGATGAAAAAATGCGCCACAGGCCGGGATTGTATTGTAACCTTCTTCCTGAACAATCTAGGAGGAATAATCTACTAGATGTGAGAGAGGTGTTACGTGTCTTTTGACTGATATTTGTACAGCATAAACAGATCACTTTGAGTATCGTAAAAAACAGAAATATAGATATGGTCAAGAAAATGGCTTACACTAACTTTGGGAAGCGCCATCATGCACCACCCCGCTAGAGGTTAAGCTCCGGCTCGAGGTTATCAGTCGCGTCAACATAGGTGTTGGGAGGATATGAGTTAGGTCAACAGCGATAACACAGGTCGATAGTGTTCAGCACATCACGTCCACATACGCACAAACATAAGGATACAACCACAAATTAGATGGTATTTTGGATAGGGTCTAGAAACCCCAGGAGTAATATTACTGCATATCATTCTTTAGATTTTTGTAAATGCAGTGTAAAAGATATGTATGCGGTATAACTGATAATACATTTACAAAATGTGTTACAATAAGAAGTTTTCTGCTTTTTCGTCACCAAATACAATTATAATCTTGACTTTGCTTTGAAATGAGCCAACTGTTGTTTTGGACGTCGCTGTATTTGTAGGATCAATACAAATATTCTACTGATAGGTGTATATACAGAATCGAGAAGCAATAATCATAAACCAGCTACGATTCTTAAAATATAAAATGAAACACACACCGCGAACTAATTACGGAGACAAGTCCACACTCTGACATAGGCGTCTATACAGACCCACATGTAACGTCAAAGTGGTTTAGAATACTTACGAATGACGAGCCAGCCTCGAGCACTTCGTCACAAGAAAGAAGTTCCCTTGTAGAAGCTGCAATATTGTTGCTGCTGCTAGGAACACTGTTGGACATTTTTCCTTGTAGACGTTTTTACAGTTGTGTGCACAGCGATTTCATGTGCGAGTCCGTAGGGTATTACTGGCAGTCAGATCCTTGAAGCGAGATGTAGGTTTATATAAAATGTATTATATGATACGTTATGTACACGGGCTGTGATAAAAAGAAAATGTTTTGTAGGGTGTATTGTAAAACTCGTTGTACAAATTTGGTGTTATGTATATTTAGTGCATGTATTTTTTCAGGAATAACCGATGGTGTGTACTGCAATATGGTAATATAAAAAGTGTGGGAAAAACCTAGACACTTGATTTCCACAGCCAAACCAACCGGTCAAGTCGGCTCTGCACCTCAACACACCACAGCCCAGTATGAGGCTTAGAAGCGTGGCACAGGGATAAGCCCCTCCCCCTTCCCATGTTTGTACGAACGTAAGGCATGCCCCAACCACTTATGCGTAAAGTTGTGATTCCGTGTAAGTACAAATTAACGAATTAAACAGCAGCATTCACTGTATGCTGTGCTGGAATTTGTTCTTGAAAAATCTTAAAACATTGAGCTGGATGGTACCAATATTTAGCACTACTGTAAGACCTTGGTGCATAGTTGTATGATTTACCTGACAAAAGCATTTAGGTCAATGGGTGTAGGGGTCGTACCACTGTTTGAGGATTCAATCAATAAACCGAATATATTGTTTATCATGGGTAACTGAAATGTTTTTAGAGAGAAGATAAGGCAAAAGTGTAAGTTGGAGGGGAAGACGTGTCATCTCAGTTACGATATGCATTACGGGTGTAGTTTGACCTTGGTTATTTAGTGTTTACAGATGGGTAAATGAGAGAGGTAAAGGTTAAATCTTAGAATGTGGGGAGAGTCCACAGTATGGTGTAGCTGGTGGGCCTCGGAAGTGAATAAGCTGCTGTTTTACAGATGAAACCGATGTGGTAGCAGACTCCTAACAGAAGCTTCAGACGATGGTGACAGTTTGGGAGAAGGTGCAAGGGGAGGAAATGAAATGTACACAGAATTAAGGACTGTTTGAGTGTAAGTTTAAATGGGGAAGAAGTGTGGTGCCTTAGGTACTTTGTATGCTGAGGTGGAAGCTGAGTGTGCCTGAAAGTAATTACTGTAGTCCTGTTATGCAGATGTAAATATTAGTTCTTAAAATGAAAAATAAAAAGCGATGCTTTAGAAGTGGAATGGCTGAGTATGATATGAGGTATGAAATGGATTGAATGTATAAGGAATGACTTGTCAGTGAGGTTACAGCTTTCACAATTTACAATGCATGGATAATAATAGTTTAACATTTACTATCATATTTTATTTTATATATATATATATATATATATATATATATATATATATATATATATATATATATATATATATATATATATATTTAGGCTGTAATACATTTGATAACATATTGTATAACTGCTATTACACCAACGGTATGGTTCTCATCACACTATACTGCTTGGAAAGCCCCAAGCTATACATGACAAATGCTATGCTTCTATGATGAGTCAGGTTATAAACTGAACCTATGCACCTGCAACTGTAAATAAATATAGCATTTTATGTTTTAGCATGACCCCGATGTGTAAGAAATAAAACATCAAAAATGTAAAAAATTCTAAAATTAAATGAAATTTGATCAACATTTAATACTGGTCTTTCTCTTAAGAAAATGAAGTTAGCATTAGAATTCTAAATGGGATCTATACAAGCAAAATGTAATAATTACATTGTTTTGTATTAAGGATTAATGGTAATGTCTTAACCTTGTATAAGCACACTTCATTTCCTATGGGCTGAAGTACAGTAACCCATTTTTAAGATATATACTATGTATTATTTCATATAATATGTAAAATATGGGTATTACATCAAAAACAAGCACTGGAGATTTCTAAAAGTGAAGTTATTATGCACAACTTAAGTTAAAAAGTATTGGTAATACCTTTAGCATCACTAAATGTGCAGTTGTTCTTGTGCCACTTCTAAAGTCTGGACAAGTGATAGTAAGAAAACTAAAAACTGTATAATACGGTCATTTATTAACTTCCATATTTTCTAAAGAGAAAGAATCAAAATCATCAGTTATAACTATAATTAACTCAGGTATCAACAAGTTTTGCTGGTAGTTCATACTCACTGATGCAGAGATGTAATACAGCATTGGAATACACTTTATACAAAATCGATCGATCACTGTGAACTGTTTCATTTTACATAGGGTGGATGAAATACATACATCTTCTCAGTTACTCATACATATACTCAGTTTATGATCAACGTTCATAAAGGATTCTGCGTACAAAAGTAAATTAATGCATCTACTGCCTCTATCATAACATCTTTAAATGGTATCAACTATCAACCATATATTTAATCCTATTAGCAGCAATGGCATTGAATTACTTTCACATAAAAATCAACCACTTGAAGAAAATTAAGTTTTTGAATTCTCACAACTGTTGTGCTAATTCCTTATGCAACAATATTCTCAACACCAGAAATACCCAATCAATCAATCATATCATCCACCAAGTCAGCCAGTATTTCTGTCACACTCCATATGTGATGACCCACTACATGGCTTGGCAGTATTAGGTGAACACGTCATTTCTATATAACACTAAGTACAGAGAGAAAGCAACTTCTCCCAGATATAGCCAACAATAAGCTGAGCCACTATAGTGGATTGTACGCATTTTTCTAGCTTAATACTAGCCTACAAAAAACTTTTTGTATTTACAAAGCTTAGATTTTGCGAGTCATGAAACTTTGATTAACACTTTTCCAATTAGAATGTCAAAATATGGTCACAAATTGGTGGTGCATTTCCCACACAAGACCCTGCTTAGAAAGAAAGGACTGAAGAATATGCTTTCTGTTACTTGAAATCCAAAAAGTACAATTATTTACTTCAGATCAGTCATAATTCATAAGGTATGGTACATATACCACAAATTAAGAAAAATAGAAGTGCACATCAAACTTTTACAAAACATCATAAAAATTTAATATGCAACTCGATCATTCATTGCTCTACTACTGCTATCATAGTTAAATGATAAAACTGACATATACTGAATGATGATGAAGCCATTCACCAAGTTTATACTAATCAATTAGCCAAAAATCTCCCTGAAAGTTGGTATAAATAACAAAAATAAGAAAGACAGCATTCTTCCATATTTCCAAAATTTTTCAGAATGCACAACAAACCAAAATTCAAGGCCCACCTTGGAACATCCAACAGATAAACAAGAAAGACAGCAGAATATCACACCAGTCACTATCAATATGCTACTATGAACAGAAGATAAACGTATTTGCCTTCACAGTATATCTGTCACTGCAATTCTCCAAATCTCATCCAAACATCGGTATACCTACCAGGTATATCATGAAAAGAATTTGCAACACAATGAACTCCATGATGATCAAGCAATACATATTGACTTTGAGATAATGAAGTCTCTAACTGTACATACAAGTCAAGCAACATTTTCACTCATTGTACTTACCATATATATACTATCAAAATATGAGACAAGGTTAAATGAAAAAATTTCTGTTTATGACAGAATATATACAGTACTACACACAATTGTCGAGGAGTGGTCAGTAATGACCAAATGGCAAACTGTTTATCAATAATTTTCGAAATTTGATACAAATTCAAATAATCTGATTAGGATACCATGTACTGTGGAAAAAAAAAAAAGTTCAAATCACATAACACCAAGGTACTGTATGTCCAAGTAAAGTCTCAATTCAAATCATCATTGTTTTAAAGATGACAAATATGAAAGACAATATACACAGATGTGTACATAGACGTAATAATGATGGATGATGATGGACGGATGTATGTATGACAAGCCACAGGTAGCTGAAGTGAAAATACTTCAAGGAATTTGCTTTTTTCTAGGTATCTTACTTTTAAGTGTAAAAGGCTGAGTATAATAATCAGTCACTTATATTTAAGGTCTCCATGAAGATAGGATTAACTCATCTCTTAAGGAACAAATGCATCTGTAAAAATTACTTTTTCTATTTCTGCATCAATCTTAAATCTACCTCTGTTCTAAAAGAAGTGATATATACAAAGGAAGCCAAATAAGGAATTTTTCCCTCTATGGCTCTGGCATCTGTTCACGAACCTACCTCATTCATAATGGAAATCATGAATACATGTGAAAGTAAAGAATTAACATTTATAAACACACAAGCATTACTGGACTCCACCTGCTTGTGGTTACACCATGAGTGAAATGTCACCTTCAGTAAGGTTGTATCATCAGAGTACAATCTTCTTGAAGAACCTCTCACATGAAAAAAATCCATCCTTCCATTGCTACTGAAAGTAGCACAGCCTTGAAACTTCATGAGCCCCTTAGTAGGGGGTCCTTGAGGTTGTATTATAATAAAAGACATACAAGATGGAAAATAATAATTCAACATATATAAGGGTTTAATGTCTCTTTAGTTGACATATGTGGAATATAAAACATATTTCTATATAAACGAACTATATCTAAAACATCAATTGCATTATTCATACAACATACTACTAAAACATGAATCAAAGCATTCCTTCAAAAGAACAAAAAGCACTTGTTGCCAGAACATAAAAATACTGCATGTAGATTTATGATCATGATCCTTTTAAGCCAATGAATATTCAATGTCCTGCAGCCCAAAACTGCACTAAAATTCTGTGGCAGGGACACGATAAATTTCTTTGAGTTGAGGAAGTCTCTGACAAGACAGTACTGTTTTATCAACTGACAAATGATACACCCTCATGACTTTTAAATTATGGTGTAGTTTTGAGCATGTGGAGTATGGCAACACCTATACCTTATCCTCCTTCCCCAGGAGTCCCTTCTATCTTTATGAGGCTCTTGTAACATTTAAGGAGCTGGCAGCAACCACTAGTCAGAACCATAGGTCAAAAAGTGTTGCGTTGCATTGTGTGTGTGTGTGTGTCTAAGGGCAACAAGTAGTAAGTGTTCAGTGTCTTCTTATGGTTGCTGCATCAATGTTATGAAGGGACTTGTGATATGTTGAAATTGTGTCTGCACTGTCATAGTGATGGGTTTTGTCCAGAGCAAACACGAGTGAGACTCGTGTTTGGGGAGTGTGGTTTTTGACAGGTGTATACCTGGTGAGTTGGAGTTTAAGAATGAGATGGAAGGATGACTGCATAGTTTTTGTTGGGTCATCTCTGTATGAATGTGTTTCGTCAATGTTATATTTGTTGGGGATGGGAAGATCTGTGAGAAGTTAATGAAGAGAGGTAGGAATAAACTTTCCATTTCTACTATGGGACAGGTGGTTAGTTATACAGTGGTTTGGGTGGAAGAGGTCTAGTGCTGTTCTATAGAAATGAGTGCCGAGCATGGTGAAGTGGGACTATAAAAGGAAGATCTTTGTTTCATTGTGGTGTTGAATGTTTATTGTCGCTCAGCAGCCAGTGTTTGTTTGAGTGTACTACTTTTTGGAGTTTGTGTCTTTGTTATATTTGCTTTTGAGTGAGCAGGTTAGGCATACTTTAAAGTGAAGTGAATGCAAATGCGGCTTGTCTTTTCCACTCCTAACACAATCTCACTAACACAGGAAACAGTGGATATGTATGAAAGAAAATTTTACCTCAAATAAAATTCATTACCAAACTTTAATCAAGTTACTTAAACCTTAAGAGGTGAGTGGCCTCATGTGAGGATTGCTTTGGAAGGAGCACCTGGCCTCATTTAAGGATCAATGTTTGAAGGAACCACTTCTGTCTCGACCACAAAATATCCTACCATTAATACGTGGAGTAGCATATCATATATTGTTTCTGTACTCTACAGCCTAAACTTTTTCCATATACCAGTAAGTATGTGTGTAGATGTCAAGGATACCTGTATGGGATCTGTGCACTAATGTTATGATAGAAATTTTGTTGCTCTGTCACTCTTGCAACAGATATTCCTGATGTAAAGGCATTATCGTTCATCTTTGTTTGTAACTAAAACACAAAAATACCACACAACTCACTTGGTATGTCTGAAAATACCCAGAATACCTAATATGCCTGACAGAGGTACGGTATAAGGTAAAGAGCATATATCACTTGCAAATAATCAGGTTGAGTTGTACACCATTTTAATCTGAATATCATGTTCTAAATAATCATAATAATGCGATCTTTTTTAATCTTTCAACTTTTGTCTTCACTGTGCATGAAAAAATATTGCAACTTCCTTACTAAAGCAATAAAAAGCATATAAAAGTGCAGATTCATATGACAAACAGGTAATGGGATGTAACAACAGCACAGCCAGTAGAGTCAACTAATACTGTAAAATTCTCCTTATAAACTACCTACAACTGAAGACTGTGGTGGACCATAATAATAGGCTGTGGGCAAAAAAAAGAATAAGAAGACTAACTCAAATTAGTGCCTTAAATAAAGCAAAAATTAGGAACACTTTATATGTAGTGTGGTAATGTCTGCCACATGTCTGTGACATATCAAGTGCCGAATAACAGTTTTATAATGCAACAAAGAAACTTCTTAATCCCACTTTACTGTGGTACCTGTTGCATTTCAAATTACTCCAATTACTTTCAATATCCTTTTGCACCATAATCATTTCATGAACAAATCAATGTGATTAAAAATCATGTAAAACATATCTATTCATGTTTAAGCCGAAAAACTGTTTCAAATTACAATGGAGAATTTTCTTATGGAATTCAGTGCAATACAACTCTAATCATTTGACGTAGTTGGAACCTAGCTGAATCTGTACAGGCAGATATTCAGTTAGCTGAACTTTACTCTAAATAATAAAAAATAAATAAAAAAAATTGTAATACACAATATAATTTGATAGCTGTGCTCACTTTGAGTCTTTCCCCATTTGAAAGATGGAATCCTTTGGAAGACTTTTTTCTAGCTACCAAACAATTGCCATAATTTACCTATTTTTCCTTGATAAATCCAACCCAAAAATAGGTCATACACATTACAAAGTGTCACACTCGGAAATGTTTATGTACAAGAAGTACAGTGAAAGCTTGTAACAATGATTACCAATACACCATCTTATTTCAACACCTCTATATGAAATTTGCTGTATGAAGTGAGATAGTTAGTCATGGTAAATTCTTCAGAATAGGTCATTTCAATGTACTGTTTGATTGCAAGTGAAAAAACTGATCTCTACAAACAAAAAACTGAGGTGCTTCTATTTCACTGATAAAGCTGTGAACTTGCTAAGTATGTCAAAGTTTATCAATGGAGTGGTTCAAAGTATCTAGTTCCAGGGGAAAGCATGCTTGTTTAGTTACTGCTGAGTTCCATTAATTCTTACAGGTCAGATGCCATACGATATAAAAATGATCACCTTGCGTACTAACAACAGATGCTGTCTGAACTCAATCATCCCATCTGCATTTGCTGAAACTAATGCTTTTGTTACTAACTACAGTAATATGTTACATGCAACTTTAATCATTAAATGCTCAAGTCCTAGCCTCCCATACATAACCATGGTAGAACACAGCACACTCCAACACAGGCCCCTTCAAGCTACTCTACAGCATAAGTAGAATTTGTGTGGGGTTCAGATTATGATAACAGCTAAATATCATTTTTGAAAATGTCAGGAAACCATGAAGAGTGATTCTCAGCACAATACTTGAGGAGGACTCAAACTCCAAGGACAGAAGAGGAAAGTGCAAGTGAAGGATGAACTCTTGGGGTCACCAGACATGCACTGGGTTTAAATGACAGTGGCAGGCCAAAATTTAAGTCCCTCATCCTGTTAATTGATTTTCTTAATCTTTCATATCTTTCAAATTTTCATCTGTCTGTGGGGAGACACCATCTTCAACCCTCACCCAAATGGTTAAACCATCCATATTTTTTAGACCCACTCAACAATGCTTATCTAGTTAAATGGATCGATGTCCTGGACATACATGCATACCCATTGTCAGCTAAATGAATAATTAAGCTAAATGAATAATTTAACTAAAATGTATGAATGGCAAATTGATGGTTTTTGCTAAGATTATGCACGTGTCATTTTTTAAAATCATTAGTCTCAACTGCACCATACATTATCAAATAGTACAATTCATCTTTGCAAACAACTCATGTGAATTCTATCAGCTCTATTAAAGTACCAATATTAAATCATACTAACACCTACCTTTAAGTGCTAAACTGAGAGTTCTTGGTGGCCCACTCTGGCACCACTGTGGGAAATAATCTTCTTTTTGCTGCCTTTGCTCTCCTAAGTGACAACATAATTTTGGGAGTGTTATATTGCACAATCATTACTTTGTTACACTTGGCCTAATCTTAACAACAGTGGTAGTTCTCATGTTTTAGCATTTTAATTCTTCCCTTTTTTCTACTCTCAAAAAGGGTGAATGATAGGTGTTAACAACACCTCAGACAATAATCTTGCTGAAGGTCCTTGTGAGTGAGTAGGTGCTACTTTCCCCGAGTTATATCTTCTGCAATGTGAAGTTAAACTGGGGCTCTTGTTCTTGGAACATTTACAGTATTGCATGCACATTCAGAACATTTACAGTATTGCATGCAACATTCAGAAAACAACTGTTCCAACATGGTGAGCTATGAAGTGAAAATTCTATAATTTCATTCGCATTAACTTGTTCTCAAAGGCAAAAATACATCGCATATTGCTATGAGTGAGGGAAAGGCCCTATCTGATACAGATCGATAAGAAAACTTTTTGTGGAAGCCTATTCAATATACTGAGTGGAAAAACAAAACAGTGCTTTGCAGAAAATAAGTCCAGTATCCTTATCCTATGAAATATGCTGTTCAAACCAATGACACGGCAAAATTACTATAAAAAAAGTCCATCTGTATCATTTCTGCAATCCTTCATTACTGATAATCTCAAATATATCAACATGTATTATCATGGAAAGGAGAGAGAGAGAGAAAGAAACTAATTCCACAACACAAGGATAATGGTAACAGGGTCATGCTAACAAATAATTGGTATAATTCTTGTAATATACATGTTCAACAACAATTCAAAAATATTTTGGAATACACTACAACTATATAAAAGCTATGCATGAACATGGTCCCACTTTGGGATGTGTCATTGTTCTGCTTTATAAAAAATGTTAATCCTTATATCTAAAGCATCTTATTGACAATACAACGTAATGTAATGCTTCCTAACCAACCAGACACTACTGTCTGAATATGAAATGGCATGAATAACTGGAGAGTCATTCCTAAAACATTAAACTAAAATCATATCGAATTATGAGATGCTAAAGTAATCAATAAAAGCATTGTCAGGTCTCCCATAACACTAAAATAATATACTGTTAATACTGGTGTTATTTACTGTTTCAAACAAAGTACCTCCAGAACTGACAGTTATGAAATGAAAAGACCTGAAGTTGATTTACTGACAATTAAGAACAATAAGTTCTGCCACAGCA
Organism: Panulirus ornatus; assembly: GCF_036320965.1. NCBI lineage: Eukaryota > Metazoa > Arthropoda > Malacostraca > Decapoda > Palinuridae > Panulirus > Panulirus ornatus. The sequence goes on along the minus strand of NC_092226.1, from coordinate 73,627,094 downwards.
CATGATACATCATTATTGTACTTGATAAGGAGCCGCTGGTTAACTTCACGGTTGCAGAATCCCATGTCCTCCAGCTGTTGCATTGGAGGTGGAAGTAATGATTCATCAACCTGGAGGTAAAAATCATTATTTTATTCTAATCCTGAGTACATAAAATTGTTACACTCCACAATGTATAATTCACCTTATAATGATAATGAACATGTACAAATATACACTCAACATTTTGCATGACAATAAAATCACTTTTGATGTATATCATGGCTCTCCTGAGAACAGACAAGAAAACCTAAGGATGCTTGCCTTAAAACACCTGTCAAGTTTTACTCAGGAAAAACATCAAACAAAGAAGACAATAGTATAAGGATCCCCACACCTACATGGACCAAGAGACCAATCAGAATAATTCACAACCTAAATAGACAAAATTTGTCTTCCCACCTCATGCTCTCTGTATCCATCAGATATCAGCATATTACATCCATGCCAACAACCAAAGAGCAAACAACCTAGCTAAAGTTGAAATTTCCCATATGAGAACTTAACTGCCTGATGAGGTCTTGAACCATAATACAAAAGTTCCTGATCTCATAATTCAATACTTGCCCACTTGAATGCACACAAACTCCTCAATAACATAGCCACCATAAAAACAAAATATCTACATACAGTAATTCCTTGTACTTTAACTTTCTAAAAGGGGAAACAGAGGGAGTCATGCAGGGAGTGCTCATCCTCCTCGAAGGCTCAGATTGGGGTGTCTAGATGTGTGTGGATGTAACCAAGATGAGAAAAAAGGAGAGATGGGTAGCATGTTTGAGGAACCTGGATGTTTTGGCTCTGAGTGAAATGAAGCTCAAGGGTAAAGGGAGAGAGTGGTTTGGGAATGTCTTGGGAGTAAAGTTAGGGGTTGGTAAGAGGACAAGAGCAAGGAAGGAGTAGCACTACTCCTGAAGCAGGAGCTGTGGAAGTATGTGATAGAGTGTATGAAAGTAAACTCAGACTGATATGGGAAAAACTGAAAGTGGATGGAGAGAGATGGGTGATTACTGGTGCCTATGCACCTAGTCATGAGAAGAAAGATCATGAAAGGCAAGTGTTTTAGGAGCAGCTGAGTGAGTGTGTTAGCAACTTTGATGCACGAGACTGGGTTATAGTGAGGGGTAATTTGAATGCAAAGGTAAGTAATGAGGCAGTTGAGGGTATAATTGGAGTATATGGGGTGTTCAGTGTTGTAAATGGAAATGGCGAAGAGCTTGCAGATTTGTGTGCTGAAAAAGGACTTCTGATTGGGATTACATGGTTTAAAAAGAGAGATATACACAAGTTTACCTATGTAAAAAGGAGATATGGCCAGAGAGCAATATTGGATTACATGTGAATTGATAGGCACATGCAAGAGAGACTTTTGGATGTAAATGTGCTGAGAGGGGCAACTGGAGAGACATCAGATCATAATCTTGTGGAGGCGAAGGTGAAGATTTGTAGAGGTTTTCAGAAAAGAAGAGAGAATGTTGGGGTGAAGAGAGTGGTGAGAGTAAGTGAGCTTGGAAAGGAGACTTGAGTGAGGAAGTACCAGGACAGAATGAGTGCAGAATGGAAAAACGTGAGAGCAAATGACCTAAAGAGTGGGGGAGGAGTGGGATGTATTTAGGGAAGCAGTCATGGCTAATGCAAAAGATGCTTGTGGCATGAGAAAGGTGGGAGGTGGGCAGATTAGAAAGGGTAGTCAGTGGTGGGATGAAGAAGTAAGATTGTTAGTGAAAGAGAAGAGAGAGGTATTCGGACAATTTTTGCAGGGAAATAGTGCAAATGACTGGGAGATGTATAAAAGAAAGAGGCAGGAGGTCAAGAGAAAAGTGCAAGAGGTGAAAAAGAGGGCAAATGAAAGTTGGGGTGAGAGAGTATCATCAAATTTTAGGGAGAATAAAAAGATGTTTTGGAAGGAGGTAAATAAAGTGTGTAAGACAAGAGAACAAATAGGAACAACGGTGAAGGGGAGGAAATGGGGAGGTAATAACAAGTAGTGGTGAAGTGAGAAGGAGATGGAGTGAGTATTTTGAAGGTCTGTTGAATGTGTTTGATGATAGAGTGGCAGATATAGGATGTTTTGGTCAAGGTGGTGGGTGAAGTGAGAGAGTCAGGGAGAATGGTTTGGTATATAGAGAAGAGGTAGTGAAAGTTATGCGGAAGATGAAAGCCGGCAAGGCGGCAGGTATGGAAGGTATTGCAATGGAAAGCAAAAATGGGTATGTTTGAAGGAATAGTGGTTCCAACAACGTTATATGGTTGTGAGGCATGGGCTACAGATCGGGTTGTACGCAGGAGGGTGGATGTGTTGGAAATGAGGTGTTTGAGGACAATATGTGGTGTGAGGTGGTTTGGTCACATAAGTAATGAAAGGGTACAAGAGATGTGTGGTAATAAAAAGAAAGTGGTTGAGACAGAAGACGGTGTACTGAAATGGTTTGGTCACATGGAGAAAATGAGTGAGGAAAGATTGACAAAGAGGATATATGTGTCTGAGGTGGAGGGAACGAGGAGAAGTGGGAGATGAAATTGGAGGTGGAAGGATGGAGTGAAAAAGATTTTGAGCAATTGGGGCCTAAACATACAGGAGAGTGAAAGCTGTGCAAGGAATAGAGTGAATTGGAATGATGTGGTATACTGGGGTTTACGTTCCGTCAATGGATTGAACCAGGGCATGTGAAGTGTCTGCGGTAAACCATGGAAAGTTTTGTGGGGCCTGGATGTGGAAAGGGAGCTGTGGTTTCGGAGCATTACACATAACAGCTAGAGACTGAGTGTGAACAAATGTGGCCTTTGTTGTCTTTTCCTAGCACTACCTCATGCACACGCAGGGGGAGGGGGGTGCCATTTCATGTGTGGTGGGGTGGTGCTGGGAATGGATGAAGGCAGCAAGTATGAATATGTACATGTGGATATGTCTGTGTATGTATATATATGTATACGTTGAAATGTATGAGTATGTATATATGTGCGTGTGTGGGTGTTTGTGTATATACATGTGTATGTGGGTGGGTTGGGCCATTCTTTCATCTATTTCCTTGCACTATCTCGTTAACACAGGAGATAACGACAAAGTATAATAATAAAAAAGAAAAATAGTAATTCAGCTTGAGAAAGAAATAAAACTTCCTCAAAGGAATGTAAATTTCAAGTCCTTCAAAACCTATAGCAGATAAATATATTAAAGTATCCTTGTATCATGAAAATCAGCATTAATAAGGCCCTGAATACCTTTGGAAAGCAAAAGCTATAAGATTCCCAAATGGAATTTCACAAAGCAAATTTCTTTCCTTTAAAAAGAGAACAGAAAGATTCTTTTACAATTTTAATAACTCTAAAGATAATAGTTTCTTAAAGTCCACCCCTGCAAACAATCTTGAACCAGATGCAAAACATCCTTCACTTTTTTATTCATAATGAGGATGGGGAGACAGGATACCAGCCATGTGTCTTATCTATGCAGTAGAAGGCAAATAAGGAGCAGGATAGGGGGACCTGAAAATCTTTCCCTCCACTTTTAGTTACCAAAAGAAAGATCACAGGAGAGAGCTAAGTTCCAAAAGAAAGAACAGAGAAAGGAACTAAGTTCCTAAAGAAAGAACAGATGATCTAAGTGAAGACTTTCTCCTTAAACACTCATTCATCTGTTCTAAATGTTAACACACACACATGCAGGAAACAGTAAATATATGATGACAGAAATATGGAAAAGAATGAGGAAGTCAAGAAAGATGAGAATACAGAGGTAGGTATGTTCTCAACTGCTAATTGAATTTAAAAGTCACTGGAATGACGAAGGGAAGTTCTTAATCATAGCAGAAGTCAACTAATATAATACTCTCGACTGACTGCAAAGACTGATAAGGAGATTCTGTCTTAACCTCTTGGAGCAATCAACCTTATCATTACTCTTAGAATCTTTCAAATAAGCAAAGTGTAATGATAAAAGTACCCTTATCACTATCTACACAGTGCCATGAGAACACAAAACTGAAATTAAGGTGGGAGGGTGACCCACTCACTAAAACCAATATGGTGCACAAAAAGCATGGTCAGTCAATTAGAGCTAGCAAGCAACCCAGGGATATTTCTTGTTTTAGAGCAAAAATTACCTATTCTGAACTTATGCTTGCTACCATAATTCAAGTAAGCTGTGCAAAACAAATGCAAATGATCTATAAATCATAACTTACTGATACCACAGTAAAAATATAATACGGTCTACTTTAACCTTGCTTCTTCTAAACCTCAAAATATCTAACAACATTATATGTCCTTTTCCTGTTCACTTTTCAACAGTGCATTGATTACAGAAAAATCTCACACTCACCTCTGGTGAAGAGTTACTTTCTTGCACCATCTCTTCTTGTTGAGGAGAAACTTTAGATGCTGGGCATCGAGATTCACTTCCTTGATCATCTCCACGACAATGTATTTGTCCTGGTGAGTCTGCTGATGGAGACAGCATCTCCTGTGGAAGAAAAAGTACAAGGCTTATCAGACAGTGAAGTGCAGCGCAAGCAACCACGTGGTGATGAAATATGTGTCTGTACATAAAAAATGGGAAGATTTACAGAGAAACAATTGTTTCATATGGGAAGTCTTCCAGTCTACAAAGCACCTACACTAAAGTAAAACTGAAAGTGTAATGCTGCAGCTTCTATACATAAAACATAAGGAAAACATCATCATAATCATGGTTGACAAAATAAAATTCATAATAGAAGCTGGGTAGTACCAACAGCAATATTACTAGTGATACTGATCTATCAGGTTTGCACTGACAACTCTACTGAGGGTACAGCATTATAACCACAGCTGACTCTACATAATTCAGTCTGAAATTAGGGAGACTGAATATCAAATATTCTGAGAAAGACTAGCCCTTCTTAATGTATAAAGAATTCATGATTATGGAGGAACAGGGTAGCTTCAACCAATGCAAGGGAGTTGTTGACCAGGTGGATGCTTTGAAGCATTTGTAAAAGAAATACTGCACTACAGTTGCCCCCTGCCAATGGCCTGTTAAGGGTGAGGCACTAAAGACTAAGAAATGGCACTGGAGTTCACCAGCTATGGAGGCTCTTCTGAAGGGTCCACCCAATCGAGGGAGTTCACAGTGGGAATGGGCATCATAGATAAATAAGCAGATACACAGATAGATAGATCAATAGATAGATAGAGAGATGGATAGATAGCTACCTATGAGTACCTAAGATGAGATACTGCCATGATGGCAGAACTAGCACTTAGCGCTCACCACTAGATTTGTATGTTGAATAACGATGCTCTCTCAACCAATTCTCCACATCCTATCACTTGCTTTGCCTGTTGTATAATGCTATTCTTCTTTCAGCAGCTATTCCCATGGAGAAGCTGTATATTCTTGGTTCATCCAATAATGTATTCAACCATGAGCCTAATCTTCTTTTGGATGTTTTTGTAGTCACTCCATGTACATTTGTTTATCAGTTAGCTTTCTCTTAGAGATATATCTCTTAGTTTGCTCAAACTTCCTCACTGGGAAATCATGTATCTCCCTAACTAACTGAAATCTTTACTTCATTTGACTTAACAATTCTTTATCTTCCTCACTAGGTTGCTTTCAAGATTACAACAAGGTACCTCAGCTTTCCACATGTTGCCAGGCATATAGTACCATATATCTCTCTCTTTGATGTTCTCAACTGTATAACCCTAGTTCTTTCAATCTTTCATGGTGCTATAGTTCATATGCTCCATTCGCTTAACTGTGCCTGTAAAATATTTCCTTATTCTCCTTCTGTTGTTTATTCCTATCTGCCTTACTGGCAACCATAAATCAAAGCAATTTTCAAATTACCTTCTTAAAACATACAATAAACATTTACAACATTAATTTTCAATGACTTGTTGCAAATGTTCTCAAAAATAATTCAATTCTTTCATTAGTTTGAAAGTACTATCTCATAAATGTGTTCATTTAATTAAGTTTTTCCCTTTCAATAATCACCAAATCTTTGACATTCAAGTCACACTTTATTTCTATTCCTATTGGGTCTATGTCTGTAGGCATTGAAGTATTGTAAGTTGCTCCACGACTTATTCGTACAAACTTCACTTGATTACTTCTAATAATTCTTCACATAACCAACAATGCATAATAATCAAATCTCTTCACAAGTCTTCTTTATCATCTTCACTTTCAATTGTTCTAATTGCTCTTATGTCAACTGCGGAACATTTTGACATCCTTATCAATATCTGAGATATCGACTAGACAGAATCTTTTCTGTCATAACTGTTCCTCGCAGTAACCCTGACATGCTTCAATTTGCAAGGTCTGCGCTTTGAACTTTCGGTTGCTTGGAAATTCTCTGATCCATTTTCCTATTTTTCCTTTTACATTTTACCTTGCCATTTTCTTAAGCTGAACTCCACAGTTTATCACATACTTTTGCAGTCAAAAAAATCAGTGCCCATTCTTTCACCATTCATCAGTGTTTCATATATAGAGCTAATAAATGTATCTGCATGCTTTTACCACGAAAAAAATCCGTGATGTCATCATTTAAGAATCTGTACAAAGTGAGATTTTCTTTTATCTTTTAGACTCACTCAAGTACTTTTATGTGCAAAGTTAGGCAGACTGGTTTGTAATCTTTCTTAAGTAATTTAGATCCTTCTTTGTGTACTGGCATTATGTATGTCATTTTTTGTATATCTGCTATACTTGATTGGTCTATGCTTTGTCTCAACAGCATTGTAAGAGGCTTGCCTATAGTTTCTTTCATCTTTTTTAAAATAACATTGCTGGAATTTCATCTGGCTCAGGAAGGATGGGATGAAGCAGTCAAGGTAAACTAGGAAATAGTCTAAAGGGCCTGGCTGAGGTCAGTGTGCTCTAAATTCAGTTCATTATTCCTAAATAGAGACAGATGTATGCATATGAGGCCATTGTTCACTTGTTCCTGATACTAGCTTGCTAACAAGGGAGAAACAATTACTGTAAATGTTATATTCTCATTAAATGCTATTTCTCTAATTAGGTGCACCGTGTATGAATTTGCCTAATGATTAAAAAGGGTTTAGAAGTGGGTGATCAAAGACTAAGGAAAGTATCCCTATCTCTTAAATATCATAGTGCCCAATAATATAGATATCAAATCTACATGCAATATAATGTAGTTAACTTAAATTTAAATACTTAAGTTAATAACGTATAGTTAGCAAAAAAAGTATCACTACACTTGCTGTGCCTTACATTTTAAAACACAAGGCAAAGAGTTTGGAAAAAATTTCCCTGGGGGTGGTTACTTTTTGGTATGCCTCCTCTCATTATCCAGTGATTACATTATGAAGACAGGATACAATCAGGTACCACTTCTGGAGAGGTGAAGAAAAATTTCTTATGGAATTACCTGACATATTCACATTTCTACCATCAGCAATCTGTTATATTGAAAATTTCCTTGTATTTGTAAGTAAAATATACATGAATCTTTCAATATCTATATCAAAAAGGAATAAATGACTAGTCAGCATCAAGTATACAACAGTGAAAGAATATTTTGGAAATATGGCACAGTTCTAAAACTTATATTTCATGACAAAAAAAAAAAATGCAATTATGATTCAGCAAAAATAAAGGATTTCATATCCATTTCATGTGGTCTCATTATTTCTGCATTCCATTCTTTATATGGTTTCATGGATAAATGGACTGTCCATACAATCATATACAACTTCCTGTCTCATTTACATGTAATGTGTTTTCAAATCTACATTCATATTTTTTTAACATTTATTTTCATTCTTCCTCACCCTATATTCAGAGGAAAAGTATCATGCACTGGTTTGATAATTTCCTCTTGAGCAAAATGATTATGTCATGATAATTAGTATAGTCTTGTCTAACTATTCCAATTTTTCCTTCCTACACCAAAATATGAAATTTTCTGACTATGTTAGTCAATTGTTTCATATTTTGTAACTGGAAACTCATCTTTAAACTTTCTAAAATACTTCTTACGAAGAGTATCACCAAAGTAAAATTACATGTATCTTTTCTATTTCATTAAAAATAATATCTTTAATATCATTTCAAAGATATGAGTCAAATACTATGACAGAAGGGACGGCTTTCATGATGCATATGAAATACAAATATAACCAGAAGTAACAACTACACAGAAAAAAAAGGAGAAACATTACTCATTTCAAATACCATCAAACCCAAGGGTAGCTCTACATTTTTTCACTGACTGTCGATGTACTTTAAAGTATATTTCTTGAAATTCTATTCATACTTCTAAGTGAAAAATTAGTTTGAGGAAACCTAAGTATCCCACTAAAATAAAATGGATTTCACTATATGGTGTTTCTACTTAGTTTATTTCCAGGAATGTATCTCAAATGTGAAGCAGTTGTTAGGTGTAAGATTAAATCTTACCCTCTTAGGTTTTTAAGCAAGTTAAGAACACAAAGAATAGTACATAATTTCAATGATAGCTTTAATGTGTATCATTGGCTTTCATATGCTATATAAACATGTATGGCACAAGCATGAAGTACTTGAAAACTATGAACAAATTTGATTAAATTGAATGTTATTCATCTTATTCTTCTCAAACACTATGCCTGTGTGAGGATTCAGAAAAGCATGTCAAAAAATGACATGAAACAAACAAAGCAGATTTCATGTCCATCACTCTTATGGTGAGATGAGGAAAGATCATACTACATTATGTGCATCTTCCTCCCACTACAACAAATCATAACAAAGGTAGAGATATAAAATTTTTGTGTATTTCTAAGCTGTGTACCAATAAAACAAAGCTTAAAGTGTCCCTAAAAGTGCAGCATAAAATATCATATAAGTTTAATGTGTATTAAAGTAGAAAGTCTGATAAATATGTAAGTACTGCTCAGTGCAAATACTAATCTTATTCACCACCAATCTCATGCCTAAGTAAGAAATCAGTGTAATGTGTGATACAATGTGACAGGGAAAACTAAAGGAGAAAAACTGACCAGATTTCAACCCCTCTTTTTATGAAGTGAGGAAAGCCTGTTCCTAACTCAATTGCGCAATACTTTACTGCAGCTTCTTCCCATTATCATCTTATGTTTTTTCATGCTTTCTTTATTTCAGATAAAACAAAAACTGTGTAAGAACACCAACACTCTATGTTATGAAGAGACAGTGAGCCTAGGAATAATTTAGATTATGTCTATCTGCACATTCATAAACTGAAATCCAGTGGTTTGGAAAATTCCCAATTTCGTCAATAGTCTGGTCCCCTAGCTGCTAGATTAAAAAGGCTTGGCCACATAAACATATAGATACTTTTGGTATGGTGGTGTAGTATTCAACCAAGTACATTGGTAAAGTATGACTGCAATGGCAACACAGTTAAAATGATGACCAAAATGCAAAATATGAGAAGTTATAGTGACAGATGTACTTGTAGCACCATATCAATGGTTACTTCTCATGATCACCAATACACTTCCCAACATAGGACTGGAAAAATATCTACCCCATCAGTATCTATTGTAACTATATAGTAAGTGTACTGACAATATCAAAAAAGACATTTCTACTGAAACTACATGGAAATACTAGAACGCTTTGTATGGATTGCCCTGCACACAGTGGGCACTGCATTAAGCCTACATGAACTATATCAAGTTCAAACTTCTGACCTGATTGATGCGAGTAATAAAGGTGCGAGCAGTATTCCATACACCACGCACCAGATCCTCAGGGATGATGCTCACCAGTTCATCTGGCAATGCACCCACAAGGTCAACAGGTAGCTCCCGCAATTCTGGGATTTGATTTGTGGCTGCTGCTTGACTTGCACCAGAATCCTTGCCATCTTGGCTCCCTGAGGTATGCCCTTGTTTTTGGTGCTGCAAATACAATCAAAATTTTCCTCACTTTGGGAGATGAGCAGTCTCAGTAAAAGTGTCAGACACTATCAATATCCTTCTAAAAAATGCCACTTGAGCCTACAGAACCTCTATCAAGAGTAAGGTTAGTGGTGCCAACAGGAAGAGTGTCCTAAAAACTCTCTTCTTCCCAAACTATAACAGAAATCCTCCACCAGTTGCTAATGAGTGTATGAGTTATTCTTACCACAACAAATCCCATTCATGTTGATCCCCATTTCTCTACTCTAATTGTCATTCTACTACTCTCCTTGCATCCCTTTGATAACTTCACCCAAAAAGAGATTTTCTTATTCTCTGTAGACAGAGACATGACTAATTTTTTTACTTTTTACTTTAGTCAGCTAGATTTCCAAGGCCAAATGCATTGGTTCTTGGTGTAGGATCTCTACCAGATGATGCAAGAGAATATTCAGTGACCAATGTTTGAAAGAATTTGTGCACATAGCAATAAGGTATGAATCTAACACTCAATGAATATGGAAAACCAAGTATCTAAATAAACTACATACCTATCATTATCAATTCAGATTTCAAAAGATTCTCATGAGAAACAAAATACCATTCAAAATACAGTGAGGTGCCTGCATTACAGTAATACCAGTTGCAACTGGCTGTGCAGGTATATCAGTGCAACCTCATAATGGCAGAAGAAACAACTATTGATAAAAAACATAATTATATTTACATTAAGTATTCATTCTACAAAAATTCTTTCACAATCAACAAAGCCACATTTTAAATGTATGTGCAATTTTAGTCTCTATTAGCACATTAAAACTTATCTCCATCCATTAATATAGTCTTACATTTTCACAAAACTGCAAATTGTCTTTTGCTGACTTGGCATCCTTAAAAAACAAATATCTAATTTACTTTCCTATGAGGAATTAACAACTAATCCTAACAAGCTTCCTTGAATCCAACACCACTGAGAATGATTTCAAAATTTTTTGTTCTCTACCAGTAAATACAGCAACTTGGGAACGAGTTGCATGGTAAAGCAACCTCTTCCTTAAAGACATACCAGAAATGTACAAAGACCTGGGTTTCCTGCTGCTGATACCTTAAGCAACTATGTAGTGGGCCAACATCTGAACAGTGTTAAAATGAAAGGAAGAAAATACTGCACAATAAGAAAGCAAGATCAGAGAAACGCTGAGAAGAATACTGAAGACATGGCTAAAGACAATAAAAATCTTTTCCTTAAATTCTTCATGAGCAGTTTGTCATAGTTAGGCAAAGGAATTTAGATAGGAGAACTCCTAACAATGAGGAGGAAATATGCAACGAGGTGACAGATAAATTCAAGTTTTCAGAGTGGAGGACACTACTATCCTAACACCAACAGGATGGGATGGAGAAGTTTTGAAAGGCACTGAAACTGACAGAAAGGACCAGACTATTTAACTCTCAAATAGCAGTATTACTTCCATGTTTGATCCCCATATGTGCTACATAAAACTTTAGAATACTTTCCTCTATGTTGGTGTGGCAGGGTGTTGATTGGTTGGGGATGTCATTTATCTATGAAAGCATATGAAAATTATACTATTCTTCCAGGCATGATTACACTCTATGTGCAATTCATGATTTTTCCCATGACTTGATCACACTAAACAAACATATCTTCAGTTTCACATTCCATTTTTTTGTTAGCAGCAAGTATGTCATGTCTAATGCACTGAAACCACAACTCCCTTTCCACATCCAGGCCCCACAAAACTTTCCATGGTTTACTCCACACACTTCACATGCCCTGGTTCAATCCATTGATGGCACATCCACCCCGGTATACCACATCGTTCCAATTCACTCTATCCTTGTACACCTTTCACCCTCCTGTATGTTCAGGCCCTGATTGCTCAAAATCTTTTTCACTCCATCCATGCACCTCCAATTTGGTCTCCCACTTCTCCTCACTCCCTCCACCTCTGACATATATCTCCTCTTTGTCAATCTTTCCTCACTCATTCTCTCCATGTGACCAAACCATTTCAATACACCCTCTTCTGCTCTCTCAACCAAATATTTTTATTACCACACCATTTCAATACACACTCTTCTGCTCTCTCAACCACACTATTTTTATTACCACAAATCTCTCAATCTAGAGTTTACTTTCTTACACTTCTGCAAACACTGCACAATTGTTGCTATCTGCCAGTAGCGTGTTAAGGGTGAAGCACAAAAGGCCAAGAAGTGGCACTGGAGTTCTCTAATTATGGAGAGACTATTATCGTGGTCACCCGCTTGAGGGAGCTCCAGGTGGGAACAGGCATCAGTGATAAAGGTAAAGAGATAGACTGGGTAAGTAGGTACTTTGTTCATGTGCATCCACATTCATATTCCCTCTCAAACCCACCAACTCAGGTAGGTACTTTGTTCATATGCATCTCCATTTATATTCCCTTTCATATCCTCCATCATGATGGGTCTCTGTCTCCACACTTTGTAGAGCTATGGGAATGCCTTTATAAAATTATCTCTAATGTATACATATATATACGAATAAAGTGAATATGAACGCGCACCTTCATAGAACATACAAACCTCCAACAGCCAGGATCGAACCCGGGACTCCTGTGCAACAGGCAGGCATGCTAACCGCTAGGCTATGGGACTGTATAATAGGAAACAACTATTCGAAATACTAAGTACTCGAATACCCTTCGTCTCACAATGGTGAGCAACGGGGTCTATACCGGTTATTTCCGAACAGACGCACATAGCCAGCTGATAGCGTTTTACTGAACCTAACTGTACAACGTGGAGGTATATGAATACAAATAAAGTGCATATGAACGCGCACCTTCATAGAACATACAAACCTCCAACAGCCAGGATCGAACCCGGGACCCCTGTGCAAGAGGCAGGCATGCTAACCGCTAGGCTATGGGACTGTTTCCTATTATACAGTCCCATAGCCTAGCGGTTAGCACGCCTGCCTCTTGCACAGGGGTCCCGGGTTCAATCCTGGCTGTTGGAGGTTTGTATGTTCTATGAAGATACATATATATATGAACATAGTGCATAGAAACGGACACCCTCATAGAACATACAAACCTCCAACAGCCAGGATCAAACCCCGGACCCCTGTGCAAGAATCGGGAATGCTAACCGCTAGGCTATGGGCCTGGCAGGTAGCACCAAGAGCAGACAAAGAAAGGCCACATTTGCAGACATACATTCTCTAGTTGTCATGTGTAATGCACTGAAACAACAGCTCTCTATCCACAACCAGATCCTACAAACCTTCCATGGTTTACCTTAGATACTTCACATACCCTGGTTCAGTCTACTAACAGCATGTCGACCCCTGTATGCCACATTGTTCTAATTTATTCTATATTCACATATGTGTGTAAAACTCTTCTTTTGAACAAATTTTTCTATCTAAAAAAGAAAATTTTCATTATAACAACGCCTTATTGTTTCATCTAATATATCAGCATGAAAGAGGAACAGGGAGCACAAAGCTAAAGAAAATGATACTGCTGACACATGCGTGACATCAAAATGTTAATCATTAATATGATACTTATATTGTGAACTACTGTTAGTTAAGTAAATTAGAGAACACTTACTTGAGCTGAGCTTGGCTGTTCACACACAACGCTCTGCATCCTATCTGGTGTGGTGGTCCATGCTGTTTGGTCCTGTTCTTGTTGCTGTAACTGATTATCATGGTTAATTTTACCAGCAACAGTCTGCTGGCGTACAGCATATTCTAGATATGTTTTTATTGCTTCTGCTGGTATATCCATAAAAGGCTTTGTTTCAGTGGGAGGATGTGGCATTGGGGTCTTGTATACTTCAGCTTCCTTTGAATCATCACTCAACCCTGCAGCTCTATTCTGATCTTTAATAGTACTACTTTCAATACTCAATGCTCCTGACTGGGAAGTTCCCTTGACTGTTGTTCCTGTATGACTAATGTCCTGGCTAGTCTCTGAAGAAGTCTTAGAACTATTTTTCAAACACTTTGTTTTTTCATCTGGTGAGTCATATACAACTGCAGTTGTTCTTTCATCTTCATCTGCAGTAAGAAAGTCAGGGGAGTCCGGTCGTTCAGCTTCTACATAAACAGCAGGTGTGTTTTCTGGTGATTCTGGCCCAACAGCTTCAACAAGACCTGTTAGCAAAGTGATATGGAAAGAAAATTACATAGATAGGACTGTTCAAAGGCTAGCTTTGTTTATCATAAGTTTGGGGTTATGGGAGATCACATTATTCTACAAGCAGAGAGAAAAGATGATCAGAATAAAGATACTCTCCAACAATACAAATGAGATAAGAATATGATTGAGATGGTAAACAAGAAAACAAAGCAGTTAACAGCTTTTCTTTTAAGACAATAAGAATGTTCACTCTTGAATAGTGCTCAATTGAATCTATGGCAAGACAGCAACAAAGTAGATTATGGACGAATATGCTACAGTGAAGTTCAATCTGGGAAATGGTTGTTACGAACAATGTGGCTGGATAGGAAAGGTTCTCATAATGAAATAACTAGTTCAAAATTTCTAATCTATATACTGGTATCTATCATCTACGTTTTCATGAAACTAGTTCATACAACCATTCAATTCACTGTTACCCATCAATGTGTCTAACATAGTAGTTAATGATGGTTTCCACATAAAAAATTTCCAATTTTTCAATTTGCATAGTAATTTCCTTCAACAAAAGACTAACTTCTCTATTCGCTAAAACCTCATTTACAAACTGTTTTCATTGTGCTGATAAAAAATCATTCCTCTGGCAATCACATCTGAAATACCAGTTGGCCAAAATCATTCAAACACTGTATCTGTCCACCTCTTTTGCAGTCTTGTAAATGGCTAAAGAATTTCCAAGTATATTATGACTATAAATGATTATTTATGCAGTACAGCAATGCAAAGTGTATCATTCAGGTTGTTTTTTTTTTTTTTTTTTTTTTTTATACTTTGTCGCTGTCTCCCGCGTTTGCGAGGTAGCGCGAGGAAACAGACGAAAGAAATGGCCCAACCCCCATACACACGTACATACACACGTCCACACACGCAAATATACATACCTACACAGCTTTCCATGGTTTACCCCAGACGCTTCACATGCCTTGATTCAATCCACTGACAGCACGTCAACCCCTGTATACCACATCGCTCCAATTCACTCTATTCCTTGCCCTCCTTTCACCCTCCTGCATGTTCAGGCCCCGATCACACAAAATCTTTTTCACTCCATCTTTCCACCTCCAATTTGGTCTCCCTCTTCTCCTCGTTCCCTCCACCTCCGACACATATATCCTCTTGGTCAATCTTTCCTCACTCATTCTCTCCATGTGCCCAAACCATTTCAAAACACCCTCTTCTGCTCTCTCAACCACGCTCTTTTTATTTCCACACATCTCTCTTACCCTTACGTTACTTACTCGATCAAACCACCTCACACCACACATTGTCCTCAAACATCTCATTTCCAGCACATCCATCCTCCTGCGCACAACTCTATCCATAGCCCACGCCTCGCAACCATACAACATTGTTGGAACCACTATTCCTTCAAACATACCCATTTTTGCTTTCCGAGATAATGTTCTCGACTTCCACACATTTTTCAAGGCTCCCAAAATTTTCGCCCCCTCCCCCACCCTATGATCCACTTCCGCTTCCATGGTTCCATCCGCTGACAGATCCACTCCCAGATATCTAAAACACTTCACTTCCTCCAGTTTTTCTCCATTCAAACTCACCTCCCAATTGACTTGACCCTCAACCCTACTGTACCTAATAACCTTGCTCTTATTCACATTTACTCTTAACTTTCTTCTTCCACACACTTTACCAAACTCAGTCACCAGCTTCTGCAGTTTCTCACATGAATCAGCCACCAGCGCTGTATCATCAGCGAACAACAACTGACTCACTTCCCAAGCTCTCTCATCCCCAACAGACTTCATACTTGCCCCTCTTTCCAGGACTCTTGCATTTACCTCCCTAACAACCCCATCCATAAACAAATTAAACAACCATGGAGACATCACACACCCCTGCCGCAAACCTACTTTCACTGAGAACCAATCACTTTCCTCTCTTCCTACACGTACACAGGTTGTATACTGTAATATTTTTACTTTTTCTTTTGTTATTCACCACCAATGCTGTGCCTGTGAATGAAAAAGGTGTACAGTGTAATTCCAAGCTCATGAAAGAATCGAAAATCTTCACTTCCTTCCAGATCATGCCGTCAGATGTGTCAGCAACACCTTGGCACTCTATCAAGCCAGCAAAAAGGCTGTTATATTACTCTGGATATTTATGTATATATATGTGTTTGTGAGTGGATGGGCCATTCTTCATCTGTTTCCTTGGCACTACCTTGCAGACATGGGAAACAGCAATCAAGTATAATAGAAAAAAAAAAAAAATCTATTTTTGCATGCAAATCTATCAGTGCATAGAGGACTTTTTCCACATGGTGAATGGATTTCTGAAACTAAACTGCCATTTAAGGGTTACAACATCAGTGATCCTTCAAAAGTCAAACTAACTTCCAGTGATCCACAGATCAATCAGTACAAAGATGGAGAAATACCCCACAAACTCATTACTTAACTTCTCAACCTTAATCTTCACGCTTTTTTGCTCATATATCTTATCTTAAACATCTTTACTACATCACATATTTATATTGCAGGAAAGTTGCTTTACTTAACCGGCATCTGCTCGACCAAAACAGTAACAGATATGTTAATATAATGTTATAGGAACTATATCACATTCATCTATTATTCTTGATCGCTGTTTCCCGCATCAGCGAGGTAGTGCCAGGAAACAGACGAAGAATGGCCCATCCACTCATACACACACATATATATACATAAATGCCCACACACATACATATACATATCAACATACACATATACATACACATAAACAGACATATACATATATACACTTTTACATATCTATACTTGCTTGCCCTCATCCATTTCTGGCGACACCACATATATATATATATATATATATATATATATATATATATATATATATATATATATATATATATATATATATATAGGCCGGAAATCCTCCCCTCCTTGTATTAACTTTCTAAAATGGGAAACAGAAGAAGGAGTCACGCGGGGAGTGCTCATCCTCCTCGAAGGCTCAGAGTGGGGTGCCTAAATGTGTGTGGATGTAACCAAGATGTGAAAAAAGGAGAGATAGGTAGTATGTTTGAGGAAAGGAACCTGGATGTTTTGGCTCTGAGTGAAACGAAGCTCAAGGGTAAAGGGGAAGAGTGGTTTGGAAATGTCTGGGGAGTGAAGTCAGGGGTTAGTGAGAGGACAAGAGCAAGGGAAGGAGTAGCAATACTCCTGAAACAGGAGTTGTGGGAGTATGTGATAGAATGTAAGAAAGTAAATTCTCGATTAATATAGGTAAAATTGAAAGTTGATGGAGAGAGGTGGGTGATTATTGGTGCATATGCACCTGGGCATGAGAAGAAAGATCATGAGAGGCAAGTGTTTTGGGAGCAGCTAAATGAGTGTGTTAGCGGTTTTGATGCACGAGACCGGGTTATAGTGATGGGTGATTTGAATGCAAAGGTGAGTAATGTGGCAGTTGAGGGAATAATTGGTATGCATGGGGTGTTCAGTGTTGTAAATGGAAATGGTGAAGAGCTTGTAGATTTATGTGCTGAAAAAGGACTGATGATTGGGAATACCTGGTTTAAAAAGCGAGATATACATAAGTATACTTATGTAAGTAGGAGAGATGGCCAGAGAGCATTATTGGATTACGTGTTAATTGACAGGCGTGCGAAAGAGAGACTTGTGGATGTCAATGTGCTGAGAGGTGCAACTGGAGGGATGTCTGATCATTATCTTGTGGAGGCTAAGGTGAAGATTAGTATGGGTTTTCAGAAAAGAAGAGTGAATGTTGGGGTGAAGAAGGTGGTGAGAGTAAGTGAGCTTGGGAAGGAGACCTGTGTGAAGAAGTATCAGGAGAGACTGTGTACAGAATGGAAAAAGGTGAGAACAATGGAAGTAAGGGGAGTGGGGGAGGAATGGGATGTATTTAGGGAATCAGTGATGGATTGCGCAAAAGATGCTTGTGGCATGAGAAGAGTGGGAAGTGGGCTGTTTAGAAAGGGTAGTGAGTGGTGGGATGAAGAAGTAAGAGTATTAGTGAAAGAGAAGAGAGAGGCATTTGGACGATTTTTGCAGGGAAAAAATGCAATTGAGTGGGAGAAGTATAAAAGAAAGAGACAGGAGGTCAAGAGAAAGGTGCAAGAGGTGAAAAAAAGGGCAAATGAGAGTTGGGGTGAGAGACTATCATTAAATTTTAGGGAGAATAAAAAGATGTTCTGGAAGGAGGTAAATAGGGTGCGTAAGACAAGGGAGCAAATGGGAACTTCAGTGAAGGGCGTAAATGGGGAGGTGATAACAAGTAGTGGTGATGTGAGAAGGAGATGGAATGAGTATTTTGAAGGTTTGTTGAATGTGTCTGATGACAGAGTGGCAGATATAGGGTGTTTGGGTCGAGGTGGTGTGCAAAGTGAGAGGGTTAGGGAAAATGATTTGGTAAACAGAGAAGAGGTAGTAAAAGCTTTGCGGAAGATGAAAGCCGGCAAGGCAGCAGGTTTGGATGGTATTGCTGTGGAATTTATTAAAAAAGGGGGTGACTGTATTGTTGACTGGTTGGTAAGGTTATTTAATGTATGTATGACTCATGGTGAGGTGCCTGAGGATTGGCGGAATGCGTGCATAGTGCCATTGTACAAAGGCAAAGGGGATAAGAGTGAGTGCTCAAATTACAGAGGTATAAGTTTGTTGAGTATTCCTGGTAAATTATATGGGAGGGTATTGATTGAGAGGGTGAAGGCATGTACAGAGCATCAGATTGGGGAAGAGCAGTGTGGTTTCAGAAGTGGTAGAGGATGTGTGGATCAGGTGTTTGCTTTGAAGAATGTATGTGAGAAATACTTAGAAAAGCAAATGGATTTGTATGTAGCATTTATGGATCTGGAGAAGGCATATGATAGAGTTGATAGAGATGCTCTGTGGAAGGTATTAAGAATATATGGTGTGGGAGGCAAGTTGTTAGAAGCAGTGAAAAGTTTTTATCGAGGATGTAAGGCATGTGTACGTGTAGGAAGAGAGGAAAGTGATTGGTTCTCAGTGAATGTAGGTTTGCGGCAGGGGTGTGTGATGTCTCCATGGTTGTTTAATTTGTTTATGGATGGGGTTGTTAGGGAGGTAAATGCAAGAGTCTTGGAAAGAGGGGCAAGTATGAAGTCTGTTGGGGATGAGAGAGCTTGGGAAGTGAGTCAGTTGTTGTTCGCTGATGATACAGCGCTGGTGGCGGATTCAGGTGAGAAACTGCAGAAGCTGGTGACGGAGTTTGGTAAAGTGTGTGGAAGAAGAAAGTTAAGAGTAAATGTGAATAAGAGCAAGGTTATTAGGTACAGTAGGGTTGAGGGTCAAGTCAATTGGGAGGTGAGTTTGAATGGTGAAAAACTGGAGGAAGTGAAGTGTTTTAGATATCTGGGAGTGGATCTGTCAGCGGATGGAACCATGGAAGCGGAAGTGGATCATAGGGTGGGGGAGGGGGCGAAAATTTTGGGAGCCTTGAAAAATGTGTGGAAGTCGAGAACATTATCCCGGAAAGCAAAAATGGGTATGTTTGAAGGATTAGTAGTTCCAACAATGTTGTATGGTTGCGAGGCGTGGGCTATGGATAGAGTTGTGCGCAGGAGGATGGATGTGCTGGAAATGAGATGTTTGAGGATAATGTGTGGTGTGATGTGGTTTGATCGAGTAAGTAACGTAAGGGTAAGAGAGATGTGTGGAAATAAAAAGAGCGTGGTTGAGAGAGCAGAAGAGGGTGTTTTAAAATGGTTTGGGCACATGGAGAGAATGAGTGAGGAAAGATTGACCAAGAGGATATATGTGTCGGAGGTGGAGGGAATGAGGAGAAGAGGGAGACCAAATTGGAGGTGGAAAGATGGAGTGAAAAAGATTTTGTGTGATCGGGGCCTGAACATGCAGGAGGGTGAAAGGAGGGCAAGGAATAGAGTGAATTGGAGCGATGTGGTATACAGGGGTTGACGTGCTGTCAGTGGATTGAATCAAGGCATGTGAAGCGTCCGGGGTAAACCATGGAAAGCTGTGTAGGTATGTATATTTGTGTGTGTGGACGTGTGTATGTACATGTGTATGGGGGGGGTTGGGCCATTTCTTTCGTCTGTTTCCTTGCGCTACCTCGCAAACGCGGGAGACAGCGACAAAGTATAAAAAAAAAAATAAAAAAAAAAAAAAAAAAAATATGTATATATATATATATATATATATATATATATATATATATATATATATATATATATATATATATATATATATATCCCTGGGGATAGGGGAGAAAGAATACTTCCCACGTATTCCCTGCGTGTCGCAGAAGGCGACTAAAAGGGAAGGGAGCGGGGGGCTGGAAATCCTCCCCTCTCTTTTTTTTTTTTTTTTTTTCCCAAAAGAAGGAACAGAGAAGAGGTCCAGGTGAGGATATTCCCTCAAAGGCCCAGTCCTCTGTTCTTAACGCTACCTCGCTATCGCGGGAAATAGCGAATAGTATGAAAAAAAAAAAAAAAAAATATATATATATATATATATATATATATATATATATATATATATATCCCTGGGGATAGGGGAGAAAGAATACTTCCCACGTATTCCCTGCGTGTCGTAGAAGGCGACTAAAAGGGGAGGGAGCGGGGGGCTGGAAATCCTCCCCTCTCACTTTTTTTTATTTTCCAAAAGAGGAACAGAGAAGGGGGCCAGGTGAGGATATTCCCTCAAGGGCCCAGTCCTCTGTTCTCAACGCTACCTCGCTAATGCGGGAAATGGCGAATAGTACGAAAAGAAAGATATATATATATATATATATATATATATATATATATATATATATATATATATATATATATATATATATATATATATCCCTGGGGATAGGGGAGAAAGAATACTTCCCACGTATTCCCTGCGTGTCGTAGAAGGCGACTAAAAGGGGAGGGAGCGGGTGGCTGGAAATCCTCCCCTCTCGTTTTTTTTTTTAATTTTCCAAAAGAAGGAACAGAGAAGGGGGCCAGGTGAGGATTTTCCCTCTAAGGCCCAGTCCTCTGTTCTTAACGCTACCTCGCAAATGCGGGAAATGGCGAATCGTATGAAAATATATATATATATACATATATATAAAAGGCCTCATTCGTTTACACTCAGTCACTAGCTGTGATATGTTATACATGAAAACCACAACTCCCTTATTCACATCCAGGTCCCATAGGAATATTTCTCAAAAGTACTTGGAGAAATTTCTAACACTATATTAATGTTTCAATGTACTGCATTTCTCTTGCAATCTATGATAATAACTAACTTAAACAATAATAAAAGTACAAATCAAACCATAAATTAATCATAAATGTCCTCAAATTGGTGCACCCTCAGTGCTGCTTCAGTTCAGAACTGGCTAGAGTTTTCCAACCAGCAATAGTTTTTTGTCAGTCTAATTCAGCAAAAAAACTTGAATAACTAGTTGCTCTTAATGGGCTTTACTTTCCTGAATAGTTGCTGAAACAACATTAAATTCTCTTTTACAATCAGAACTCCCATCTTTCTGCAATCATTTACTAATTTTGATTTTATAATGTTGTTTGTCCAATAACTTCTTGCTGGACTATGATGACATAATTACAGGATACATGAAATAATCATATACAAATTGGCCCATATGATGAGTATGGACCACTTTAATGGTAAGAGTCAATTAAAGCTAGCAGAGAAGACTATAAACAACAATGTAAAGTGGCAATGTTAGCTACTGAACAACTGTAGAGGTGGAAACTTTAGATAAGCATAGAGAGTATGCCGTAATAGCTTGATTATATCATATGGATACCTTCTACTATAAAATGCACTGGTACTGAAAGATACTAGGAATTTCATATGCAGTGGCATTCCAATTATCTGTGCTGGACAAAAAAACACTATCTGTATTCCTGACATATTCAATGCCTTTTCTGTTGTTTCTTAAGACAAATATATCACATACTATTTTGTTTATGTCTTATGTCTGACACCCATTCCCTCCAGGAACTCCCATCAAGGGTGCGGATGCAGCAAAAGAGTCTGCTTATGCCTGTCCTTATATGCCTTGCTCACATGCACCATTCCACACATTCTCCCACAATTTCTCTCCCTGCAATACTCTTCCACTCTATTCTTCCATGTCAGATGTGGTCTTCCTTTCACACCAACCTCTTCAATCATACTATCATACACTAACCATGTAAACTACCTATCTCACATTCTTTCCACCTGCCCAAACTACCTCAAAGTATTGTTTCACCCACTCTAACACTCTGTAATTCATTCTCTTTACATTCCTTATCATGGTAAATTTCTCATACACCCTCTCATTACTTTCTTCATTCCATCCAGTCATACCAAATACAATATCTCCTCTTAAATAACTCATATATATACCTATAACACTTGTATCTATTTATATCTGTTTAAAGATGTACACCCTAAAATTGTATTCCAGAATCCTGCGTATCCCTTTAACTACAATCATCTCCATGCTGGACCCCATACATATCCATCTCATTTTACTTTATGAGACAATCATCCACTCTTGTCAACTTCTCCATGACCATCAAAAGTACATGCAACTAGTAAGGGGAAAATTTCATTTTTCAGTACACAAAATCTGTGCTACACTTACCACTGTGAGATGAGCTCAAGTTGAAACACTCAGGTAGGTTGACCACATAGTATTCATGGTCAGATGCTTCAGAATCAGACTCATTCAATATAGCTTGGTCTTCCGAGTCCAATTCTGAAAATGACCCACTAGAAATGCTTACTGAATCAGACTGAAATGTCTTGGAAATGACAGTCTCTTCACACTGAGATGTAGTTATCACTAGCTGATCCTTATCAACTACCGATTCTCTTAGTGACTCAACAGATTCTTTGGCCATTTCTTTTAGAGGCACCTGCATGGAAGTAAAACATTTAATGAGACAGACTTTTTACAGTACCATGTTACAACATCCTTCATCTGCCACCCTACTGTTTAACATATTTAACACTTTCAAAGTATTCATTCAATCTCTTCACCTCTTTGTCTGAAGCCACTTCTCAATCTGTTCCCCTCAATGATGCCAAAAAGATATGCAAAAATTACAAAAGCCCTGAAAAAAGATGGAAAGACCATTCAATATACATACATCCAGATATAATAAGATAAACATTTAGCACAACTATAAAAATATTTAAAATAAGATATATAATTGAAGTCAGTCCCACATGAACCAAGGATACATAATGAGTGTAGCATCAGAAAATGTCCACCTAATATATTTGCAGTTAGCACTAATCACTACACTTATTTGGCAAAATCTTATCACAGGCTCTCATAGGCATTCCCCCTTCCTCCCTCCATTTCTAGCATATTTATCCTCATTGCTCATCATTTCTATGTCCAAACCATATCAGAACATCCTAGTCAGCTCTCTATCATAATGAACATACTATCACAACTCTCACTTTGTCATTCTTTATATGATCAAACCACTTAACATGATATACTGTACTCATACATTTCATTTCTAGCACATCTATCTTTTTCCTTTCTTTTGCATTTAAGGACTCACAACCTCCAACAGTGTCAGGATTACTAAACATTCAAACATATTATCTCTCCCCTAACTGACACTGTCCTCTCACTCCACTCAACCACCCTATGACTACATCTTGTCTCCATGCTAATAAAGCAACTTTTGAAGTTTTTGCAAATGACTAACAATAGCCACTAACCACAGCATGTGCCTGAGGTATGGACTGAATGATTTCTGGGGATGAAACTCTTGATGAAACTAACTCAGCGTCTTCCTCAAATGTGATAAGGTCACGCTCTATCCTCTTTGTGTCCACAGCATCAGATACAACATCAGGGCAGGATAAAGTCAGACATTGTAGGCTCTATCAAAGTAAACGAAAACACATGAAAATGCAGTTCATGGCAGAAAAAGAACAATAATACATAGATCTGTCAAGCAATTCTGACTACTAAATCATAAATTTCTGCAATCATAACATGTCAAAATGAAATGCCTCCAGTGGAATGAGTTATCTTCCATTAGTATTAACATCTGAAGAGATGTTTACACATTTCAAGTTTCATAATTACTTACATGCAGACAACTGATATGAAACTAGATCAGCAAGGCTATATAACTGGGAGAATACAACTTTATGACCTTACTGAAAATCATAATTCATACTTCAAGCCATCAACATCAAGGTTTCTTCAGCATTTTTTAACACAACTGTAACATCACAGTAACAGTTATCCAAAAAACCTCACCACCTTGTACTATTTCACCAACCCTTTTGGTGTGCAAATGAGTTTTATGGCCCTCACCCTCAGTGCTCAAAAAACAAAATTATATATCTTTTTTCAGTTTATGAACAGCTGCACAAAAATCATAAAAAACATTCTTCTTTTCCTCATGAATTAAGACCATTACTAGTTTAGCTATACGATATTACATTTATTTATGATTAAGGGCATATTCATGATTAAGGGCAAACATCAAAACAATTACTTTCTTCTACTTAGAAGTTTATCATTCCTAGTTTAGGAAAACCTAACTTCACTGCTCCAGAAATAAAATGTTACTTCTTATGAACAGCTGCAAAAAATCATAAAAAAACATCTTTCTCATGAATTAAGGCTTAACCATTCCTAGTTTATTAAAAGTGCCATCATCATTATATACAATTAAGTGCCAATATCAAAACCATTATTCATTTGTAATTAGGAGCTCCTTCTGGGTGGTGGTGGTTGCCACGGGTGGCTGGGGCACAGCAGTGGGTGCCAAGGGTTGTGGGAACCAAAGGCTACAGGAGCACAGAGGGGGTGCCACACACATGGAAAATACCAAGTGACCTCCTGGCAGCTTCAAAGAATCACTCCTTGTTTGGGT
This sequence comes from Panulirus ornatus, assembly GCF_036320965.1. Lineage (NCBI taxonomy): Eukaryota > Metazoa > Arthropoda > Malacostraca > Decapoda > Palinuridae > Panulirus > Panulirus ornatus. Next base: position 73,602,080 of record NC_092226.1, on the reverse strand, counting down.
TGCAGTCTATCTCCAGCAAACAAATTCTACACAGTGCATGAAATCCAATTTCTGGTGGGATATTACATATGTACATTGACACCAATATCAAACTGCTAAGTAGAGACTGACATCCAAAGAAATATAGGGGTTCATCAATATTCTTTACTCCAAATCCTTCTTATATCACTTCATATTCTAATCAAACAATAAAGAAAGTACTTCATGCATGTATTTTTTTCAAACCTGTTCATCATTTCCCATGTAGTGAGGTAGTACAAGGAGCACACAAAAAATGGCCTTATTTGTTTACATCCACTCTCCTCTAGCTGTCATGTATAATGCATCAAAACTAGAGCACCCTATCCAATGCCAAGAACCACAGGCCTCTCCATGGTTTCCCTCTACCACTTCATAAACCCTGATTCAGCCCACTGACAGCATAATGCCACCTGTATACCACATCACTCCAATCTGCTTTTACCATGCATACCTCACATCCTCCTGCATGTTCATGCCTCATTTACTCAAAGCATCTCTCACTCCATCCATCCATCTTCAATTCATGTTCATGCCTCATTTACTCAAAGCGTCTCTCACTCCATCCATCCATCTTCAATTCAGTCTCCCCTTTTCCCTTGTCCCCTCCAATTCTGACATATATATCCTTGCTCCACTCATCCTCTCTACATGTCCAAACCTTTCCAGCACACCCTCTACTTACTACCAAACCTCTCTCTATCTATATCATTTCTTAATCTCTCAACATCCCTCACACAACATACTTCTTTAAGCATTTAATATCCAAGACATCCAACCTCTTTTGTACTTTTTTATCAACAGCCCATGCCTCGTATACATACAACACCCCCATAGACTATTAAGCAGTCAAACATACCAATCTTTGCCCTTACTGACATGAGATCTAACATGCATAACATGAATAGGTTAATATCATATATGTCAATCAATCATTTAATATGGTCCAAATGAGTGAACAATATGCCATTACCATAGTGTTAAGTTTGCAACCTACATCCAATAAAAGCAGAACGGATACATACCTGTGTAAGTTCTTTCTGTGATGGGTCTTCAGCATCATAATAGTTTTCAACAATGCCAACCTCAAGGTCAACCTCAGATGAATTATCTCCAGACTGACTACAAACATCCTCTCTAATATGTCTGTGTAGCTCACATGTTGAGTCAGAGACCACATGTGCTTCTTCTTCAACAGGAACTCGTTGCCACACTGGATCTTCTTTGGCAGTGTCTAGTAAATCCTTTATTTCCTGAAAAAGGCACACAGTGGTAGATCTTATCCATTTTGAACAGCTGTACAATATCATCAGTAACAGCTACTGAGGCATAAAAGAGCAGAGCTGTCCTGGTGAAAAGGTTCAGAAAAAATATAGGTAAACATTGACTTTTCGTTACTGCATGCATATGATCCCATGCACAGTACAGTATTTCTGAAAAATCAAATATATCATTTTCAATACTCTGACTGTGCCACCAAACATTTTTCCTACAATAAAAAATGTAAAACTCAATAATCATTACTTCTGTCCACTACTAGGTGTTACTTTTTTGGCCATCATAAGGGTTTACTGCAATGGCTGAGGTACAATGTGTGGTTGTCTGGTAAAGGTCTTCAGAATTCTCCCTGGCCTTCCAGAAATGACCAATCACCACTAACAGAAAACTTACCTGAATCAATTTGCGTCAACCATCCAATGGCATAGTTAATCACCACTTACAAAGTTTGTCTCTGAGGCAAGAAATGAAGGCCAGGGTGACCTGCTATAGATAGAATGCTTTGGTGCATGCATGATCATCAGTAAGCATCTGCTCACAAAGTTACGCATGATCATCAATAAGCATCAGCTCACGAAGTTACGCATGATCACCAATAAGCATCTCCTCACGAAGTTACATGTCCATACCTCATACAATGGCTGATAAATGAATTCAACTGTAAAACTAAACTGAGGTGTGGACATGCAAATATGTAAGGACATGGAGGTATATGCAAAGAGTAGAATAACAATTCTTCTATTACTCAGACACAAACTAATTATAAGGTATCTTGTAACACTGCTGGGTGTCACTTTGTTACACCATAAGCCTAAAAGCCACATTTTGTCTGTGCTAATTGTGATGTTAACATCTCATCTGGCATCTCTGCTGTGAGTGAAAGGAATTCAAAATTTCTTACCTAAAATGGGTCAGCAGCAGTGAAAAAAAATTAACATTTAAAAGGTTAAAATGGGTCAGCAGCAATGGAAAAAAAAAAAAAAGGTTATTAGCACTGAAAAGGTTAATAAAAAGATGAATTACAATCAGGGTCCTTAAGTTGAGGACAGGGTAGGAATACCAATACTTGGGGTCCTTAGAATGATCAACTATGACAAAATAATACTATAAGTGCATTGCGTTCATCAGCAGGTTTGAGTCTGTCTACCTAAATAAATATCAACATAAATATATTCGAATATACACAATGGACAGATATAAGGAGGGTATGGCACATAAGAACAGGAGTGACATGTTTCTCATATCAAAAATATGACAAGTGTGGATGATGTGCAGGTTGAGAAAGCATACAGGAAGTCTTGTCATATGAAATGTTAGTAATATTTAGGTTAGCCCTTTATTTTTGATAGCACAAAATAAGAAATGTAAATAATGAACCTCACCTCCACCAAAAAATAAATAAATGACAATACATGTATACACAAAAATTATTCATTTATATATTTATTACACATTGTCGCTGTCTCCCGCATTAGCGAGGTAGTGCAAGGAAACAGACGAAAGAATGGCCCAACCCACCCACATACACATGTATATACATACATGTCCACACACGCACATACGCATACCTATACATTTCAACATATACATATATATACATACACAGACATATACACATATACACATGTACATAATTCATATTGTCTGCCTTTATTCATTCCCATCGCCACCCCGCCACACATGAAATAAATGACAATCCCCTCCCCTGCATGCGCGTGAGGTAGCACTAGGAAAAGATAACAAAGGCCCCATTCGTTCACACTCAGTCTCTAGCTGTCATATATAATGCCCGAAATCACAGCTCCCTTTCCACATCCAGGCCCCACAAAACTTTCCACGGTTTAACGAAGACGCTTCACATGCCCTGGTTCAATCCATTGACAGCACGTCAACCACGGTATACCACATCGTTCCAATTCACTCTATTCCTTGCACGCCTTTCACCCTCCTGCATGTTCAGGCTGTGATCACTCAAAATCTTTTTCACTCCATCTTTCCACTTCCAATTTGGTCTCCCACTTCTCCTCGTTCCCTCCACCTCTGACACATATCCTCTTGTCAATCTTTCCTCAATCATTCTCTCCATGTAACCAAACATTTCAAAACACCCTCTTCTGCTCTCTCAACCACACTCTTTTTATTACGACACATCTCTCTTACCCTTTCACTCAATCAAACCACCTTACACCACATATTGTCCTCAAACATCTCATTTCCAACAAATCCACCCTCCTCCGCACCACTCTATCTATAGCCCACTCCTCGCAACCATATAACATTGTGGGAACCACTATTCCTTCAAACATACCCATTTTTGCTTTCAGAGATAATGTTCTCGCCTTCCACACATTTTTCAACATTCCCTGAACTTTCTCCCCCTCCCCAACCCTGTGATTCACTTCTGCTTCCATGGTTCCATCCGCTGCCAAATCCACTCCCAGATATCTAAAACACTTTACTTCCTCCAGTTTTTCTCCATTCAAACTTACCTCCCAATTGACTTGTCCCTCAACCCTACTGTACCTAATAACCTTGCTCTTATTCACATTTACTCTCAGCTTTCTTCTTTCACACACTTTACCAGACTCAGTCAACAGCTTCTGCAGTTTCTCACATGAATCAGCCACCAGTGTTGTATCATCAGCAAACAACAACTGACTCACTTCCCAAGCCCTCTCATCCACAACAGACTGCATACTTGCCCCTCTTTCCAAAACTCTTGCATTCACCTCCCTAACAACCCCATCCATAAACAAATTAAACAACCATGGAGACATCACACACCACTGCCGCAAACCAACATTCACTGAGAACCAATCACTTTCCTCTCTTGTACACTTGCCATACATCCTCGATAAGAACTTTTCACTGCTTCTAGCAATTTGCCTCCTACACCATGTATTCTTAATACCTTCCACAGAGCATCTCTATCAACTCTAGCATATGCCTTCTCCAGACCCATAAATGCTACATAACATTCTCACATGCATCCTTCAAAGCAAGCACCTGATACACACATACTCTTCCACTTCTGGAACCACACTGCTCTTCCCCAATCTGATGTTCTGTACATGCTTTCACCCTCTCAGTCAATACCCTCCCATATAATTTACCAGGAATACTCAACAAACTTATACCTCTGTAATTTGAGCACTCACCTTTATCCCCTTTGCCTTTGTAAAATGGCACTATACATGCATTCTGACAATCCTCAGGCACCTCAATGTGAGTCATACATACATTAAATATCCTTACCAACCAGTCAACAATATAGCCACCCCCTTTTTTAATAAATTCCACTGCAATACCATCCAAACCCACTGCCTTGCCGGCTTTCAACTTCCGCAAAGCTTTTACTACCCTCTCTGTTTACCAAATCATTCTCCCTAACCCTCTCACTTCGCACACCACCTCAACCAAAACACCCTATATCTGCCACTCTATCATCTAACACATTCAACAAACCTTCAAAATACTCCTCCATCTCCTCACATCACCACTCCTTGTTATTACCATTCCATTAGCCCCCTTCACCGATGTTCCCATTTGTTCTCTTGTCTTACGCACTTTATTTACCTCCTTCCAAAACATCTTTTTATTCTCCCTAAAATTTAATGATACTCTCTCACCCCAACTCTCATTTGCCCTCTTTTTCACCTCTTGCATCTTTCTCTTGACCTCCTGCCTCTTTCTTTTATACATCTCCTAGTCATTTGCACTATTTCTCTGCAAAAATCGTCCAAATGCCTCTCTCTTCTCTTTCACTAATAATCTTACTTCTTCATCCCACCACTCACTATCCTTTCTAATCTGCCCTCCTTCCACGCTTCTCATGCCACAAGCATCTTTTGCGCAAGCCATCAACGCTTCCCTAAATACATCCCATTCCTCCCCCACTCCCTTTACGTCCTTTGTTCTCACCTTTTTCCATTCTGCACTCAGTCTCTCCTGGTACTTCCTCACACAAGTCTCCTTCCCAAGCTCACATACTCTCACCACTCTCTTCACCCCAACATTCTCTCTTCTTTTCTGAAAACCTCTACAAATCTTCACCTTCGCCTCCACAAGATAATGATCAGACATCCTTCCAGTTGCACGTCTCAGCACATTAACATCTAAAAGTCTCTCTTTCATGTGCCTATCAATTAACATGTAATCCAATAACGCTCTTTGGCCATCTCTCCTACTTACATATGTTTCTTTTTTTTTTTTTTTATACTTTGTCGCTGTCTCCCGCGTTTGCGAGGTAGCGCAAGGAAACAGACGAAAGAAATGGCCCAACCCCCCCCCATACACATGTATATACATACGTCCACACACGCAAATATACATACCTACACAGCTTTCCATGGTTTACCCCAGACGCTTCACATGCCTTGATTCAATCCACTGACAGCACGTCAGCCCCAGTATACCACATCACTCCATACTTATATATATCTCTCTTTTTAAACCAGGTATTCCCAATCACCAGTCCTTTTTCAGCATACAAATCTACAAGCTCTTCACCATTTCCATTTACAACAATGAACATCCCATGTACACCAATTATTCCCTCAACTGCCACATTACCCACCTTTGCATTCAAATCACCCATCACTATAACCCGGTCTCATGCATCAAAACTACTAACACACTCACTCAGCTGCTCCCAAAACACTTGCTTCTCATGATCTTTCTTATGCCCAGGTGCATAGGCACCAACAATCACCCATCTCTCTCCATCCACTTTCAGTTTTACTCATATCAATCTAGAGTTTACTTTCTTACATTCTATCACATACTCCCACCATTCCTGTTTCAAGAGTAGTGCTACTCCTTCCCTTGCTCTTGTCCTTTCACCAACCCCTGACTTTACTCCCAAATCATTCCCAAACCACTCTTCCCCTTTACCCTTCGAGGTTCATTTCACTCAGAGCCAAAACATCCAGGTTCCTTTCCTCAAACATACTACCTATCTCTCCTTTTTTTCTCATCTTAGTTACATCCACACATATCTAGACCCCCTAATCTGAGCCTTCGAGGAGAATGAGCACTCCCCAAGTGATTCCTTCTGTTTCCTCTTTAAGAAAGTTAAAATACAAGGAGGGGAGGGTTTCTAGCCTCTGCTCCCGTCCCCTTTAGTCGCCTTCTATGACACATGAATGCGTGGGAAGTATTCTTTCTCCCCTATCCCCAGGAATAGAACAAAACACAAAAATGACCCAACAAATAGTAGACAATTGCCATCCCAACCCAGTTCTAAACACCAACCCCTCTGAAACAAGATTACCCAGGCATGCATGAGCTACATTTTTCCATCTAAGCTCAAGATAGCACAAATCAGTTCAACAAAATAAACAATGTTTCATCATATCACAATACAATTCATTCCCAGGATATAACTACTAATATGAAGACACTGAAGACTTGTTATTCCCCAACTGCCCTGCAGACTCCCCATATAGACACACACTATATGACTATGCAAAAGTAAAAAGAACTGAAAATCAGTCTATCAGTCAAACTGCTTCTTATATAAAAAGTCTTGCATGAAGTTTCATAAATCTTGATAATTACTCTTACCTGTGCAACCGAAACTGGAGCTATAAAAGACTCGTCATCAGCACATACTCCCTCCATTCTTTTCTTATGATCACAATGTTCTGGTGGTTTATGCTGTGGTCTGTCAGCTGATGCATCATCTGTAACATGTATCGCACACCACATCTGGTTCCCAAAAACTCGACCTCGCTGACAGAAACGCCAGTGCGTCGCGTACCATCCTGGTTCACCTAAATCAATCAAAGCATTAATAATTCTTGAACACAGTTCAATCCTACATCATTTCTTTACTTGATTACACTTTTCACTGTTCACAAGCTTCTACTGTAGTTCACATATATCACACATCCAACTGAAATTAACTCATGTCTTTATTTAGAACACTTCTACCACTAAAGAACATAAACACTGAAAAAACCAATATGAAAAATTCTTTTACATTAATCATCTTACCACTGTGTATAGATTTAACATAACGCAAAGCACTGAACAAGAATTTTGTTTCCCTTATCAAAGCTAACAAAAGATTAAGTGAAAATAAGTTCTGAGCCTAAAAACCTTTCTTCTCTTAACACTCATTATAATTATGAAGGTTATTTAATGGATGCCTCAAGCATACTACGTACATACAAAAGAGGTAAAACAATGATTATGAAACTAGCAGTCCACTTGTAATGAAAATGAAGCTAGCAATCCACAACAGAATTCTGGTTTTTACTTAAAAATAATCATATGCATAATGTATATGTACATAATACATGCATAAAAAAATAACATTCCATGCAATGAAAGGATTGTAGATATAAATAATCCTATTAATGCTATGAAGCATGGTAAACAGTCTTCAAGACTCACTTGGTGCTGTGAATGTTATGGAGATGTCACTTTCCTCACCAGGTTTCAAAGGAGGACACACCACCTTTTTAAGGGATGGTTTCAACTTCCAGCCAGCTGGTGAACCACGGAAACGCACTTGAGTCCATTTACATAGTGTTGTCTGCAACACAATCATTTTTGGTAGATATTAGTTCTAACTTATAACTTCAAAAGAAGCTGACAGCAATTTCCCACACAACTGATTCCCAGCAAATGGAAAGAAACCCTCTCAAAGGGATAGATTAGCTCATCCATGGCACTTAAATAATATGAAGCAGACATGGTGCAGAAAGTCCATCACCAAGTGAACAAAAAAAGAGATCCTTCATGAAATAAATGACCAGCATTCAAAAGTTAAGATAATACCCACGAATTTGTATACACATTACTATGTTAAGTGAGAGAGCTGAGGAGCAATGGCTGGCAAGGGAGGGTACAGAGATTGTTTATTACTTTGTCGTGATCTTGGTTTCATTTCTATCGATCTATATCTCTGACACCTGTTCCAACTAGAATCGAAAGAGGTGGCCATGGCAGTATAGTCTCCATAACTCTTTACTCTTTATCATAAACAGATTAGTCAAAATTTTTCTTATATATGCTGGACCTAAAAAGCAAGTAATTCTTATCTTTTTGGAATTGAATATATTAAGACTCCAACACTGATTACAAGATATTGTAAAAAATGTACTTCCAAACAAACTGAACGATAAATATTTATAAATTTATTTATCATACTTTGTCGCTGTCTCCCACGTCAGCGAGGTAGCGCAAGGAAACAGACGAAAGAATGGCCCAACCCACCCACATACACATGTATATACATACACATCCACACACGCACATATACATACCTATACATTTCAATGTATACACATATATATATACATACACAGACATATACGTATATACACATATGTACATAATTCATACTTGCTGCCTTTATTCATTCCCGTCGCCACCCCACACACATGAAATGACACCTCCCCTTCCCCGCATGCACGCGAGGTAGCGCTAAGAAAAGACAACAAAGGCCACATTCATTCACAATCAGTCTCTAGCTGTCATGAGTATTGCACTGAAACCACAGCTCCCTTTCCACATCCAGGCCCCACAAAACTTTCCATGGTTTACCCCAGACTCTTCACATGCCCTGATTCAATCCATTGACAGCACATCAACCCCAGTATACCACATCATTCCAATTCACTCTATTCCTTGCATGCCTTTCACCCTCCTGCATGTTCAGGCCCCGATTGCTCAAAATCTTTTTCACACCATCCTTCTATCTCCAATTTGGTCTCCCACTTCCCCTCATTCCCTCCACCTCTGACACATATATCCTCTTGGTCAATCATTCCTCACTCATTCTCTCCATGTGACAATTTCAATATACCCTCTTCTGCTCTCTCAACCACACTCTTTTTATTACCACATATCTCTCTTAACCTTTCATTACTTACTCGATCAAACCACCTCACACCACATACTGTCCTCAAACATCTCATTTCCAACACATCCACCCTCCTCTGCACAACCCTACATATATATAGCCCAAGCCTTGCAACCATATAACATTGTTGGAACCAGTATTCCTTCAAACATACCCATTTTTGCTTTCCGAGATAATGTTCTACCCTTCCACACATTCTTCAATGCTCCCAGAACCTTCGCCCCCTCCCCCACCCTGTGACTCACTTCCGCTTCCATGGTTCCATCCGCTGCCAAATCCACTCCAAGGTATCTAAAACACTTCATTTCCTCCAGTTTTTCTCCATTCATACTTACCTCCCAACTGACTTGTTCCTCAACCCTACTGTACCTAATAACCTTGCTCTTATTCACATTTACTTTCAGCTTTCTTCTTTCACATACATTACCAAACTCAGTCACCAGCTTCTGCAGTTTCTCACCTGAATCAGCCACCAGCGCTGTATCATCAGCGAACAACAACAGAATCACTTCCACAACAACTGACTCTCATCTACAGCAGACTGCATACTTGCTCCTCTCTCCAAAACTCTTGCATTCACCTACCTAACAACCCCATCCATAAACAAATTAAACAACCGTGGAGACATCACGCACCCCTGTTACAAACCAACATTCACTGGGAATCAATCACTTTCCTCTCTTCCTACTCGTACACATGCCTTACATCCTTGATAAAAACTTTTCACTAATTCTAGCAACTTACCTCCCACACCATGTACCTAATAAAATGAATTTCTTTCAACATCCTAAGAACACAAATGATACAAAATGTCTTACTTTTTCATTCCATGGCATTACTCCAGAGTTAGCTACCCGCCAGGTCTTGACAAACTCCGTTCCAGGGGTCACTTGAGAGCCATCCGGGTAAGTTATATCCTTCAAGTAAAGAGCATCATACCCACGCGTGGCAGCACCTCCATTGCCCTCACTTGGAGAATCTTCAGCTAAGGCCTCTAACTCTTGTAGGGCTGCATGCAAGAAAGATGAATCCACAGGGAATCCCTAAAACAAAGAAATTCTTCTTTCACTATTTTAAAGTTGAAGGTTACAGTCAAGGACAAAAGTCCTAGCCAAGGATAGGACTAATCTAAAATACATGGCATTATCAGTGGGGAAAAAAGAGATAAGGAAAAGTAATTAAGAATAATGGAAGGAGTAAAAAAAAATTCTTTCTAAATGTGCGAGGTCATTTTTTTTTTTTCTTTTTTTTATACCTTGTCGCTGTCTCCCGCGGTTGCGAGGTAGCGCAAGGAAACAGACGAAAGAAATGGCCCAACCCCCCCATACACATGTACATACACACGTCCACACACGCAAATATACATACCTACACAGCTTTCCATGGTTTACCCCGGACGCTTCACATGCCTTGATTCAATCCACTGACAGCACGTCAACCCCTGTATACCACATCGCTCCAATTCACTCTACTCCTTGCCCTCCCTTCACCCTCCTGCATGTTCAGGCCCCGATCACACAAAATCCTTTTCACTCCATCTTTCCACCTCCAATTTGGTCTCCCTCTTCTCCTCGTTCCCTCCACCTCCGACACATATATCCTCTTGGTCAATCTTTCCTCACTCATTCTTTCCATGTGCCCAAACCATTTCAAAACACCCTCTTATGCTCTCTCAACCACGCTCTTTTTATTTCCACACATCTCTCTTACCCTTACGTTACTTACTCGAGGTCATATCTATTGGAAAAGACATAAGGTAAAAGTTTCCAAAGCTTTGAGGTGTAGTGAAAAAAAACAGTCATCAATAGAGCCCACCCTTGAATTACCAACAGCCACAAAGTAATCAAGTGACACAGATTGCTGAATAATGTGTGTTCTAGATTGTGGTAAGGGCAAACAAGCAAAAACCAAAGAAATACTCGTACAGTCATCTCTTTCCCAATTACTGTTTCAGTTGCCTATCATATTTTGTTCAGTTTTCTGTGATAAGGTATAGAATATACTCCTTTGACTGTCATATGCTAAAATGTGAAATTTTGTTTATCTGATTGTGTATAAATCAATAATATGTATCATTACTATTTTTGCAATTAAAAAAAATAGTAATGATACACAGTAAGGAAAGGGTAAGAGAGATGTGTGGTAATAAAAAGAGTGTGGTTGAGATAGAGCAAAAGAGGGTGTGTTGAAATGGTTTGGACACATGGAGAGAGTGAGGAAAGATTGACAAGGAGGATACATATGTCAGAGGTGGAGGGAAGAAGAGGCATGAGACCAAATTGGAGGTGGAAGAATGGAGTGAAAAAGATTTTGAATGATCAGGGCCTGAGCATACAGGAGGGTGAAAAGCATGCAAGGAATAGAGTGAATTGGAACGATGTGGTGTACCAGGGTCGATGTGCTGTCGATGGATTGAACCAGCGCACGTGAAGTGTCTGGGGGAACCATGGAAAGGTTTGTGGTGCCTGGATGTGTTAAGGAAGATGTGGTTCCAGTCCCTTACACATGACAGCTAGAGACTGAGTGTGAACAAATGTGGCCTTTTGTGTCTATTCCTGGTGTTGCCTTGCTTTTATTTTTAGGGGGGGGGGGGGATATTTTGTGTGTGGTGGGGTGGCAACGGGAATGGATGAAGGCAGCAAGTATGGATATGTATATATGTAGAGGTCTGTGTATGTATATCTATGTATACATTGAAATGCATATGTATGTATATGTGCGTGTGTGGGTGTTTATGTATATCAATGTGTATGTGGGTGGGTTGAGCCATTCTTCGTCTGTTTCCTTGCACTACCTTGCTAACGTGGGAGATGGTGGTCAAGATAATAAAATAAAATAATAATCATTACTATTTTTACAATTTATGGGAGACCAAGAAGCATGCAAGATATAAGAAAAATTAACAGAAAATACTTACATACAAAAGTAGAAAACAAATTGGAATATTCTGTTTTTCTCTGTTTCTCTGGTTTAGGTTTTGATAAGATGTGGTACAATGCTGGTCTGGTAAATGTACAAGGTCATCTCAATGCATCTTGATTTCAAAGAATTATATTGTAAACTGAGGTCACCATAGTTGCATATAACTGAGCAAATGAGATAAACATAGAGAGAGCACTGTATTTGGAGTAAATTATGTTACATTTATACATTCAGAGAGCATATGTTATTTTTGATGATGCAAATATAATTCTATTCTTACAGACCTACGTCTGATATCTAACCAGAGTTTGATGAAATGTTTTTAATATCAAGCAGCCATCAGCTGTCAGATGTTGGCCAGATGGTAAGGGGAATCTGTGTCTAGCCCAAATCTCTCTGTTAACAGAAGCCCTTATTACAGATTTCTGATCTAATGGGCCTATGGGCTGAATATGTACAATTAAAGGAAAAGGGCGAGGTCATAATAATACCTCCAGAAGAGGGAAAGTGAACCAACACTGCAGCATAGGGCAAGCAGGTCAAGTTTTGAAGTTACCTTGTGAGAGTTTATAGGTTGGACCACTTTTGACTCAACTCTGTCAAATAAGGATGCACAGCTAGAGTCATCCCAGATGTGAGAGCAGTACTCCATATAAAAGAGAATCAAACCTCTGTATAAGTGAAGCAACTGTTCAGAGGATGAGAAATGTTGATATCTAAAGAGAATTCCCAGATACTTAGAGGCTATTCATTTACATAATGTGGGGTTTCCAAGATGGAGTGGATGTTACCGTAATGCTAAGTTTGTTCATGGAGTCAAGAGGTGGAATTACAGAATCGTCAAAGGAGAGATGAGAATTGTGAGGAGCATAAGAGTGCACTTGGTTATCTTGTGGAAAATCGGATATCATTGAGAAGGAAGAGAAAAAGCATAGGAGATAGGACAGAACTTAAGGACACTGCTGTTGACAGAGGAAGGGGAAGGTTGATCCATTAACAATCATGGAGATGGAATGGCCAGAGAGAAAGCTAGTTATGGGGTAAACCTTTCCATGGTTCACCCCAGATGTTTCACATCCCCTGGTTCAGTCCAATGACAGTACATTAACCCCAGTAGTCCACATTGTTCCAATTCACTCTATTCCTTGCACACCTTTAATCCTCTCGTATGCTCAGGCCCTGATCGCTCTGAATCTTTTTCACTACATCCTCCCACCTCCAATTTGATATCCTGCTTCTACATGTTCCCTCCACTTCTGACACATATCCTCTTTATCAACCTTTCCTTACTAATTCTCTCCATATGTCCAAACCATTTAAACACACCCTCTTCTGCTATTTCAACCACACTCTTTTTACATCCCCACATCTCTCTCACCCTTTCATAACTTAATCAAACCACCTCACACCACAGGTTGTCCTCAAACATTTCATTTCCAACACATCCACCCTCCTCCGTACAACCCTATCTATAGCCCATGCCTCGCAACCATATAATATTGTTGGAAATACTATTCCTTTAAACATACCCATTTTTGCTCTCTGAGATAACGTTCTCTCCTTCCAAATATTCTTCATCGCTCCCTGAAACTTTGCCTCCTCCCCCACCCTATGACTCACTTCCTTTTTCATGATTCCATTTGCTGCCAATTCCACTCCCAGACATCTAGAACACTTTACTTTCTCTAATTTTTCTCCACTCAAACATATATCCCAATTAACTCATCCCTTAACCCTTCTGAACCTAATAACCTTGCTCTTATATTTACTCTTAACTTTCTCCTTTCACTCACTTTCTGAGCCCAGTCACCAACTTCTGCAGTTTTTCACTTGAATCAGCCACCAATGCTGTATCATCAGCGAACAACAACTGACTCACTTCCCAGGCCCTCTCGTCCCCAACAGACTGCATACTTGCCTCTCTCTCTCCAAAACTCTTGCTTTTACCTCCCTAACCACCCCATCAATAAACAAATTAAACAACCAAGGGGACATCACACACCCCTGCGGCAGACTGACCTTCACTGGGAACCAATCACTCTCCTCTCTTCCTACTCATACACATGCCTTTATGATACCAGAGTATGAAGTCACCTTATATTTATAAATGGTGGTCACTTTAACTATTTAAGCATTTACTAATACTGATTCATGAAAGAGATATCTTCTCTACCTTTCTAATTACAAGGATCAAATAAAACATTGTTGCTCTTCAACACTTCCTATTCTCATGCCAATATCACTTTGATAAACATCAAGAACTTTACTAAAAATACCTTATTATCAATGCTGATTTTCTTCGACTTTCCTGCCTTCCAGTTTCCAGCTTTACGTTCATTGCGCCTTTGTTGCCTCTGCTCTGTTGTAATTACTCTGTGATGCTTATCAACCATTTTCCGTAGTTTGCTAAGCTCCTCTGGAGAACATGACTGCTTCTTTCGAAGTCCTTCCATCTTAGCTAAAACTTTTTCTTGGGTACGACTAGCTCTATCCAATTCATCAGGATACCTGTTTAGAAAGGCAATTTTTACAAATATTGCTTCTTTCTCAGGAACATTTACCAATTCTCTTTTCATTGGTTATTGATTCAGACTCTTAAGAGAATGGGCTATTTACTTATTTGGGACATGAGCTTAATTCCTTACCTTAAAGTTGGTTCTAGTCCACACTGAGAGACAATGTAAATCAACCACTACCTTTCAATAAAGACTAGTTAGTAGTCATCATTTAAAGGACTCACTGTTTGGTCCTCCAGATTCTAAAATTGTTCTGAAAATTCTTGAACATCACAGCATGTTATACTGAGCAATCATACTGAACTAAAGTAAACCCTTCATGTTCTGAATCTGTAAAGCCTGAAGTAGTTTGGATATTAGTTTACATCATAATCACACGGTAGTAAATAGTGAAATCTATATCAGTACAGAATTAGTGGATGTGAGTAATTAGGGAGAGTACAAGAGAAAGCTGCATTAAGTAATGAATAAGGTACATGACCTGAAAAATATTCACATGCAGTTGTTTAAGTCAAGGTGATAGTGAGAGTCATATAGTCACGATGAAAAGGTTGGTGAAGAAAGGAAGCAAGTGGGTGATCTTCAGCAGCCTTCTCCTGCACATCATCCAATAAATCATAATTCTTCCCAGCTGGTATTGCCCATAAAACATTCTTTTCTCTTTCACCAGCACCTCATCCTACCACTCACAACCCATTCTCAAATGCACATTTCCCAACTTCAGCATGCTACGCACTTCACCTACAAACATAGGGTGTGGTTACATGAATACTTTCCATTTCTCATCCATTCCCCTAGGTTTGTTTAGTCTCAACTTTTACCATTCTTCACCCAACCTCTCTTGGTATCTCTAAACACAAGCCTCTTTTCTAGGCTCACTCATTCTCGCCATCCTCTTTCCACCTGCCATTTCTTCTTTTCCTAAAGCCAATGCAAACTTTCACTCTTGCCTTTACTGAGAAGTGATCAGACATCCCACCAGCTGCCCCTCTCAGCCCATTCACATTTAACAGTCTTTTCTTTGCATGTTTATCCATTAAGACATAACCAAAAAATGTCCACTCAGTTAACCTCACTCAACTATGTATCTTTAAGTACTTATGTATACACCCATTCTTAATGCAGGAATTTGTAATTGCTGATCCTTTTTCAGTATACAGCTTTATGAGTTGTTTAACATTTTCATATACCCTGATACCCTATGCTCCCATACTATACACCCAACTATCACATCCCCAGGTTTTGCATTCAAATCTCCCCAGACAAATACTCAATCCCTTGCTTCATTTATTAGTAGGTGCATAAGCAATGACAGTCACCTAATTCTCAGTCTAACCCAGATCAGTATGGGCCTCACTTCCTTAGCATACAATCTTTGACACATTTCCACAATTCCTTTACATAAGTGCCACTCTCCTTCTATGCCCTCATTCTCAAACCAACTTCAGACTTTCTACCTAAGACACTTCTAAAGCAATCTTCCCCTTTCCCTTGAGCTTAGTTTCACTGAAAGCCAAATAATCCACGATTCTCTTCCCTTACATACTGTCCATCTCTCCATTCTCATCCTCACTACATCCTCACATGCTAGCTTGAGTTTTCAGGTAGGATGAGCACTCCTGGAGTGCCTCCTTTAGCATCCATTTAGAAACTGAAATATAATGAGACGAGGGTTTCCATTCCCTGCTCTTGCCCCTTTTACATGCCTTTAATGACACACAGGAGATTGGAAGGTAGCATTCTTTCTCCTCTATCCCTACGGATATACATGTATGCATAAAATCAATCCAACTGTAGCTGGTCTCAAAAAACTAATACACTAAATACAAAATCTAGTTACATTCACTCTCCTGTCAAAGTCTCATTTCCATTCTTATATAAAGACACCAAGGCAGAGGCCAAACTGACTTTCTGCTCTCAGAGGAGAGGGGAACCTTTTTAAATATTCACAATCATAATGCATTAATCATTATTCTATCTATTTATGTATCTATATCTCTGGTGCCTGTTCCCTCTGGGAACTCCTTCTAGGGGGTGGCCATTGCAAAAGTCTCCATACTTGGTGAACTCCAGTGCCGCTACTTAGCCTTTTGTGCCCTAAACTTAGTGGGCCACAGGCAAAGGGCAACTCTAGTGCAGTGTTTTCAAAGGCTCCTACTTAATGTTCCCACCAACTCCAATTACCTAATGTGTCCATCTAATGTTCTAACCTACTACTTCTACATGATGTCCCAAGCTAAACATTCCTGTCCACCACTTCTACTAAATATTTCTACATAATGCCCCTGTCTAATGTTCTTACCTACTCCTTCTATCCATTGCTCCAATCATTTGGCCAAAAGGTAGGGATAGTGCATAGCAGACACCACAAAAAATCTAGAGTTAAGAAGAATGAGATGTATAAGTTAAGTGTTTGTCAAGGAAAGACTGTATGTTTGTGGAAAGAATGCAAGCAATCCATATGTAGGTGAGGCAGAAAGGAAAGAAAACTACCTGGGTCAAAGGAGTGCAACTTGAAAGCTAAAGCTACTGAAGTAATCTCTATGCACTCATCACTGACCCTCCTGATACCCAGGCAGGCACTACCACTAATATAACTCCCCAGTCAATGTCTGCATACCAACTACTACCATCATCATTCACAGCAAGTAAATGATTGCCCATAAACCTGTAACTCATTAACTGTCATTTACAAAAAAACTATTTTACAGTTAAAAATTGCCAATCTAATTACGGTTGGTCCTCAAAATGGACATAACACAGGAACAAGTTAAACTTACTTTGCTGTCAATTTCTTCCTGTCCACCTTCTCTTGCTGCTTTAAGAGTCTCTCTGCTAACTTTTCCTGTTTCTTTATAATTCTTTCTTCCATCTTTTCTTGCTTCCTAGTGAGTCGTTCTTCTGCCTTTTCTTGTTTTTTAGCAAGTCTTTCTTCCACCTTTTCTTGCTTCCTGTTAACTTCTTCTCTAGCTAACTTCTTGCGTTTTACTCCAGTATCTGCATCTTCAATCTTTTCCTTTGTTTTCTTCATTCTTGTGTCACATTCTGATGTTTTCAAAAGATTTTCCAGACCCTCCATTTTATCCTTCTTTGCTTTAGTGTCACAACAGGGAGTGTCCAGGTTTGCTCTTACAGTGTCTGTGGCCTTTATCTCATGAGAGATTATTGCATCTATCAAGTCTACAGCAGTCAGTTGGCGTTTCATTGTCTGATCTGTGAATATATTAGCCATATTAGGAAAGGTAACTCTCAGTATGTTTGTAGTAACTGGATACTGAAAGCGAATGTAAGTTGAAGTAAAATATTAGTTTTAGAGAGAAATGAGAAGCCAGAGCACAGTAATAGTCTGAGTGGCAAAGAATTAGGTGTGGACAAGTTTGTCATCAAAAGATAACTTGAGTATGAAACTTAATGAAAAATCTAAGTTTAGTTAGAGAACAAGCTGACAAAAGGCTAAAGTTCACTCCTGACAAATCTCCCAAAGCGAACAAGTTGAAATCAAGAATATGGACTTGTAAAGGAGAAAAATTGGAGGTGTAATAAGAGGTCTGGTGACTGAAAAAACATAAGCATAAGGCAAATAAGAAGCTTGTATATTAGAGTACCTGTCCGGGTGCCAATGAAAAACATGAAACTAATGTTTACATACTTTAGGGGGGGTATTTACTGTGTGGCAGGGTAGCACCAGGAATGGATGTAAGCAAGCAAGTATGAATATGTAGGTGTATATGTCTGATATGTGTAGTATGGACAATCACGTGTTTACCAAATGGCGTCCTAGCTACGTCTCTTCATTGTATATAAGCTGACTTATATTTCTTTCTTGTATCTCCCCTGATGATGTGATCATTACACGAAAGTGCACTTCGGAACTTATCGTGTTTCATTTTCCCCGTGGACTCAGGAATATACTTGATCATGCCCAAAATTGTGATCCTTTCCAATATACATACATATTCAAACTTGCTTGTCTTCATCCATTCCTGGTGTTACCCCGCCACAGAGGAAATGGTATCACTAATCCCCGCTTCATCAAGGCAGCGCCAGGAATACAGACAAAAAAGGCCACATTAGTTCACACTCAGTCTCTTGCAGTCATGTGTAATGCACTGAAACCACAGCTCCCTATCCACATCCAGGCCCCACAGACCTTTCCATTCTTCACCCCAGATGTTTCACATGCCCTGGTTCAGTCCACTGGCAGCACATTGACCCTGGCATACCACATGAACCTAATTTAATCAATTCCTTGCACACCTCTCACCCACTGTTTGTTCAGGCCCAGATTGCCCAAAATCTTTTTCACTCCATCCTTCCACCTCCAAATTGGTCTCCTGTTTTTCCTTGTTCCCTTTACCTCTGATACATATATCCTCTTTGTTAATCTTTCCTCACTCATTCTCTCCATATGGGTGAACTATGCCAGGCACAGGCAACCACAGCCAGAAATACTTGAACAGGAGATGGGAAGCCCATGAAAGAGAATGGGTCTGGGGAAAGGAGGGCTGTGCTGGGGTGTGGTAGCCCAGGAAGGGAGGATCATGCAAGGCGTTGAGGTATGTGGAGGGGAGGGCTATGCACAGGTGGGGTGCTCACGGGAGAGGAGGGTCTTGCAAGGAGGGAGGTCAGGGGTGGGGAAGGCAACACTGAGGGATGGGAATGGGGAGGGGAGGGCCATGCAGACAAGGGAAAAGGTCTTGGGAGGGGATTGCAATGCAGGGAGTAGGGATTTGGAGAGGAGAGGGGTGTGTGTGTGTTAAGGGCTTTGGGGAGAGGAGGCTGGTGTTAAGGATAATTGCAAGAACATTTACACTCTCAGGTAAGGTAAAGCAAGGGGTGGGGGTCTGGAAGGGAATGCCAAGCTTGGTTGGGAGTTGGAGGGAAAGGAAGGCCATGCAGGGGGTGAGGTTTGGGGGAGAAGGCTGTGCAGTGGGTGTGGGTTGGAAGAAACAAGGACCACGTAGGGGATGGTGATCATGAAGGGAAGGACCATGCAGGGGTTGGTGGTCTTGAGAGCAACATTCATGTATGCATGGAGTTTGGGGAACTGACAGCCATGCAGGTGATGGAGGTAAGGGGATGGGAGGGGAGGGGAGTGCAAGGGGTGTAGAGTCATGGGAAGTCATGTGGGGATTAGACTCTGGGTAGGGAAGAGCCTCAATGGGAGTGGGGGTAGGCCTCAAGGGAGGGGAGGTCAGTGCAAGGGGTGGGGTCATCAGAAGGGAGGGCCATAAAGGAAGTGGGGTCCAGGGAGGGGAAAACAGATAATGATATGGGAGAGGAGGGATGTGTTGGGGAATCAGGGTAGTGGACAAGCATGATGTGCTGTAGTTTGAATAATAGAAACATATGATCCATCAATGAAAGAAATGGCAGTCCCCCTTAAATGCTCACACAGTTGACGAAGGATAACAAATAATATCACTCTTAGAGATGCTTATTCAAACCCAATGATGAGAACACTTTATTTAGCTTATGAAACTTATCCAGGACTTACTAGTTTGCGAATCTTCAGTGACTGGTAGGGATGATGGATTGCTCTTGAGGTCTTGCAACACCTCAGTAACTTTCACTGCAACCAGACGACTCACATCCTCACAGACCTCCAAACGAAACTGAAAATAACGAGACAATTTCAAATTAATGGAGAACATCCTATCATTATCTAACTTAATTCAATACCAATGATCACAATCAGCAAATCTTCCACATCACCACAAATTTTTTTTTAAGAAACTATAAAATCTCACCTCAACTTTCCTTAGTCACTACACATCAATAAACTTTCTATGGATAGTTTCCACTCATTCCATTCTGATAAATGCTTAATATGCCTCTAGACTCGTTTTATCTACCCTATACATTCTTCTTCACATATCTCAGTTTTCATTAAGTCATTGTTAATGATGTTCTTCAACTGGGTTAAAAGCACTCCGAGTACAAATGCTGGGTTGCTGTTGGAGATGTAAATTTTCTTTACTGTTCACCAGAATTGGGTGCATTTGGTTTTGTTATGCATCATGTTAAGGATGAAATGCCAATTTACTGTAAATGTTGGTTTTTCTGTAATTTGGCTGATGATTGTGTTTATCAGTATTATTTTGATCTGAAGCCTTGTGTTGAAGGTGAGTGGTTTTGTCTAAGACTTGTGAGGGAAAATCTGGGTTCTACCATTTTCTATGTCCTTGTGGTGAGTGATATTTCGCTGGCTTTATCAATCAGTTAAAACTGTATCAATCAATACAATTTACCATCATTTATGTACACTATCCTATTGCACTAAAATCCTGGTCAGTGCTACCCCATAGAACTCTGTTTCTTTATTGTGCCCTTGCTTGCATCTTAGAGCTCTGGTTTTACAAAAAAAATTGATGAAAACCCGTAAAGGACATCAAATGTCATGACTGAATACTTACAACATGATGAGCAGCTCTTTTTTTCTATATTCACTCGGTCAATCAGAGCACCATACACACACACACACACACACACATTCAATAAGTATCAAGTGCTCTCCTCCATTAGTACAGTACAAATTTTGCTGTGCTTACACTGCACATATTCCTGCTGACTTGCTAAATTTTCTATATAATTGTGACTATATATTTCCCATCATGTCTGGAATAATATATATACCATTATTAAATGTGCAGACAAAATAATTTTCAACAATGCAAACAAGATAAAAGCTTCTGCTATGACCAACACAATGCCTGCAAGAACAGTGACTTGCTCAAGGAGTAGTTTGTTAGAAAATCATGGTAGACAAGTTATAAGAGGAGTACTTGGCAATACAACTGATGCATGTTACCATATCCTTCCACTTCAACACTAATCATCCTCATCCTTCCACTTTCTTGCTTATTTCAAAATGTTATGTAATGTAATGTTGAAGGGATACACTGTTGCTCATTCATACTTACATTCAAGTCTGTGTGTAGATATTAGCTGTTCACCACTTACATAATCTCCCTCACCACCATCTCCATCATTACTACTTCTATTAGCACCATCTAAATCATAATTTCAGTGACACAGAGATGGACTAGCTTCTGCCAGAGCAGAGCCATATGACATCCACTGTCTTCCACCTCCCAACCACCCACTGCATTTCACCAAGATGCTGCATCTCTCACTCTTTCTACAACAAGAATCACTATTCATTAAACAACTGTCATTCATGATATAATATTGTAAACTGTTTATTTGTGTTTCATTAATTAGTAAAGACATGTTCCAACAATCTCATATGGGTGCGAGGCATTGGCTATAGATAGGGGTGTGCAGAGGACAGTGGATGTGTTGGAAATGAAATGTTTGATGACAATATGTGGTGTAAGGTGGTTTGATCGAGTAAGTAATGAAAGGGTAAGAGAGGTGTGTGGTAATAAAAAGAGTGTGGTTGAGACAGTAGAAGAGGGTGTATTGAAATGGTTTGGTCACATGGAGAGAATGAGTGACAAAAGATTGACAATGAGGATATATGTGTCAGAGGTGGAGGGAACGAGAAGTGACAGACCAAAATGGAGGTGGAAGGATAGAGTGAAAAAGATTTTGAGCGATCGGGGCCTGAACATAAAGGAGGGTGAAAGGTGTAGAAGGAATAAAGCAAATTGGAACGATGTAGTATACCGGGGTTGACGTGCTGTCAATGGATTGAACCAGGGCATGTGATGCGTCTGCGGTAAATCATGGAAAGTTTTGTGGGGCCTGGATGTGGAAAGGGAGCTGTGGTTTTGGTGCATTACAAATGACAGCTAGAGACTGAGTGTGAACAAATGTGGCCTTTGTTGTCTTTTCCTAGGACTACCTCACGCACGCATGGGGTGAGGGGGTGCCATTTCGTGTGTGGCTGGGTGGCGACGGGAATGGATGAAGGCAGCAAGTATGAATATGAACATGTGTATAAGTGTATATGTCTGTGTATGTACATGTATGTACACATTGAAATGTATTGGTATGTATATGTGCCTGTGTGTGCCTTTATGTATATACATGTGTGTGTGGGTGAGTTGGGCCATTCTGACGTCTGTTTCCTTGCACTACCTCGCTAACGCAGGAAACAGTGACTAAGTATAACAAATAAAAAAATGTTACTGTAATAATCTATGTCTATCAATACCTGTAACCCTCATATACAATACCATATATATCTCATAGGGATTGTCATCAGGATCACATCTCCATTTATGCAATGGCATAACAAACCCACAGAGAGATGTTTCACTTAGCACTACATTTTCCAGGAACATACCCATAGTGCTAACTGGGATATTAGTGTATACAATAAAATATCCATTTACCAGCCTCCACCTACATAAGGTAACACCAGAAGTGGAAAGTAATCTTTGGTTAGGCTGCCCCATTGGGAGTGCTGTCTTTTCAGAGTTTCTCATAACAAAGGAGTCTTTATTTCCCTGCTGCTGGAGGTAGTACAGTCTTGGGATTCAGGAACTTTAGAAAGGTTCTAAGTACAAACCTGTTTCATAGAAATTGGTCCTGGTGTAATCATAAAGAAAATAAACATGTTTCTGAGGAAGGGGTAGAATGATTTGCATCGCTGTTCATGAAGATTATCTTCTTAATAATAAGTGCAAGTTTTTTTATTCAATTTTCACTTCTTACCTTAGCCATATAGGAGGTAAACCATTCAGGCGGCTGGTCACTGTTGTGTTTCTCCTTCTGTGTCACTCTCGGCCTAGCTCCACCACCAGGTGATTCCCCACTACCTGCACCAAAGATATCTTGACTGGCAGTAGTGTCTATGGGTTTATTCTTAGCATTACAGCTAGATGCATCTAACTTGAAAGGTAAATTCCGAGGAGAGCTGCACAGTCCTTGAACTGGTGGCCCCTTTTTGCAGTCTGTGCATGAAGGGGATATAGATGCAGTAGAGGCTGCTGTGGTTTTGATACAGGTTGTGGCTGAAGTGGTGAGGGGCTTACCATAATCTAGTGCTTCATCACAGTCATAACCCCACATACCCTGGACATGACCTGGGATTGGACCTATGGGCACAGACACTAAAAAAATTAACTTTTAAAAAAAATCACATCCACTAAGAATTTACAAAGCCATGAAAGAATCTCATATAATACATTGTTTCCCATCTATAGGTGGCATCCAGGCTTCCACAATCACTGGGGACATTAACAGAAGTGAGAAAAGTGAAAGCTTAACCTCCATACATATGGTCAAAGAGCAACTGCAGGCATCTTTTAGGCTGCCTGCAAATGATGATGATGATTGATGATGACAATAATAATAATAATAATAATAATAATAATAATAATTATAACTGATCACCAGAGATAGGGGAGAAAGAATACTGCCCACATATTCCCTGCATGTTGCATGAGGCAATTAAGAGGGGTGGTGGGAGCAGGTGGCTGGAAACTCTCCCTTCATGTTTTACTTTTCAAAAGAAGGAACACAGTAAGAAACCAAGTGGGAAAATTTCCCTCTAAGGCTCAGTCATCTGTTCTTGTTGCTACCTCACTTATGCGGGAAATGGCAAGCATGTATAAAAAAAAAAAAAAAAATCATCTTTTCTCTGTATAACCCTACCTACAGTCCATGCTTCACATCCACACAACATTGTTTGGACTACCATATCTTCAACATACCTATTTTCCCCTCCTAAGTAGTGACCTCTCTTTCCTCGTATTCTTCAATGCTCCCAGAACTTCACCACTTCAATCACCCTATGTAGTTAGTCAGACATTGAGTAAGGGAGCAATGGTTCAGGAAGCACTGAATAACATGAGAAAAGAAAGGTCATCATAGGGTGAGTGAGGGGCAAAGGTTCTAGGAGCACTGAAGAATGTGTGGAAAGAAAGGTCATTACCTGAGAGGGCAAAACTGGGTATGTTATTCCTTCCAATAACCTGCATACCTTACCTACAGATACCAACCGTAAACCTCTCTCTTTCTTTCATGGGAAACTTAATTTACTACCACTCTGCAATTTTTCATATATTTACATCCCACCATCTGCATATCATACACTTCATACACAATGTAATTACTCGTTCCCTATATGCATTACAATCCCCATGTTTGATTTACTCTCATCCCATGCTACTCTTTTACCCACGTTCCTTTCTGTATTTTAGCACAGAATATATTTGAGCTAAACACTTACACAACTTCTTTTCATCAAACGTTATTTCTTCTCTCCCTAAAAACCTTTAAAACTTTAACACTCATCACAAATACATGATTACACATCCCACCTGCCATCCCCCTCAGTAATATCACATCCAATATCCTCTTTTCTGTAAGCTTTTAATCATAATGCAATTCAATAATGTCCGCAAACCCTGAATGCCAATTACCCGCAAACACTAACAATATGTACACACCTTTCAAGAAGCCAAGTATTCTGAGACAACATTTTTCATTCAACATACAATTCCACAAACTTCTCCCTACATCCACTTACAATGGACCTCATGTCCCCTCATTATACCCTCAACATGAACATCATTCACTCTTGCATTCAGATCATCTACCACCTACAATCAATACCTATTATAAAAACTGATAAAGCCCTCACTCACCTCCTCTCAAAAAGCACCTATTTCTTCTTCACTCCTCTAACTACCAGGTGCATGTGCTGTAACAAGCATCCACCTCTTGTTTACTTTCATTCTAACCTATATCAATCATGAACTCACTTCCTTGCACTCTTTAACAGTCCCTCAGTTCCTCCTTTATCACAAGTGTCATCCCAATTCACTCATCCTTTCACAAAACCAAACTTTAATCCCCTGAATACTCCCAAACTACTTCATCTTGTTTCCCTTCAACTCACTCTGAGACAAAGCAACAAGGTTTCCCTCATCAAATATAAAACCTATCTCTCTATTTCTTTTATAAGACATATCTCTTCCTTTCCTCACCCCGGTTACATCCATACATGAAAAAAAAAAAAAAAAAAAAAAAAAAAAAAAAAAAAAAAAATTTTTTTTAAACCCAATAACAAAAACTTTTTTAAAACCAAAAAAAAAAAAAAAAACCAAAACCCAAAAAACAAAAAAACAAAATAAAAATAAAAAAAAAAAAAAACAAAAAAATTTTTAAAAAAACCAAAAAAAAAAAAAAAAAAAAAAACCAAATTTTTTTTAAAAAAAAAAACAAAAAACCCCCAAAAAAAAAAAAAACCCCAAAAAAAAAAAAAAAAAAAAAATTTTTAAAAAAAAACCCCCAAAAACCCCCAAAATTTAAATTTAAAAAAAAAAAAAAACAAAAAAAAAAAAACCCAAAAAAAAATTAAAACCCCAAATAAAAAGAAAAAAAAAAAACCCCAAACCCAAAATTTGGAAAACAAATAAAAAAATTTAAACAAATGGGAAAAAAAAACTTACCCCCAAACAAAACAAAAACCAAAAAAAATAAAATAAAAAAAAAACACCCCAATTTAAGACACACCAACCAAATCCTTCACAGAAAATTCAATTTGGCTCTTCCTTCTGCAATTTTTACCTTTTAATTACCCATCAACTGTCTTCTCTCTCTAGTCTAGACCACACACACACAAAAAAAAAAAAAAAAAATCTAGCACTAGCACCATGCCAATGGTTACTTACAACCTGATGTTATCAAGAGTTTCCCAAACCATAAACTTTCTCTGCTGGTTCATATAACAGACACTGTAGAGAATCCTCAATTTAATTCTTCTAAGGCTTACACATTCACCTAAAAATGTACTTTTTTGTTAACACAAAAACGAGGAGAAGTGGGAGACCAAATTGGAGGTGGAAAGATGGAGTGAAAAAGATTTTGAGTGATCGGGGCCTGGGCATGCAGGAGGGTGAAAGGCGTGCAAGGAATAGAGTGAAGTGGAATGATGTGGTATACCAGGGTTGACGTGCTGTCAGTGGATTGAATCAGGGCATGTGAAGCGTCTGGGGTAAACCATGGAAAGTTGTGTGGGGCCTGGAGGTGGAAAGGGAGCTATGGTTTCGGGCATTATTGCATGACAGCTAGAGACTGAGTGTGAACGAATGGGGCCTTTGTTGTCTTTTCCTAGCGCTACCTCGCACACATGAGGAGGGAGGGGGTTGGTATTCCATGTGTGGCGAGGTGGCGATGGGAATGAATAAAGGCAGACAGTATGAATTATGTGCATGGGTATATATGTATGTGTCTGTGTGTGTATATATATATGTGTATATTGAGATGTATAGGTACGTATATTTGCGTGTGTGGACGTGTATATATATATACATGTGTAAGGGGGTGGTTTGGGCCATTTATTTCGTCTGTTTCCTTGCGCTACCTCGCAAACGCGGGAGACAGCGACAAAGCAAAATAATAATAATAATAATAGATATATATACAAGGAAGTATACTTATTTGGTCAGCCAAAAGGCATTTGCTTGAAGGCTAAATGCATGATGGCATTTCAATAGCCAATTCAATGATTATGGTGATCACCATACCCTAGAATTTTCAAAACCATAATTTTTCTCAAAGCAACAAAATTTCACAATATTCTCAGTACAGTGTATGACACCATCAACTCCAAAATAACTTTAAATGCCACAGGATGTAGTAAGCAACAAGCCTATAAAGTACTATCTTGCCTTAGGTGCTGAAAAGGAGCCTAGAACTATTCTACACCTTCTGTGTAAGACCTGCTGGTCTTCATTTTCTCACCACTTCTTTCTCATATCTTTCTTCCCCTATTTCACATCCTAGCATAATAAGGCCTTATGTCTGCGACTAAAGCCAGTCACAAAATATAAAATGACCAGTAGTATGTTTTCAAATGAATTATTACTAAACCTGCCCACATTCTCTCACATCTATGTATATTTTATATCATTTGGCCTTTACAATCACATTTAGACACCCATCATCAACATCTCAATAAACATTCCTTTAGTATGTAAAACCTCACTCATAGTCACAACATTTAAAACTGTGACTATCCATCAGAATCTTATCATCTGTGTAAGAAGTAACATTACTTACTCAATGTTACCAACTCCCCTAAATCATTCCAAAAAAAGCACAGTACACAGATTTTCATCAAGAGAGCATCACACTTAACGGAGAACATTGCATCAAAACTTTTTTAATTTTCAGTTTGGTAAAATGAAACTAAGGCCTCTCACATGCTACAGGAAAAATCAAACTAACAAAAATAACATGCAATTATATTAACCTCTGTCAGGTGAGAAAAATCCTGGGAACAGTTTCCTTTCTGTGCCTACTGCCTTTGCCATAAACCCTGTAGACTCCTTTGGCGGTGAAGATGGCTTGAAAAATGAAATCCCTCCTTCTTTTGGGGGTGATGAACTAACTCTTTTTATTCCAGATGAAACAAGTGACAGCATGGTAGGAAGGCCACCCTGACGAGTAATATCTAATACCATTTTGTCGTGTGTTTCTGCCTTCTTCTTTGCAATCTGAAAAATACCCAAACAGTTATGAAGCAAAGTTCAACTTCAAAATATCTTCCACAGATATCTAAAAAGTGCTAAGAATATCGAAAAAGTCTGAAGAACATGTAAAAAGTGTTAAGCAAAAAAAAGGCAGGGCATCATGGGCATTATCAAGAGCACTTGATTACAGCACCATTCTACTCCTTAAAATAGTGTATATATCTATCTATTTATGTCTGATTCCCATTTGTGAACTCCCTCAAGGGAGTGGCTAAGGAAACAAAGTCTCCATACCTGGTGAACTTCAGTGCTGTTTCTTAGCCTTTAGTGTCTCACTCTTAACAGGCAACTGGCTGAGGGCAACTCTGTGCAATGTGCTCAGAGGCTCTGACCTAATGCTCCTATCAACTATTTCTCCATAATGTTTTTACCTAATGTTCCTGCCTCCTACATCTACATGATAATCCAGCTAATGTTCCTACCATATACTTCTACCTAATGTTTCTACCCAATGCTCCTGTCTAAAATTCCTACCTACTTCAATCTATTGCTCCTACAGTTTTGCTAAATGGCAGGGCTAGCACATAGCACTCACTGCAGGAAAATCAAGAGTTACAAAGGATGAGTTGTGTGAGTTAACTATCAAGGTTATGTATGACGAGGAGAGACTGCATGCTTGTGTACAAAATGCCAGCAGTCCAGCTGTGTAATGCACCAAAACCACAGCCTATTATTCACAACTAGGCCCCACAGATCTTTCCGTGGTTTCCCCCGACTGCTTCATGTGCCAAGGTTAAGTCCAATGACAACACATTGCCCCATGCATACCACATCATTTCAATTTACTATCCCATAAATGACTTTCACCATCCTGCATGTTCAGACCCCAAGCACTCAAAACCCCATTCACTCCACCTCCAATTAGGTACCCCCACTCTCCTAGTCCCCTCGAACCCTGAAACACATTTTCTTAGTCAACCTCTCCCCACTCATTCTCTCTGTATCTATCCACACTATTTCAGCACACTCTCCCCAGTTCACTAACCACAGTTCTTACTACCACACCTCTCTCCCACCTTATCACTTCTTATACAATCAATCTTGATCACACCAAACACTGTCCTCAAACACCCAACTTACAACATACTCACCCTCCTCTGTGCATTCTCATCTATAGCTCATGCCTATTTGCATCCAAATGATGTCAAGATTACTAAACCTTCAAGCATACTCATCTTTGCCCTCCCAGACAGTGAACTATACCTTCTACACAC
The DNA here is from genome assembly GCF_036320965.1 of Panulirus ornatus. NCBI lineage: Eukaryota > Metazoa > Arthropoda > Malacostraca > Decapoda > Palinuridae > Panulirus > Panulirus ornatus. The sequence continues at coordinate 73,572,805 of NC_092226.1, read as the reverse complement.
CGTCAATGTTCCTAGGACCCCCACACCCACTAGACTCACCTCAGCATCCATATTTCCATTTGCTATCATGTCCACTCCTAAGCATCAAAAAACCACTTCATTTCATCCATGTCTTCTCCATTCAAAACTAACACTTTTATCATCAGGCTTATGATGCAGTAGTTACATGCATTTATAGTTAAACAGACTCTGCTTTAAATGATTTAAAAGATATTCTCATAAAAGTCAAAGTGATATCATGCCAATTCAAATATTATACAATATATAATATAACCTCATGCATAAGTAAACCATCAAATAAATTCACATATCAAACATACCTCTCTTATCTTAAAGAAATTAATATTCATCAAATATAAAGTAAATGCAACAAAAGAACATTAGCTGTCATACCTTCAATGCTTCCCGGTACTCTTCATCTGACTCTATTGGAAGCTGAAAAAAGTACAATCATATATTGAAGTACATATCAAAAACTAATGCAAGCTATCTGATCTAACTGTCAATAACATTATTATCCCAATCTCACTTGATCCCATTCTTTTTCTTTGCAAGTAAAATCATAATATGGCCTCTCAAAAACCAAATTCCTCAGCTATTTAAGTACAGGTTGTACCTCTTTTTTAATCTAGCAACCTTGGGACCTGGCCACTGCTGGGCCACAGAAAATGCCGGAAAACAGGAATTTACCTTTAAGTCAAACACAGTTGATGATCCAATCTCATAGTACTCGCACAAAAGTTCCTTTATCTAATTTTTTTCGGTAGCTCCTCCTTTTGAAGCACTGATAATGATTAATGCTTATGCTTATTGGCACTAGCACTATCTTCTGAACCTCTTGAATGACATCCTGAAGGGCTAAAATACAGCTGAATCTAATAAATGAACAGGACTGTTTATTAGCTAGGCTGTAGTGTAAACAGATTTTGGTGCCTTAGCACTGCTAACAGCACCACTTTGGTGGTAGATCCAAAAACTAATAACTAATGGCGACAGATTCAAAATGTGCCAGACCACAGAGCGCCGGATTAGAGAGATACAATCTGTATTCCAATAAAAATGCATTTATCTCCATTTTCAGGTACAGTAACATGCAGATCACTTACAGAAACCTAGTCATGCTCCAAAAAGATTAAAAACTTGCTTCACCACAGGAACAGTTATGATTACCATCTGACAAATGCTCCATCTGACCCCATCAGTAAACATTGGTTTGATTCATTAATCTAGTAGTAAAAAACAATATACATGATATGGCTCCAAGTGAATTGACACATCATTCATACTTCACACAAAAGAAGGGCAAGTAGAAGAAACTATTCAGTTTCATAATCTCTATCACTCTTTTCTGGAGAATAGTTCTTTTACAGATACATGGCAGTCTATGTCAAGGTCTTACCAGTCATCTAATTAATGCTTCACCTATAACAACTTGTCCCATCTAGGTAGATACCAATGAACCTGAAAGTGCCATAAGTCCTTGAAAAAGAATAAAAATCTAATTGCAAATGAAAAAAATGCAAAATACAACCATCTTCAAAGTTCAGATAAACATACTTGTCTTCATGGTTCTGCACCATTCAAGCCAACAGCAACAAGAGAAAATGCAATATCTAATCTTAATCTACTAAGATTTGTGATATATGTAATGCTACTTGGATCACATATGAAGCAACCAACCTCAACCTAGTGCAGTGACATGACAGAGGTTAGGAATGTCAACATTTTAAGGCTCATCTTTAACTCAACTCTGTACATGACTGAGCTGCTATTACTCTTCTCACAGTCAGGTTGTTTAAGCCTAAGACCCACATATTTAAACATCCTCTCAAACCTGGTTGATTTAGTAACTTTTGTAGATATGTTTGGCGAGTTCTTCAATTTCTGCACTCAGCATGCAAATCTGGCAATAAGCCAAACTAACATACATGGAAACCTTAATATATGCAACATCTTATTTCACAGTCCTCTAAAGCAAAATCATATACCGTAGGCCATCTACAATATTAACTGGTAATGCCCAGGAATGTTTCTAAAAATTTCAGAGCCAGCATTTAAAATCAGGGTCATTCGAATTACCAGAAATTTTTCCTTTTTACCAAATCACGCCAATTTTTTTTTCAACAAATATTAAGCAGAAAACATTTCGTACAATACATACCTTATCACCTTCATCATCATTATAACTGACACAGATATTTTCCTGGTGATTCATACTCAGCAAGTTCTGAAACTAAAGATGTTTTGGTTACATATCATTTCGAGAAAATTTCTGAATATTACATAAGAAAAATGCAGTTATTAAAACTCACTTCCAACATGCATGAAAGACAAAAGAGCAAAGGAATCTGTAGCTACTTCAATATATTGTGTAAACAAATAAAATTACTCTGAACCAAAAACTACTTCATATAATTAATACAATATGTTTACCTCAATTATACCATAATCTTGCTCATATTCATAAACTCTCAACATGACAGTCTTCTCTAATATCACAGAAAATATAATGCTCCCATCCACATTTTGTAATTTCATTCTGTTCTCTAAATACTTCATTATTACTGCAGAATAAAATCACTTCATATCAAAAGCTAACTGATGTGTACCTAAAATGGCAACTTACCACAATAAGGTAAATAATAGCGGCTATAAAAGGTCACATAATGTTCTCGTGTTCTGCTGATTCTTTTTTACGTTGCACATATATCTACATTGATTAACTCCACATCTTCCATATCTAAATCCCTCACTACTGCCTTAACTATAATTCAAAACAAAATACATTACAATGCTCTGCATCATGCTCTGAAACTGATATTCAAATCCCTCATCACTACTGTCTTATTTACCATTGCAAAGTGGAATACAGTTGAGTGCTTTGCATCAAGCTTGAAAACTTTTATTCCATATCCACTAAGCACTCCACAACCCAAGCAGAAAAAAAAGCACATTATCCAAATATAGTTTCCATGTGAAGTTAAAATGATGAACAATAGATGAATCTGAAGAGGAGGACTGAGACGCATAGGTAAGGAACATGAAACAATCAAATCCCAACATCAGACCTGCCTAGAAAGCAAACATTGTCATGAAATTTGTACAGAGGTCTTTTAAACATACACAAACATATTCTTAATATGTTTAAAGTTTTCCCACGTCCACACCTTAAATACCGATATCAAGACTGATCTCTGTACTACAAGGAAAATACAGTATCAACCATCTGGAAGAAGACCTTTGGAAAGCCATCCAACACTGTATCACAAAAGCTTGGGTAAGGCTAAATAATTAGATGCTATAATCATGGGTGGAGATTCAAAGAAGTTCAGCAGAGAGGTCTACACAGCTATGTATATAATACACACATGTTTGCCACTGCAAAGGAAAGACCTCCTAAAGTGCAAGTGACTGCACTGAACTTATAAGGTGACAAGTTCAACATTTATTCTTACTGATGGGATACTCTCAAACTGAACTTTACCTAAAATTGTACCAATGAGAGTAAATTACACAGTGAACTATATATTGTAATTCACCAATCATGATCTATTCATCCTTATGGACAAGTTTTCCATTACAGCAGCAGTCTACATTCCCTGCATAACTTTATAACTGGATTTACCGATTTTTGCTTATAGAAAACATTTGAGTAATTTATCAGCCTAGCTACAAAAAAAGTAGCTTTGGTCAATGAGAAACTTTTGCAATGGTAGTATCTGCATGTTTAGAGAACAAATAAGTTGCTGTACATAATTTGGTTTTATATTTTTTTCTGTGGTACCAAATAAGGCAACAGTGGTGAGCATTATGAATATTAGGGCAGATATGGAATTAAAATAAAAATGGGTAAAACTGTATAAAGAAAATATCAACAGAATCAAAACAAACTTTACTTCACCTCCCTATCATCTACAATTATCAACATTCTAATCAAAGTATACCCATGACTGAGCACTGCATCAACTACTGCCCAATGTCAACAAACAAATGACGACCAAGATATTGTCTGAGCCATCACCCAGCCTCCCGACAAGCAGCCATTCTATGTAGTCTCTAGCAGCATACCCCATTAATGACACAAATTTCTACTGCAAATCTTGGCTGCTAAGGTAAGTTGGGTGAGGTTTACACAGTTTTGCCGATTTCACACAAGTGTTTAACCCATTTAAGCATTCTTTAACCCCACTTTTTCCCAAAATATACTACTGCCGCTTTACTCAGTATCATTTAGTACTCCTTAAAATCGATCCCAATATCAAAAAACAGCCTCAAAAAGGCACTATTACCTAAGGTGAGGAGTCAAAGGTAAAAGCCCTCTTCAGATGAGTTCCACAAACGTTAGTCAAAAACTCCTCCAGTTTTCACGAGATTCAAAATTCAACTTTGAAACTTCAAGACTCGAGAAGCATCTGCTAAATAAGAGTACATGCACTGCTAGGTATAAATACAGAATCGCTAAATGCAAGTGCAGATCAGAATATATTCTTACTCCAATCCCACCGATAACAAAAACTTCCCTCTCTAGTAGAAGTCGGTACAGTCTATATAAAATGGCACAGAAAAAGCAATTATGACTATTACCCTCACAAATGCTGTTAACTGGAGATATTCGAGCTTTTAAAGAAGAAATTACATGCTGTTGCGACCGACCCAACTTTTTCTAAAGCCTAATAAACATAACACAAATCATTATCATAAAGACTTACAAGGTATGATTTGAATTTCTTCCAGTCCAGTTCTGACAAGTCTTGATCCATTAATCCCACTTCACCAATTGCTTTGCCATAGAACTGAATGCTGAAGACAACAGCGTCTGACTCTGAAACGCAAGAAATTTTGGTAGAGTTCGCCATGGCAGCATCGCTGGCCGGGGCTGCCATAGGCGTCACGATCCGGTTGTCATCCTTTTCAGTTAAATGATCCTTCTCGATACCATCCATGGCAACGTCATCCGAAGAGCCAATAATTCCGTATTTCATTGTTTCAGAGGTTCACTGATCATACAGTTCGACGTGACTGGTACGGTATATACCATATAAACAGTTCAGAAGACATGGAACTGCGTATTGCCTACGGACGACAGACCTGCGCGACTATTGTGGAGGCGACGTTCGTGTTACTACATGAACTTGTATCCATGAATAACAGCCTTCTACATCTTACATATCTTCTACTGTACCTTTGATTACATTCTATATAAGCATACTTTATAAACTATTCAATAGTGGGGTGAAGATACTGAATGATAGAGTCAATATGAGGTACTGAAGATATAGATAATAGACTTCGGACACTAGCAACACAGCTGATGACTGACGCATGCGCATATGCAGCAGCTGTTAACTGTAAACAAACAAAGGCCACAACAAATAACAATAACAGCCAACGTATGTACTCTAAAGGGAGGCACTTACTGATGCCTGAACATCTTAGTTTTCTCAATAGAGAAGCCATTACTGCCGATAGATTCTAAAATCATTGCGTCCCATTACGACACTAGCTTTCATCATAATGGTCATGCGCAGGTGAGTTGCCCTCAGAATTTCAGTCAGTGGTGTAATTTCTTTCCCGGTTTTGCTTCCCGTTTGTTGGATATAGTACATAACTAGTATAAAATCTAATGAGGTAATGAAATTGTAGCAAATCAAGGACATATAACTGAGTGGAGATATCAATAAACTTTGGTAGAATAGGTAGATAAACAGGTAATGATAACTTGTGAAATTTATCAAATATTTTCCATTTTTTTACGCTTAGTTCATTTCCTATTTACATGATGTTGACTAAATCAAGTCAAGAATGTATGAGAATTTATCTTGTTGAATTAATTGACTGTGGGATTTGTGGCTCTGTCTGGGCGATAATCTAATAATAGTGAAGCGATGCTGAGTGTTATTCTAGTGCTTTAGAAGGGTCTTGTTGCCGAGAGCCTGTCATTGTTCCAAGGGCGTGTCATTGTGCTGCAGGAGGGAGGAGACGGAGCCAAGGGCCTGTGACTGTGCTGTAGGAGGGAGGAAACGATGCCGAGGGCCTATGGTTTTGCTACAAGAGGGAGGAAACGGTGCCGAGGGCCTGCCATTGTGTTGCAGGAGGGAGGAGACGGTGCTTAGGGGCCTATGGTTTTGCTGCAGGAGGGAGGACACGGTGCCTAACCTGTGGTTGTGCTGCAGAAAGGAGGACACGGTACCTAACCTGTGGTTGTGCTGCAGGAGGGAGGACACGGTACCTAACCTGTGGTTGTGCTGCAGGAGGGAGGAGACGGTGCTGAGGTTTTGTGGTTGTACTGCACGAGGGAGGAAAGGGAGGAAGCGATATCGAGGTCTTGTGGTTGTGCTGCACGAGGGAGGAGACGGAGCCAAGGTCTCGTGATTGTGCTGCACGAGGGAGGAGGCAGTGCCAAGGTCTCGTGGTTGTGCTGCACGAGGGAGGAGACGGCGCTGAGGTCCCGTGGTTGTGTTGTCGGAGGGAGGAGACGGTGTCTTTGACCTACGGTTGTGCTGCAGGAGGGAGGAGGGGGTGCCGAGGTCTCGTGATTGTACTGCAGGGGGGAGGAAGTATTAACATGATTAGTCAAACTAACAAGTCACTAAGCATAAGACGGATATGCAAACATGTAAAACTTTTAATAGACTTACATTTATAAGCAAGAAATATGGAAGAAGAGGCGAGAAAGCTCTCGTCATACGACTCGCGTTGAACAATCTTAACTTTTAGGGAATATTCTCATTTTTTTATCGTCTTCGCACAATTTTATCGTGCTTATGAGATTACGGTAAACGTATTGATCACTCCTTAACAAACTCTGTAGAAATTGATTCCAAATGCATCTGTACATCTAAGTTGCAAATTAAGTACTACTTATTTCCCCGTTAATCAAAATATAACCAAAATTCAACTACCAGAACACGGGCCGAGACAAGGTGCTACAACTTCATACCCCAGCACCACGTTACAGTGTGCACGCAGCATTTATCCACGTCCGCCTTGAGAGTTTGGGTGAGCGAGTATCAGTAAACTTTAGGGAGAATGTTTTGGAAGGTTAATAATGTGCGAAAACCAAGAGAACAAACAGGAACGTCAGTGAAGGGGGCAAAAGTGAGAGAGAGAGATGGAGTATTTTGAAGGACTGTTGAATGTATTTGATGAAAGATGGCAGGTGTAGTGTGAAGTGAGTCATGGAGAGTGTTTTGGTGGAGAGAGAAGAGGCAGTGAAATCCTTAGTAAGATGAAATGTGGCAAGGCGGCTGGAGTGGATGTTATAGTTGTTGAATTTATAAAGTGAGTGACTGTGTTGTTGATTGGTTGGTAAGGATTTTCACTGCATGTATGGATCAAGGTGAGGTGCCTAAGGATTGGCAGAATGCATGTATAGTGCTACTGTATAATGGCAAGGTGGACAAAGGTAAGTATTCAAACTAAAGAAGTATAAATTTGTTGAGTATACCTGTTAAGTTGTATTGGAGATTATTGACAAATGGTGAAGGCATGCACTGAATATCAGACTGGGGAGGAGCAGTGAAACAGATGAATTTGTATGTGGCGTCTATGGATATGGAGAAAGTATGTGATAGGATTGATAGAGATGTCTTGTGGAAGGTCTTAAGAATATACACTGTAAGAAGAAAGCTTCTGTATTTTATTGTAATTATAAGTAGGAATTGTAAATGAAAGACATTTTAGGTATGTTAAATTGTGTATAAGATGCATGACAATTTCACATTACATTTATGGACCATTGTTTTGGAGCGTTGGATTGCTCTAAGCTCTACGCTATCGCTTTTTCTGAAACATAATTTTGCCTCTCCGCCTTACTCCTTCGTCGTTTTCGCCATTTTGGTTTCATTTAAAGCTCCAGAACCCCCTTTTATGGTACTTCTGCATCTTCATGGCTGCGCTACAAGGAAAGCAAGGAAATGATGGACTTCTTTGAAGCGCCAAGTTCCTAAGCGAGCTGCACTGTGTAGTGACGTTACAGCCCTGTCAATAGGTTAAGTGCATTAACAAGATTTCTCTTGCACTTTTGAATTAGTGTTTTAGTTGTTACTCGCAGGTGTGTTAGGATGCATGACATATTTCTACATGTCATTAGAATTAAGTATTAAATGTAAGAATATTCGCGGCCTTTCCTTTGCCTACAGGAAGTGAGTGGTCACTGTATGCTTAGCAGTCCATTGGCCTAGTTGGATCATTAATGTCTTTATGAAGGGGTTGTACTAAAACTATGGCTGTGGGCCCCCATAGTAATCTGACTTGATCATCATTAATTATCTAGTAGTAATTAGATTTTTTCTTTTTTCTTACCTATATATACTTTACCCTGAGCCAATTATCTTTTTGATCAACGAACCCTTAGGGGTGGATGAACAACTGGGTTGACTGTGGACCGACTTTCGCAACTAGGATTCGAACCTATGTGCTCGACCTTGGACTGCCCGTGAATGTTCCATGGTCAGTAACGCCAACCGTGAAACATGGAGATACATCATCTCTGGGATATTCTGTGGTTGCAAGATTAATATGGGATCCTCATAACCAGACAGAGAGTTGATATTAAACTCACTCTGGGTCATACAGAACTCAGTGATTCAGAAAATTATAGCAAGATGAGAGAAAATTTTCTCTATCTTTTAGGGGTTTAGCGAGTGAACGTTCTGGTTCGGATTGTTGAGGTAGCAAGATGAGAGGAAAATGTTCTTTAATCTTTTGAGGGTTTAGCGAGTGTTCTTGTTCGGATTGTTGTAGTGATATATCAGAGAAGACGCGGAAACATGTTAAGCAATTACAAAAATACTTTATTGTGTAGGTTGTACAAGGTAACACAGGGCAATGGCTTCCTGGAGGTGTAGGATTATGGTGAAGAGATAAAGCTAGGTAGGCCAAGTAATTTGAAGCAGACGTGGCAAGGGTCCTGTAATTCTGGTGACTGTAGGCGATAAATGAAGCAGGAGCATGTGGAAGTGCAAGGATTCCGAATCATCATGGAGTTCCTGTAGGAGCAGGTGGGTCTGGCCCGTATCGCGGCTAGTAGGGTGTGCGGTGGTGCCGGATAGTGTTAGGGTTGCAGGAGGCTCCTGGAGAGACGCTAGGGATGCAGGAGTACCGCGGACGTGGCCGTTGGCCCCTTGTTACAGCTCCTGCCCGTGACGGGCGAAGGCTATGTTCCATGCGATTCCTGCCGAAGGTAGACTTGGGATAAAGAGGCAGCGTTTGACCTGCCACTGCCGACGTCGAGGAGTGTAGGTGTGAGGGATTAGTACTGCGGGTGCAGATATGATGATGGGCCACCAAACACGTTCTTCCGAAGATTATTAAGTCAGGTGAGGACACAACTGTCACCCAGTCAGTAGCGAAGTCATTAAGGTGACCTTGGGTCACCTTAAAGAGGTTTTCCTAGCAATAAGACTAAATTCATTCTTTTTCTTGCATGTTAACAGAGATCCTCCTATTTTGTCACGGATAATTGTCTAGTGCTGGGACACACCCTCTTCATAATGATGTTTAAGGAGCTGCCTGTATCGTAAACGGTACTTGATATACTTGTAAAAAGGCGGATGGGCGACACATGTTCTGTAGGGCAGGTTTTCTTATTCACAGAGTAAGAAACGAGCAGTTTAACCACTTGAGCACGACATTCTGATGCCGTGACCTTTGAATCCAACTGCAATGACTGTCAGAGTTCACCTTATACTCAAAGGTCGCTAATGTGTCGTAACGTCGTATGAGTCCTAAATATGTATTAATTTACGAAAGTAGTCAGTTTTTTTTGTTTTTTTTTGGATAGGTGAGTGTGTGTGTGTGTGTGGGGGGGGGGGGGGGGGTTGGGCGGGAAGTGAAGGAATGATGTTGACAGCCTAGCTGCTCACGGGAGACTTACGGTACTCGGGACACGCCGCCTTCATATGGTGAGATATTGTCAACACCTATCTGTACCTCTCCCCGCCATTCGGTTTACTTTTTTCCTACAGACATTTGCGTTGGAATGCGGTACATTTAGTCACTCTACAGACAGATGGTCATGAAGAAATAACTAATTTTGAGCAACAGTAACTGTTCAGTGGTGAAGGCCATGCCCGGGCTGATCGATCTACACCACTCACGTGTTAGGTGTGTATGTTGTCCCATCTCGGTCAACAGCTGACTATGAAGCCAGAGTTTGTACCAAACGTGAGAAAAAGATTCCAAACTTTTATCCCCCCCCCCCTCCCTTTAAACATGAAGTCGTGGGGCGCAAAACGTTCAACCTGGCAATCTTTGCTCTCTCGTGTAGTTTGACATTCACAGTGAAATGAAGCCAGTTGATGTTTGAAATCAATTTCTGTTTTATACTGAATTACTTGAAGGGTGTGGATTTATTGATTTCATGTAACTGTGTGAGGCTGGGTAATACGTGTATGCGTAAGTGCATGTAACGCTGTGCACTCATTGGCTGTTGTGTGGTGCTGGAGCATGTAGTTGTAGCATAACGTCTTTGCCCGTGTTCTGGTTTTTATTTTAGGGTGGTACTTTTTGACTAGTCTGCCACTCATTCATGTGTTCAATTTTCAATGGATGATAACCTCAACGATGAAATTCAGGATCTTTGAGAGAATCTTATGCTTTTGATTTAGGCGAAAATACAAAATCAACTCATTAAAAAGTCACCGAGAAAAATATTAGATATCTTTCAGATTTACATTAACAAATATGAACTCTGGACAACTTGTATTCTAAGTTCTCAGTCCGACGTTGAGATTGAAATAGTCCTGAGAACATTAGAGCACACTGTCACGATCCCATCATGGTATGATTTAAATTCTTGACCATCAGGAACCTCTCCTTGGTAGCAACGGAAGCTTTACCAGAGTCAGGTTTCTTCCCTCGACGACCAGCTTACAGCCAGCCGAGGAAAGATAAACAATCGTGTCACTAGCTAAGATATCGATGAATTAGAGGACCGTGTCCGTGGGGCCTAATTTTCAAGCAGTAAAATTCTAGGGTTAATATTTCTTTTGGGACCAGTAAGTCCTATAATTAAACACTGAAATGATTGCTTGTTTAAGATATCACTTGTTCGAATTTTTTTTTTTTGGCTTGTAAATACACTGAATTTTTGTTTGAAATGAGTACATGTTTAAAGTATTTCACGATGTCATTTTTTTATTTTTTTTCCCTCCAAAATCTTAGGATAGGGACTAATTTTCATGCTAGATATGATTCGGGGGCTGAAATTTTGTCTGGGAGCCATCAAGTTCTGTAATTACGTAACAAATTACATGTTTAAGTATTTCATTACCATGCACTTTATCCTCATGTGATGTCAGGGAGGAGGCATTTGACATATTTTACATTATGATATGCTAAGTATAAAAGCCTCATTATATTCCAGTTTTGAAAGATTCTTTTATTTTTGGCTGATTTATTACCTCTTTTTTTTCAATTTTTGATGTGGAAAATATATATGCTTCAAAATCTTTAAAAAGTGTGTGATATATGATGATGAACACTTGGTGTACTTATTATCGGTTAGCTTTTACAGTGACATCATTTTCGGTTCTCTGTAAGAAATGTGATTTGATAATTTCATTTATAATTTGTCTTTAACTGAATATAAAAAACAATGCATAGTAGCATAAGATGCGTGTCAGCCATTCATAAAAAAAGTAATAGTAGATACTTTTTTACTGTATCTGATAGCTGCTGTACACCAGGCACTGTCGAGGAATCTATTGCTGCAGTTGTGCATATATTCCCAGAAAACTTTTGACACTACACAACACAGGATGTTGAGAGAGAAACTTAGTCTTCAGTCAAGAATAAGTTGGAGGATGCCACAGTGGATGGAATATTATCTTAGTGGAAGGGAGCAAAGGACACACAAGTCGGGGGAGCATTCTTAAGAGAGCGATTCACAAGCAGCGTACCTCATGGCTCAGCATTAGCACCACTACTGCTCTCGGTTTGTCTACAGGTCTTGCCACATGGGCTGAACTCTGATATGTGTGCGTTGACGCCAGGGTCATGAGAGGAGGAAAGAATAAGGATTGCATTAAGATTGCAAGGGGACCTGCACCAACTCCAAATTTGGTCTGGAATATGGTTGGTGAAATTCACCCCTAATAGATGCTAAGTAATGAGGGCGGAACACAGTGACAAAAGGCCCCATTACCGTTATCATTAGTCTGAGATAAACTACAGAAATCTAAGTGTGAGGAAGATCTGGGATTGGACATTGCACCTAATCTGTCGCCAGAGGTATCCGTATCAGGATTATCAAGGAGACAAACTGTCTACAGGCAAATAATAAAGCATCGCTTAAGTATGTACAATTGTCCACGAGACCAAAAGTTGAGTATGCTTGTCATTTCCGATTACCCAACCTGAAGATCCACTACGATTGGCCCAAGAAGGTCAGAAGGAGGGCGACAAAATGGACCTTGAATTAAGGGAAGTGAGATACAGAGATAAGCCAGAGACTGCTGATTTACCCGCCAAAGAAAAGAGAAAAGCGAGGAGTGACCTGATCACAACCTTTAAGGTTCTTCGTCCATTTGATGACCGACGACGATCAGCTCCTGGTGAAGGGCGGCGGCATAGCAACCAGAGGGCACACACACACACACACACACACACACACACACACACAAGCTAAGATAAAGGAAGCTTGTTGGAAAGGTCGTGTGGGGAGGTACCTCTACAGCGTGAGGGTCGTGGTCTGGCGGGTGACCGAAATGAATCATGTGATGCAACTGCCCGTGTTGGCGGCATTAAGAAAATTCAGGAGTTAAGTGACAGTAGAGAAAGTTCATAAGATGGGAATTCCATGGGGGTGGAACTACCTTCCAGCAGTGAAACATTAGGTGATTATTCGCGCGCACATACACACACACACACACAGTCTAGGGTGTGTGTGTGTGTGTATACATACAGAAAAGTGACATAGTAAATATATACAGGGTTAAGCAATGGAGCAAAACAGTAGTCACACACACACACACACACACACACACACACACACACACACACACACACACACACACACACACACACACACACACACACGTACATTCTAAAATACAGATACAAATATTCCAAGAAAGAGACCAGCCTTGTAGAGCAGATACTGCAGCTTTAAGATAACCTACTCTCGTCTTCTTCCATCATATTGTCTACAATCCATACATCATATTGTAGGACGAGGTGGCCGAGTGGTTAAGGCGTTGGACTGCTAATCCAATAGGGTCTCCCTGCGTGGGTTCGAATCCCATCCTCGTCGAAATGTTTTCCGGTGGCGCCTCTTGTAACTGTGGACGAAGTACAACACTGCGTCTGGCTCAGTGTTCTGCCGACGCACCATGACGACCCCGGTCGATTCTCGCTGCTTTTTCTGATATCGTCACGTACCTCGTGTGGGAATAAAGCAAAATGAACGCAATCGTGTGTAATGAACTCCCAAAGGCTGAGAATCGAAGTCGGGCCCATTGACTGATAGCAAACGTGTTTACCACTGAACCACCATCGAGTGTTAAAACCTGGTGCATTGGTTCGCTTGAACTTTATATTTCTGTATGATAACGGAATGAACAGTTTTTATTTATGATAAGCGTGTGTTCAGCTTAACCCCTTGAGCACGACGGTACGGCCCTTAAGCACGACGGTACGGCCCTTGAACTTGAAGGTACGGACCTTGAATAAGATGGTACGGACCTTGAAGAAGATGGTACGGACCTTGAATAAGGTGGCACAGCGCCTGTGCACGATGGTACGGCCCTTAAGCACGACGGTATGGCCCTTGAACGTGATGGTACGGCCCTTGAACACGACGGTACGGCCTTTAAGTTAGGTGGCATAACCTTCCACCTGACCCTTAAGAGTTAGGTCAACGGTCAGGCCATGATACCCCCAAGAGCCATACAGTCGTGCCCCAGGGTCGTACAGTCGTGCATAAGGATAGTACCGTCGCACTCAGGGTCGTACTGTCGTTCCCAAGGATAGTACCATCTTCAAGGGTCGTGCCGTCATCCTCAAGGGTATAACCGTCGTGCACAAGGGTGATACCGTCGCCCTCAATCGTCGTAACGTTGTTCAAAGGTCGTACCGTCGTGCTCAAGGGTTGTAACTTCGTGCTTAAGGGGCGTACCCTCGTGCTTAAGGCACTAAGCGAGGGACAAAAGGCAATATAGAAGAATGAAACATGGTTTATACCAGGTATCTGAGAGTGTTGTAGAGTGCAACAATATTTGCGAATATTGTGTTTCTCTTTTTGCGAATATCATGTTTCCCTATTCTCAAATACCTGTGTTTTCCTTTACAGTGGAAATATAGAAAACGTAGCTATTTCCTCCTCAGAAAGCTTTCAGGGTATACGATATATATATATATATATATATATATATATATATATATATATATATATATATATATGCAAAGAAGTACACAGCGAGTGTACGCACGACGGAGATAGAACAATTATTCGCCGTTTCCCGCGTTCGCGAGGTAGCGTCAAGAACAGATGCCCGAGCCTCAAGGGTTGACTCTCCGCTTGGCCTCTATCTCTGTTCCTTCATTTGGGAAAATAAAAACTGGAGGGGAGGATTTCCAGTGACCCACTCCATATATATATATATATATATATATATATATATATATATATATATATATATATATATATATATATATTTTTTTTTTTTTTTTTTTATACTTTGTCGCTGTCTCCCGCGTTTGCGAGGTAGCGCAAGGAAACAGACGAAAGAAATGGCCCAACCCCTCCCCATACACACGTACATACACACGTCCACACACGCAAATATACATACCTACACAGCTTTCCATGGTTTACCCCGAGACGCTTCACATGCCCTGATTCACTCCACTGACAGCACGTCAACCCCTGTATACCACATCGCTCCAATTCACTCTATTCCTTGCCCTCCTTACACCCTCCTGCATGTTCAGGCCCCGATCACACAAAATCTTTTTCACTCCATCTTTCCACCTCCAATTTGGTCTCCCTCTTCTCCTCGTTCCCTCCACCTCCGACACATATATCCTCTTGGTCAATCTTTCCTCACTCATTCTCTCCATGTGACCAAACCATTTCAAAACACCCTCTTCTGCTCTCTCAACCACGCTCTTTTTATTTCCACACATCTCTCTTACCCTTACGTTACTTACTCGATCAAACCACCTCACACCACACATTGTCCTCAAACATCTCATTTCCAGCACATCCATCCTCCTGCGCACAACTCTATCCATAGCCCACGCCTCGCAACCATACAACATTGTTGGAACCACTATTCCTTCAAACATACCCATTTTTGCTTTCCGAGATACTGTTCTCGACTTCCACACATTTTTCAAGGCTCCCAAAATTTTCGCCCCCTCCCCCACCCTATGATCCACTTCCGCTTCCATGGTTCCATCCGCTGACAGATCCACTCCCAGATATCTAAAACACCTCACTTCCTCCAGTTTTTCTCCATTCAAACTCACCTCCCAATTGACTTGACCCTCAACCCTACTGTACCTAATATATATATATATATTATCCCTGGGGATAGGGGATTAAGAATACTTCCCACGTATTCCCTGCGTGTCGTAGAAGGCGACTAAAAGGGGAGGGAGCGGGGGGGGGCTGGAAATCCTCCCCTCTCGTTTTTTTTTAATTTTCCAAAAGAAGGAACAGAGGGGGCCAGGTGAGGATATTCCAAAAAAGGCCCAGTCCTCTGTTCTTAACGCTACCTCGCTAACGCGGGAAATGGCTAATAGTTTAAAAGAAAGAAAGAATATATATATATATATATATATATATATATATATATATATATATATATATATATATATATATATATATGTGTGTGTGTGTGTGTGTGTGTGTGTGTATGTGTGTGTGTGTGTCTGCAGTAAATAGGAAAAGGCAAAATTTTAGGTGTGGTTGGTGGATGATATATTGAGGTGGGTCTGAGCCGAAAAGCGAATCACAGATGTGAATTATTCCTATGTAGTCGTTGCCTCGTTAAGGAATACAGTCAAACAGGGACCGTTAGACTGTTGCAACCACACAGGCTGTTGGTTCTCAGTCACAGTAATGGGTTGGGGGAAGGGGTGAATTTGAAGTCACAGTGAACAGATGTGTTACCAGACATGAGCCTCTTGACGTCCAGTCCCGGGACGTGGGCGGGGTCTGTCCTCGGTGTGGGACGGACGACTTGTAGCAGCAGGTCGGCACGTTGCCCAGTCGACCCCCTTGGGGCGTCTCTGGGCAAGGGAGTCGAAACCACGGGACTACTCCTCCCATACCGGTCATGATCACACACACACACACACACACACACACACACACACACACACACACACGAGCCATAAGACATCAGCCATGTTGAACTGACATGATCGTAAGCCTCAGGTGAAGGTGGCCCGTCAGCTGGAAGGTGATATGCCTGCCCACCTTCCTCACTGGTCACGCTGGTTACACTCAAGTGTTGGGTGTCTGCTGGTTCGCCTCGCCTCACTTGATATATTTACTTTTATGGGAGATGAGACGGCACGGCCAACTGAATGTCCTTAATATGGCCATTTGTCATATATATATATATATATATATATATATATATATATATATATATATATATATATATATATATATATATATATATGCAGAGGGAGAGAGCCTGGTTGAAAGGGCCATCATCTCGGGTGTGTAGAATGGCTCGGGCACATGGAGAAGATGAGAGAAGAAACATTGATGTAGAGGACGTGTGTGTCAGAGGCGGAGGAAGCGAGGAAGTCGATGGAAGGATGGAGTGGAGGGGGCTTTGAGGTATCGGGATCTGAACATTCAAGAGGGCGAAGCGATTACTAGGTAGAATGAAGTGAAGGCAAACCATACAGTGGTCTGTGGGGCTCCGCCGTGGCAGTGGATTATGGTTTCATTGCAAAATTAATATAAAACTCATCCGACCTTGCTATACGCATTTTTATGTTCTACATATAGGCATCAAACAGTATAGCACCCTCCTGATATTGTGATACTGCTAATGGAAATACTCAGCTGATGTTCGTATGTACCTTGTTTTATGTTGTTTTCTTTTGGTATATAAGGTGTAAAAGTATCAAGGGTTATAAGAAGCATTTGTCCAATTTTTATTGTTTAGTGCCATTTTCTTTACCAAAGAAATGTTGTCTCCAGTAGTGTTGTTGGGGAGGTCTGTACAAGCCTGGGGTTGGGAATATAACACACTGGCGTCAGGTGTGTTGCCTTTAGTAGTGTTGCTGGGGACGTCTGTACCCTTGGGCTGTGAAGGTTAACCAGCCGGGTTCACCTACTCAAGCAAGTTTCTTATCATTTATCTGACTTCTCTGGTCAGTTAATAACAGATGAAGCTGGTTATTGATCCTCTCTGCTGTCTCAAAAGTTCGACCAACTCTGGATCGTATGATTGATCTTGTACTGCTTGATGTATCAAATATTAATCTGGAATAATTGTCGTACACCATATGATTATTTTTGAACGCGCAAATTGTAATAGAATATTTGTTAAAGCCAGGCTGAAGTTAGGCCTCTCGAGTCGAGAATCATTAGATATAAAGATAGATTATTCCATGATTAACATAGCATTATGCGTCCTCAAAAACGATAGATTATCCAGGTTCCTGGGGGATGAAATATATATAATCTTGAATGAAATTCTGACGATTATGAAGATTTCCGTTTTCGGTTTACACCATTGTAACTACTATGTAAATTATCTATACTTATTATTATACTTTGTCGCTGTCTCCCGTGTTAGCGAGGTAGCGCAAGGAAACGGGAGATAATGGCCCAACCTACCCATACACATGTATATACATACATGACCACACATGCACACATACATACCTATACATTTCAACGTATACATACATATAAATGCTCAGACATACAAATATACACATGCACATATTCATACTTGCTCCTTCTTCCATTCTCGTCGCCACCCCGCCACACATGAAATAGCATTATGTATATTATGTATATCATGTATATTATGTATTATGTATAGTATGTATATTATCTCTCCTAAATGTGCAGAAACTCACTTCTGTGCCTTGATTTAAACGTCGTGCATAGGTGCCTTACGGTCGTGTTAAAAAAAAATTAGTATTATGAAATATTGAATAAAAGTTTTTGTTTTGACTCCCACAGTATGATAATGTGTATCTGAACCCACAAGCATTTCTTCCTTATACACAAACAGTAATTACAAAAGAATTATGCACATCAGCACAGAAGGGTAGAAAACAGACAAAATTTGCTTTTAAGATGTAGATTTCTTTTTCAGGAATTGTCTGACTCAAAAACTTTCTTTGGTGTTATTGATACACATTGGAATCTCTTATTTTAAAGATATCTTCTAATATACCTTTCCATACGTAGCAACGTAGGGAATGTGTCGCTTGAAAACCCTTCTTAAACGCAATAATAGCTCACTTGTATGGCAGGAATTTTGGTGTTTATAACTATGGTTCACCTAAACACAACCAGATGGCGCGAGTGACCTCGGTGCCCAGTGCATACCTAATGGAGTCATGTGGAATATCAGCGGGCCTTATAAGCTTCGCTCCGCCGCCATGTCCGTTGTCGTTGGTTAACTTACGAACTAAAACGGACATTCAGCCTGACATATCCACCTGAAAACTTCTCGAATCACTCCATGAATTCGGCCAGACCTCGCCTCTCCTGTAGCAGCACCATGAGATCCGGCCAAAGCCTCATCGCTTTGGAGCAGCACCTCAAGACATTGCACCACCACCACGAGAGAACACCTTCTTCACCTCTATATCATCTCCGGCACCAGCAGTAGCTACTGTCTGTGTACCTGCACTCCTTCGTGAATTTCAGCGTAACATTGTTGTGCTACCTGTATTTCTGTACCCTCTTGTAATTCTGGATGCTACAGAGTAATACAGGTAATGCGTCTTTACCTGCTCAGTAGCACGGTCGCATGTGACACGAATCACATTTCGATCACGAATGTGACACACTAACGCCACGCCCACGGCTGTAGCGTCAGCACACTCACGTTATGTATTTGTTGGCATGATACGTTCTTACACTGACGTAATGCACTTTGTGACGTAATACGTATGTACGATAGACTCAGTACCTGAAAAATGTGCAAAAGACTCAGTAACTGACACATATACGATAGACTCAGTGCCTGACACATTTGTACGATAGACTCAGTCCCCGACACATGCTATGTACGATAGACTTAGTATCTATCACGTGTGCTCTGTACGTCTGACAGTATGATATCAGGTTTGTAGTGATTATGTATGAGGCTGAATGTAATTAATTACATAATTCTGAGTGATTGTAGTTATTGAAAATGAGAACTAATTGTAATTGTCATTTCTTGTTCATGTTTAATTCCACTGTAATGACATCATGAGACTGGGGCATTGTAAAGAAATACTGACAATATGAAAATGAGTCTGCATGAAATGCTTCCATGTGCACTTGACTCACACATGAGTAAGTGCGAGTACTTGTACCCCAAGCATGAACCCATAATCTTGGAGTAATCATGATAATGTAATCAATTACATTTTATGTAACTTTCATTATAATTTGAGATTATTGTGACCTAGTAATTGTATATGATCTAAAGTTTGCATGGGCAGCTGTAAATGACTGTAACTGATCTAAATCATGTAATTGCTCCAAGCCTGCCTGATTTATATGTATGGTAGACGCATCACGGACACATATATACGATATAGTTTTTAAGACATACATGAGATAGACTCGGCACTCGACACATATATACGCCGGGCCGGTTTCTTAGCCATATATGTGATAGATTCGGTACCTGACATACGTGCGATATGCTCGGTACCTGACACATGTGCGATAGACTCGGTACCTGACACATATACGATAGACTCAATATTTGATACGTATGTATAGTATACTAATAAAATGACATACAATGAACTCAAGTTAATGATTCATATACGATAGTTTGCACAATGTTGATAAGATCTTAGGGGAGATAAGATAGTACGGAAACTTACAAGAATTCAAGAATGCTTCCATATTAAACGCATTTTAAATTTCAAAAGTTTATGCTCAAGAGAAACGGGACGCCATCCTCAGTTCTTCAAGGCTAAAAGAAACTCCAGAACAAGAGTGAACAACTGGAAGTTAGATAAAGATGAATTGGGGAACGACATATGAGGAAGCATTTCTTCAGCAACACGGTTGTGGACTTGTGGCACAAGCAATGCAACCAGCAAGTAAATTCACACATCATTATATAGATAAACCTGTGGCAATGGAAGATTCATAAGCCGCAAAGATGCGTCTCTTATACGCAGATAGATTATAACATGTACTTCTGGCAGATTCAGGGTGTGATATAACTGCTTTTTGATATCATCGGTTGTTATAGTTGCCATAAATGCTTTGTACTGTTATGTTTACCTTATGACAATGCTAAATTTATCTTATGGTATTATTATATCATGGTGTTGACATCAAAGATTTCACTAAGGAAATGTCATTTGTAGAGATAATTTAATTCGACTGTAAGGGCAAAATAGACTACCATCGCATTTTCTTAAACGAACGGAAGCTCTAATGCCACTAACTTATGCCACGACCGTATTAACTGTGTGAAATTATCTAAATATTGGATAATACGTTTTAGAAAATCACGAATATGTAGAGAAATTTTGTTACAATCAACATTAGAAAAATATTTCTTAAAAGATTTCGATAAGGTTACCTTAAAAATCGTACGGATTGCAATCCATGAACCCAGAAAGAAATATGCATATAGGATTAAACATCATCTTAGATCATATTGTGTAAGAAGATATAAATATGTGCATTAATTATTCAGTGTTTAGATATATCTAAACATACGCAATTACCTCAAGATGTATGAGAATGACGTGTGAGTTCGTTCCGACGGTCGTGTTTCCAAGCCAGCGCCGAAGGTACGGGATGAGACGAAGCGTTGGAGGCCTGTAGACGTCAGTGAGTCACCTGACTTTTCTCTCAGACTCTCTTAGTTTTACCATTACCTTGTCATTGGCATTGTGCACGCCTTACAGTTAAGTATTGTGTATATAGTATATAGCAAAAGTTGGAGGTGGTATGGTGAAGAGTGTGGAGGTGTAGGGTAAAGGAGTTGTTCGTCAGCCTTACTGATGACTTCCTGTTATTAGAGGAAAGTGGGTGTAACTAGAACCTTTTTTCGAGAGACGTTAATGTTTTAGTAGTGATTTTATGTCACTGTAGAGATGTGTAAGTCTTTATCCGGAGGTACTACGTGGCGTAGGCATAGTATGGGAGGCGGTGTCCCAGATCTCTCAATTCAAGAAGTCTGTCGAGGTGAACCTAATTAGGGTGATTAGACCATACTCCCCACGTATAAAGGAAAGAGTAGTATTTGTTCATCCTTTATCAGTATATTGTATTCTAGCTGACGTTGACAAGAACTTAATTTGTGTCTGTGCTAACATTCCAATTCTGAATTGGGGTGTTCCAACAAATTTCATGTTTTAGGTATTTTGAAGAACTTACAAGTATTAAGGAAAGCTTAGGAGCCTGGAGGTTATTTTAAAGTATTTGCCTGTTGGAATTCTGTAACTATGCTTGTGCTTTAGCTTGACCCATAACTAAACTGGTGATATGCCATTGTCACGTAAAATAACTCATGATAATTATTAACTTTGTCTAAGACACTTTATTACTTGATCTGTCGAGTTACCCTCACGAGAAAAGTAATTGTAGGTATTAAGGGTATTGTTTTGTTTAGATGTGCCACTTTATAACTGAATTCTACCTTTTGACTGTCGCTCCTATAGAAATTTAGTGCTCGCAGGTGGCACTTTTGAGAAAACGTCAAATAAATTGTAGTTTTTTGTACCACTCAAAAGAGCTTCATGCACGCAAAAAAGAAATATGTATATATATATATATATATATATATATATATATTTTTTTTTTTTTTTTTTTTTTTTTTTCATACTATTCGCCATTTCCCGCATTAGCGAGGTAGCGTTAAGAACAGAGGACTGGGCCTTTGAGGGAATATCCTCATATGGCCCCCTTCTCTGTTCCTTCTTTTGGAAAATTTAAAAAAAAAATGAGAGGGGAGGATTTCCAGCCCCCCGCTCCCATATATATATATATATATATATATATATATATATATATATATATATATATATATATATATATATATATATATATTCTTTTTTCTTTTCTTTCATACTATTTGCCATTTCCCACATTGGCGAGGTAGCGTTGAGAACAGAGGACTGGGCCTTTGAGGGAATATTCTCACCTGGCCCCCTTCTCTGTTCCTTCTTTTTTTGAAAAAAAAGAAACGAGAGGGGAGGATTTCCAGCCCCCTGCTCCCTCCCCTTTTAGTCGCCTTCTTTGACACGCAGGGAATACGTGGGAGGTATTTTTTCTCCCCTATATATATATATCAGTATGATACCATACCAATGGCACAATGAAATTATCAGATGAATAGATGTTTAGGTTGCAGAATGGCTAGGCTAAAGAAGTGTTCCCCTGGTGGTGTGATATATACAATCATGTTATATTTTCCAATAATTTTTTGTTTACATTTATTTATAGCTGTAAACATTATGTAAATACATGTACATTATCTATATATAGTTTGCTGCTTGCACAGAGCAAAAATGGTCAGTTACCCTCCAGGATGTTTTGATGGTTATTGATATTTAGGTTAATAAAAATATGACATGTATGGCAGGAAGGCGGTTTTGCTGTTTAGAGGATTGGTTTACAGCTCTCTCACCTATGGTGAGCAGATCTAGTCCAAGAAATCATATATGACATGGTTAAAGTAAGTTGGCAAGAAGTGATATATTTGATTTGTCCACAGTGGATGAGTTAATGGCTTAATATATAGGAGAACAGAAGCAGTAAGTCCCAGTTAATAGAGATACTGAGGGAGAAAGTACTGTACTGGGATGTATGTATTGTACTGTACTGTATTGGATGTATACTGTTGTATTATTTATATGCTTACATTCATTCATATTTCCTTTTCAGGGCTTTACTTAATAGTTAAATAGCATCAGCAGCAGATAGTTGAAAATGGATGGTATGTCATCATACCAGAGTGGAGGCATCCGTAATGGTGACCTTCAGAAATATTCACACAGCATTGGTTCTAATATACAAAAGATTTCACAGAATGGTATGTCATATATAGTTTTGTGCATTATTCAGAGAAACTGGCTAAAACCTTCAAAGGTGGCAGGTGCTTCCACTTTTGAATATTGTGCTGTTTGTATTTATTATTAGTTTTATCTTTATCTCATTCTAAAGTTAGGCTTCCTCTTCTTTTTTTTGCTTTTACCAGTGCCACTCTCATTCATTGTATGTATTGTTCAGTGTGAGGAGCCAGGGGTTGACAGATTGCTTGTATAGTTTAAGTGTATAAAGGCAAGGGGGACAAAAGTTAATATTTGAATTACAGACGTATAAGCTGCTTGAGCATAAAATGTAAGTTACATGAGAGAGTGGTGATTGAGAGAGTGGTGGCATGCACCATGCATCAGACTTGGTAGGAATAGTATGACTTTGGGAATAAAAGAGGATATCAGGTGATCAGGTGTTTTCTTTCGAAAATCCGTGTGAGAAATACTCAGAGAAAGATAAGAATGGCATTTATGGATCTGGAGAAAGCATATGATGTAAGAAGGTTGATAGAAATGCTTTGAGGAAGGTGTTTTGAATATATTGTGTTAGAGGAAAACTACTAGAAGAAGCAAAGATTTTCAATCGAGAGTAAGGCATGTATGTGAAGTAGGAAGAAGGGAAGGTGATTGGTTCCAGGTGAAGTTGGGTCTGCAGCAAGGATGTGTGATGTTACCATGGCTACTTAATCTGTTTATGAGTGCGGCTGGTGGGTTTGCAGTATGTTTGGGGAGGGGGAGTCTTGGGAAATGAGTCTCTTGCTTTTTGCTCATGATGCTTCTCTGGTAGCATACTGAAGAGAGAAACTTTTGAAGCTGGTATTTTGGTATGGAAAAGTATATGAAAGGAAGCTGAGAGTTGATATAGATAAAAGTAAGGTTATAAAATCTAGGAGGAGAGAGTGAGTTGGAGTGTGAGTTTGAATGGAGGAAGTGGATAATTACAGATACCTGAAACTGTCCACTTTAAACCATAGGATGAGTGAGGGGGACTAAGGACCTGTATTTACTAAAGAATGTATGGAAAGGAAGGTCACTGATTGTGGTGGCAAGAATGGTTATTTGTGATGATAGAGTAGTCCTGACAGTTTTGTATGAACCATAATCCATCGATAAAAAAATGTAAGTGGGTGGATCTGTTGGAAATTAAATGCTTAAGGAAAATTATGTGGTGTGAGGAGAGTTAGATTTATTAAGTGAGAAATGATAAAGCATGCTGTAGTGATAAGAAGATGGTCTAGAGAGCTGAAGATGATGTGAAGAGTTGGTTTGGATATTTGGAGATGCTGACAAAGTTGGTATATGTGTTAGAAGCAAGGGAGGGGGGAGGTAGATAACAAATTGGAGGTGCATGGATGGAAAGAAAAATGCTTTAAAAGATCAGGGCCTGAACAGAAAGGAGGATATGAAGCATGCCTACAAAAGAGTGAATTGAAGGGATATCAGATACAGGGGACAGCATGCTGTCAGTGGGTTGAACTAGGGTATATGAAGCAGTAGGAGAAACTACAGAAATGGTTGTGGATAGGATGTTTTAGTTTCTGTGCATTATACTTGATAGTTAAAGAGTTGATGAGAGTAAGTGAAACCATTCTTTATATGTTCCTGGCACTACCTCACTATGCAGGAAATATTGAATAAATGTTAAAAAGTAACCTCCAAAGTTCTCATTATTCATGTGAGTGCCACTGTCTTGTAATCAAACTACCTTTATATCTGTTATTTTCTGCTTGGTTGCCATTTTTGTGCGATAGCCCAAGTACTCAATCTTGTACTCTTTCAGGTTTTCCTTAAGCTTGTTTAGTGTAATAAAGTGAATGCAGTGTACCATAAGATTATAATTTATGGCTTATTTAATTAAATGATTCTAGAAGATGAAAATGTATTTAATCAGTTTTTATACTATCAAAATTTATGTTAATCTATCAATATAAGCTAAATGAATGATTAGAGCATAGTATTTTGAATAATTTAATATTTATTATGAACATAGATTTTATTTGATCTCTTTATATACAATAAATGCAAAGTACTTGGTGCTTTGAATTGTGATTGTAAATATCTTTTTTTCAGTAAAGTCCATGCAGCAGCTGGTAAACCAGCTAGGGACAGATCAAGATAATCAGCAACTGCGAGCTCAGCTGTAAGTATCCATGACAAAAATTACTTGAATCAGTTAAAATTTTCACTATATATTTGAATCATGGTGAGGTGTGTTGTGCTTGGCAGAATGCATGTACAGTGCTATTATATCAAGGCAAAGGGGGATAAAGTTGAGTATTCAAACTAGACTAGGGAGGTACAAGTTTGGTGAGTGTACCTAATGAGTTGTATGGGAGGGTAGTGATTGATTGGGTAAAGGCATGTATAGAGCATCAGACTAGGGAGAAGCAGTGTGGTTTCACAAGTGGCAAAGGATGTGTAGACCAGGTGTTTGTTCAAAAGAATGTGTGAAAAATACTTAAGAGAAACATATGGATTTGTATGTGGCATTAAAAATACAGAGAAACAGGTGGATTTGTATGTGGCATTTTGGATCTGGAGAAAGCTGATGATATGGGTAATAGAGAGCCTTGTGGAAGTTTTTAAGAATTTATGTTGTTGGAGGAAAGCTTCTAGAAACGGTGAAAAGTTTTTATCAGATGTGTAAGACGTGTACAAGTAGGAAGAGAGGATAGTGAATAGTTTCAAGTGAATGTTGGTCTGTGGCTGTGGTGTGTAATGTCACTATGAATAGGGTGATGAGGGAAGTAAATGTGAGAGTCATGGAGAGAGGGATGTGTATGGAGTCTATAGATGAGAGGGCCTATAAAGTGATTCATTTGTTGTTTGTTGTTGGTACTGCACTGGTGGAAGAGTTCAGTGAGAATTTGCAGAAGTTGGTGCTGAATTTGGAAGAGTATCTGGAAGGAGGAAGTTGAGAGTAAATGTGAAGAAAAACAAGGTTATTAGGTTTATTGTGGTTGAGAGACAGGTTAGTTGGGATGTGAGTTTGAACAAAGGAAACTTCGAGGAAATGAAAAGTTTTAAATACCTGGGAGTAGACACAGCAATGAATGGATCATGGAATGGAAGTAAGTCTTGGGGTGGGTAGGGGACAAAGATTCTTGAGAGTGCTGAAGAATGTGTTGAAAGAGAGACCATTACCTGGGAGAGCATAATGGGTATGTTTGAAGGTATTATATTCCCAGCTATATTATATCAAGGCATGGGCAATAGAAATGGCTGTGCAGAAGAGGGTAGATAAGTTGGAAATAATATGTTGTGTAAGATGGTTCGAGAGAGATTTCATACTAAAAAGAGTGTGGTTCAGAGAGCTGAACAGGGTGTGCTGAAAATTTTGGTAAGGGCATATGAAGAGAATGAGTAAAGAAAGGTTGACAGTATGTGAAAGAAGAAAGCTGAGAGTAAATGTGAATAAGAGCAAGGTTATTAGGTACAGTAGGGTTGAGGGTCAAGTCAATTGGGAGGTAAGTTTGAATGGAGAAAAACTGGAGGAAGTAAAGTGTTTTAGATATCTGGGAGTGGATCTGGCAGCGGATGGAACCATGGAAGCGGAAGTGAATCATAGGGTGCGGGGAGGGGGCGAAAATCCTGGGAGCCTTGAAGAATGTTTGGAAGTCGAGAACATTATCTCGGAAAGCAAAAATGGGTATGTTTGAAGGAATAGTGGTTCCAACAATGTTGTATGGTTGCGAGGCGTGGGCTGTGGATAGAGTTGTGCGCAGGAGGGTGGATGTGCTGGAAATGAGATGTTTGAGGACAATATGTGGTGTGAGGTGGTTTGATCAAGTAAGTAATGTAAGGGTAAGAGAGATGTGTGGAAATAAAAAGAGTGTGGTTGAGAGAGCTGAAGAGGGTATTTTGAAATGGTTTTGGCACATGGAGAGAATGAGTGAGGAAAGATTGACCAAGAGGATATATGTGTCAGAGGTGGAGGGAACGAGGAGAAGTGGGAGACCAAATTGGAGGTGGAAAGATGGAGTGAAAAAGATTTTGAGTGATCGGGGCCTGAACATGCATGAGGGTGAAAGGCGGGCAAGGAATTGGATCGATGTGGTATACCGGGGTTGACGTGCTGTCAATGGATTGAATCAGGGCATGTGAAGCTCTGGGGTAAACCATGGAAAGTTTTGTGGGGCCTGGATTTGGAAAGGGAGCTGTGGTTTCGGTGCATTATTACATGACAGCTAGAGACTGAGTGTGAACGAATGTGGCCTTTGTTGTCTTTTCCTTGCGCTACCTCGCACACATGAGGGGGGAGGGGGATGTTATTCCATGTGTGGCGAGGTGGTGATGGGAATAAATAAAGGCAGACAGTATGAATTATGTACATGTGTATATATGTATATGTCTGTGTGTTTATATATATGTGTACATTGAGATGTATAGGTATGTATATTTGCGTGTGTGGACGTGTATGTATATACATGTGTATGGGGTGGGTTGGGCCATTTCTTTCGTCTGTTTCCTTGCGCTACCTCGCAAACGTGGGAGACAGAGACAAAGCAAAGTAAAATAAAATAAATATAAATAGATATATATATTTGTCTGGAATTGGAAAAAAGGTCGTGCTGTTACAGTCATATTTATCTCTTCTCTGTGTGATCATAGATTTAACTATAAAACTTTTTAATTTCGTTTTCAAACTTGGCTCATTAATTCTATTCATAATTCTTCACAACATATAGTACAGTAGTTATTTGTCCATGCCCTTTACCCAGATATGTAATTGTTTTACTTGATATGTAGAATGATGTGTATTAGGTATCTTAGAGGCACCAGTTTCAGGACCTCACAGGAGCATGAACCTTAATTCTGAATTACTGTATTTGACTTTCAGACACCAGGTTCAGCACTACACCGGAGGTTTGGCTAAGGACACAACTGTAGAATTGCGTTTATTCAAATCCTTAGCTGTTCCCCATGGCCAAGATTCTCGAACTTGGCACATGCAAACAGAACGACTCACTAGGGAGTTTTCTCAGGTAAGGCTGCAGGCGTTCTTAATCTGATTATAAGTTATACAAGAGAATTAATTATTCATAACATTTTTAGGTTGAATTTTGTATATTTGTGAAGGAAAAAGTGATTTTATTATCAGAACTGGTGTAGCTTTTTGTAAGTACCTCCATATGTCTTCCTTTTCAGGCCCTCAGTGACTTCCAGAATGCTCAGCGATTGGCAGCATCTAAAGAAAAAGAAGCGCTGAATAAAGCTAGAGCTGATTCAGATGCTCATTTCTTTGGTTAGTCCAAGTTTCATTTATCTTCAGTTGGTATTTTAACCTCCGAGGAAGTATAGTTATTCTTGATAGATTGAAGAACAATAGCATGTTTGACATAACATTATGCACTTTGCAGTCATATTTTTTTTCATACTTGATCGCTGTTTTCTGCATTAGCAAGATAGCACCAGGAACAGACGAAGAAAGGCCGCATTTGCTCACATCCATTCTCAATCTGTCATGTGTGGTACATTGAAACCACAGCTCCCTATCCACAGCCATGCACCACAGACCTTTCCATACACATATGTATTTTTTTCTAAACCCAGTTACCCTCTTATCCTTAGCAAGGTAGGATCAGGAGCAAGCAAACAATGACCTCACATGCACACCTCCAGTTTCTAGGTGTCATTTTTAATGCACCATATGCAGAGCCTGGTGAGTCAGTTGTTTGCAAAGGACACATCTCTGATGGGAGATTTGAGTGAGAAACTGCAGAAACTGGTGTTTGAGCTTGGGAGATTGCATGAAAGGAGGAAATTAAGAATTGATATGAATAGAAATAAGATTATGAGGCTCACCAGAATCTAGAGGATGTGGAGTGTCCCAGATACCTGGGAGTGGACATGGCAGTAGATCCAGCATGGAAATTAAAGTTAACCATATGATAGGTGAAGGAACAATGGACTTGTGTGCATTCAGAAGTGTGTGAAAAGGGAGGTCACTGTCTGTGAGCAGAAAAGTGGTTATGCTTGATGGTGTAGTTTTCTCAGCAGTGTTGTGTGGGTATGAGCCCTAAATGCAGAAGAATGGAAAGGGATGGAAGTGTTGGAAATCAAATGCTTAGGACGTTGTGTGGTGTAGGAAAGGTTGATCATGTAAGGAATGACATGAGAGGTGTGCCAATAAACTGAATATTATTGAGAGCTGAATATGGTGTCATGAAATAATTTGGGCACAGGGAGAGTATGAGTGAAGAGATACTAAGAAAATTTAAGTGTCAGAAGTGGAGACTGGAATGATGATGATTTAACTCATGGTGAACTGAGTAATAATGGATATATGAGTGTACATTGGTAGGTTTTCTATATATGCTAAACTTAAACTTGTTTCCATCCCTATGGATCCTGCAATCTAAAAATGGTAACATATCATCATTTTCATTCTCTACAGTAAATTTGATGGAAGGTACTAAATTGTTAAATAAAGGGAGAAATGTTAATTTTCATTTGTTGACCAAATTGCATTAGGAGGTAAGATATCCTTTAGTAACTTTGTTTCAAAGAATTCCATATAAAGATTACCTAATACAGGTGAAAGAGGGTTGCCCATTGCCATACCAAATTTTTTAGCATGATATTCCCTGTTAAATTGAAATAGTCTTTTGTACACAATTTTATCAATTCAGTAGAAACAGACTTTGAAACAGGTAAATGAATATCATTCAATACATCAAATAAATATTCCAAAAGGTCATCAACTGGAACTTTTGTGAACAGAGATGAAACATCAAAGCTAACCAATTTGAAATCAAAATTATTAAGCTTGTTAACTAAATCTACATTGTTCATATTATAATTTGATATTTTACCCACTAATGGACTTACTAAAGAAACTAACCACTTTGACAATTTATATGTGATGGAACCCACTGAACTCTGTAGATCTTGCTGGAAAATTTGTTTTATGTGTTTTGATAAGTCCATACATGTATGGCAATGATGGGTACAGAGATGGCAAACTTTTGATTAGAGAACTGTGACCTTTCAACAACAACTTCAGTTCTGTATTGAAATGGTGTGAGGTGGTTTGACTGAGTAAGAGATGTGTGGTAATAAAAAGACTGTGGTTGAGAGAGCAGAAGAGGGTTTGTTGAAATGGTTTACACATACGGGAGAATGAGTAAAGAAAGGTTAACAAAGAGGATATATGTGTCAGAGGTGGAGGGAACTAGGAGAAGCAGAAGAGCAAATATATACTTGCTGTCACTGAACTGAATCTGGGCTTGTGAAGCATACAGGGTAAGCCATGGAAAGGTCTGTGGGGCCTGGTTATGGATTGGGAACTGAGGCTTCAATGTATTGCACACCACAGCTGGAGAATAAATGTTCACATATGTAGCCTTTCTTCATCTGTTCCTGTTGCTACTTCACTAACACAGGAAATGGTGATTGAATATGAAAAAAGAAAAAAATATATATATGAATAAGTATAACTATGTAGATTGGGCCCAAAATGCACAGTAGTGCAATGTATGGGGAAGCAGAAAGCAAGAATGTTGATGAATGAACAAGATATGTGATAATGGGTACTTGCTGTTCCTAGCTTGTTGTAAAATTTCATGTATTTTTTCTACATTCATCTCTAACCAGCTTGCAGAATTCTGCATCAAACACATCTTTTTATTTTTTTTTTTCAACATATTTGCCATTTTCCATGTCAGCGAGGTAGTATCAAGAATACATGACTGAGCCTAAGAGGGAAAAATCCTCACTTGGTCCCCTTCTCTGTTCCTTCCTTTGGAAAGAATGAGTAAGGAAAAGTTAACAAAGAGGATATATGTGTCAGAGGTGGAGGGAACAAGAAGCAGGAGACCAAATATACAGGGTAAACCATGGAAAGGTCTATGGGGCCTGGTTATGGATTGGGACATGAGGCTTCAGTGTATTGCATACCACAGCTGGAGAATGAATGTGCGCATATGCAGCCTTTCTTCGTCTGTTCCTGTTACTACCTCACTAACACAGGAAATGGTGATTGAATATGAAAAAAGAAAAAAAAATATATATGAATATGTATAACTATGTAGATTGGACCCAAAATACACAGTAGTGCAATGTATGGGGAAGCAGAAAGCAAGGTTGTTGATGAACAAACAAGATATGTGATAATGGGTACTTGCTGTTCCTGGCTTGTCATAAAATGTCATGTATTTTTTCCACATTCATCACTAACCATGATTATAACTTCTGTCACAGTACAGGTAAAGGTAGCCATTGACTATATATGGTTATTAAGCCAGCTTGCAGAATTCTGCATCAAACACATCTTTTTATTTTTATTTTTTCAACATATTTGCCATTTTCCGTGTCAGCAAGGTAGTATCAAGAATACATGAATGAGTCTAAGAGGGAAAAATCCTCACTTGATCCCCTTCTCTGTTCCATCTTTTGGAAAGTTTTTATATCCTTGTGATTGCATACTAAAACTTGTACCTTTTTTTGTTTTTACTGCTCCTGTGCTTAGAGTAAACATGAAGTAACCTGCTGCTTTTTTGACTTGATAAAATTATATTCAGATGATCCTCATCATGGAGCAGCCCTCCTGGATCTTGGGGACACAGGCAACAAAGGTCGGTCACAACAATCCCAAATGCAGATTCAAATGGAGCAGGAGCAAGAAATGCAAGCACTCCAGGAACGAGAGACACAGATACGCCAGTTAGAGGTAAGCTTTTTACAGGATTTTATAATATGGCTAATAATACAGTGCACCTGGTAATTTAGACAGATGATAATTGATGGTAGTGAAATAGCTTTTGAAGTAAACATAATAGGATTTATTTGTAATCTTTTTGATAATGTTTTCTCAAAAATAAGTGCTACTGTGAACCAAGTATTTATCATTTCAAAAACGTTTACCTACTAGACATATTTCTTTGTCCAATTTTGTTTGTTCAACAATCTAACCCTTTCCTTGGCTGCCCATTTACATAGTATGCTTGTATGCATTTGTTTTAGTTGAATAACTTCTCCAAGCACTGCTATAAAAAGCATATTTCTATTTGTACACTAGAGAATCAGCTTTCTTGGCACCCTCAAGATGAACAAGAAACAGAGCTAGCAGTAGCTGCACATAAGATATTCATGTTAGAAGATTTTTCGGCTATTTTTTGGTTTTGCATTATTTCTCATTACATGTATTTCTGTGTAAATGATTGCTGTATGGTACTTTATGTACTTTATACTAAATTTAATGGCAACAATAGAATTACAGTAAGTTTGTTGGGTTACATACTCTATTGCATATTGCAGTAATTCAAATTTATGGTCTTACATTTTTTCTATTTTCATTTATGATAATATTGTGTACACCAAATGGTAAATCTCATACCAACATTTATAAATAAAGTTTGTTGATCACCACTGTAGGTATTCATGGCAGTCAGCAGACTTAATTCATACTGGTAATGTTGCCATAAGATATACTAATTGGCATATATAGTACCATGGAACAACAATTTAAAAAAAAATGCACATAAGGCAAAAGTAAGACATAAAAAATTTCATTTATCGTTAATGTTTAAGAGCAACTGATTGCTTTTTCACTGCCTGGTTATACGGAATATTTCTTTTTACCTGTTTTTTTTTGTTTTACTTGATTTTTATGCTGCATTATCTTATCTGCCTATCCATATATATCTCTGATGCCTGTTCCCTTGGGGAACTCCCCTCAAGGGGGTGGCCATGGCAAAAGAGTCTCAACTTATCCCTAACCAGCACACATCTTGTCAGTGACTGCCATTTAATCCAAGTCTTACTCTCAATCATCAAACAGAATGTCATTATCGTCTCCATACTGGAACTGGAGTAGTTTCTATTCTGTTCCACCATGGTGCAGCTGTATGCTGCACTCTTTTGAAGGTTGTTTAGTTTCTTAATCTGTATGTGCCTTTTCCCCTTTCAGTCTGACATCATGGATGTTAATCAGATCTTCAAAGATTTAGCGACAATGGTTCATGAGCAGGGAGAGGTTGTTGACTCAATTGAAGCAAATGTGGAGGCTGCTCAGGTTCATGTTTCCCAAGCATCTGGACAGCTTTCACAAGCTAGGCAATATCAGGTTTGTCTTTGTTTTGTGTTTTTGGTTGATATATTTGTACCTTCAGGTATTAGGCATCTGTTCTTCTATCAGCAGATTGAAAGCATTGTGTAAGTCTTGCTTACTTTATCTTCTTTTTAATAACATTTAGAGGAGGCATGTTTTCTGTTTCATGTCCACATTGGTACCTAGAACAAAAAGATGACATTTCTGACGTCTCCAACGTATTTATTACATACCTTTTCAAACAAACGTTTTTACATGGGCAAGCCAATCATAATCTTGAAAAATTAATGCGTCAGTCATTACATTCACCTGGGAAATTTAACACACATCTTAGGACTGCCGGATTCATTCATATTCACCTGTCATGCAAATGGACAGGAGTGATGACTATATAATTAGCATTGTGTATGATTCTTGGTGAGGTGCCTGAGGATTGGTGGAATGCTTGCATAGTGCCATTGTACGAAGGCAAAGGGGATAAGAGTGAGTGCTCAAATTACAGAGGTATAAGTTTGTTGAGTATTCCTGGTAAATTATATGGGAGGGTATTGATTGAGAGGGTGAAGGCATGTACAGAGCATCAGATTGGGGAAGAGCAGTGTGGTTTCAGAAGTGGTAGAGGATGTGTGGATCAGGTGTTTGCTTTGAAGAATGTATGTGAGAAATACTTAGAAAAACAAATGGATTTTTATGTAGCATTTATGGGTCTGGAGAAGGCATATGATAGAGTTGATAGAGATGCTCTGTGGAAGGTTTTAAGAATATATGGTGTGGGAGGCAAGTTGTTAGAAGCAGTGAAAAGTTTTTATCGAGGATGTAAGGCATGTGTACTTGTAGGAAGAGAGGAAAGTGATTGGTTCTCAGTGAATGTAGGTTTACGGCAGGGGTGTGTGATGTCTCCATGGTTGTTTAATTTGTTTATGGATGGGGTTGTTAGGGGGGTGAATGCAAGAGTTTTGGAAAGAGGGGCAAGTATGCAGTCTGTTGCGGATGAGAGAGCTTGGAAAGTGAGTCAGTTGTTGTTCACTGATGATACAGCGCTGGTGGCTGATTCATGTAAGAAACTGCAGAAGCTGGTGACTGAGTTTGGTAAAGTGTGTGAAAGAAGAAAGTTAAGAGTAAATGTGAATAAGAGCAAGGTTATTAGGTACAGTAGGGTTGAGGGTCAAGTCAATTGGGAGGTAAGTTTGAATGGAGAAAAACTGGAGGAAGTAAAGTGTTTTAGATATCTGGGAGTGGATCTGGCAGCGGATGGAACCATGGAAGTGGAAGTGAATCATAGGGTGGGGGAGGGGGCGAAAATTCTGGGAGCCTTGAAGAATGTTTGGAAGTCGAGAACATTATCTCGGAAAGCAAAAATGGGTATGTTTGAAGGAATAGTGGTTCCAACAATGCTGTATGGTTGCGAGGCGTGGGCTATGGATAGAGCTGTGCGCAGGAGGGTGGATGTGCTGGAAATGAGATGTTTGAGGACAATATGTGATGTGAGGTGGTTTGATCGAGTAAGTAATGTAAGGGTGAGAGAGATGTGTGGAAATAAAAAGAGTGTGGTTGAGAGAGCAGAAGAGGGTGTTTTGAAATGGTTTGGTCACATGGAGAGAATGAGTGAGGAAAGATTGACCAAGAGGATATATGTGTCAGAGGTGGAGGGAACGAGGAGAAGTGGGAGACCAAATTGGAGGTGGAAAGATGGAGTGAAAAAGATTTTGTGTGATCGGGGCCTGAACATGCAGGAGCATGAAAGGCGTGCAAGGAATAGAGTGAATTGGATCGATGTGGTATACCGGGGTCGACGTGCTGTCAATGGATTGAACCAGGGCACGTGAAGCGTCTGGGGTAAACCATGGAAAGTTGTGTGGGGCCTGGATGTGGAAAGGGTGCTGTGGTTTCGGTGCATTATTACATGACAGCTAGAGACTGAGTGTGAACGAATGGGGCCTTTGTTATCTTTTCCTAGCGCAACCTCGCACACATGAGGGGGGAGGGGGATGTTATTCCATGTGTGGTGAGGTGGCGATGGGAACAAATAAAGGTAGACTATGAATTATGTACATGTGTATATATGTATATGTCTGTGTGTTTATATATATATGTACATTGAGATGTATAGGTATGTATATTTGCGTGTGTGGACGTGTATGTATATACATGTGTATGTGGGCGGGTTGGGCCATTCTTTCGTCTGTTTCCTTGCGCTACCTCGCTAACACGGGAGACAGCGACAAAGCAAAATGAATAAATATAAATAATAAAGCAAAATAAGAAAAAAAAATAATTGCTGTCTTTTGTTTTAAATGTCCTAATTTCTAATTAGATCATACATAAGATACCTGAATGCAGATTAATTGTAATGTTGAGGCATTAACTCTTACACAATAGGATATGTTCAGAAATCCCATCTCCCTGTAGAAAACATGAATTAAAAGATTGGCGTGCAAAAGAAAATGAGAGTACTGGAAAATCAGTGTGACCATCTTTGATGTACTTTACTTACTATATAAAGTGCTTGGTAATTATGTGGTCACTGGTACATTTTGGTACTCTGAATACGTGGAATATCATCATCCTGATAGTCAGGCTTTTATGAGTGGTAAGAATAAAAATTTCCTTTTGTTTAGGCTCATATTGCTATTTAAACTTAGCCTTTTATTTTGCTTAAAATTGCAGTGTGCAGTATGCATTATTGCCTTTAGTTACATACATGTTTTGAAGTAAGTTGATAATGGAGCACAAATAATTTTTGTATGATTTTTGTTAACATACTCTCAAAAGTTATTCTCTCTCCCTCTGGATGTGTTGCAAACGAAATGTTTAAGGATAGTGTGTGGTGTGGGGTGATGTCATTGTGTACATAACGAAAGGTTAAGAGAGGTGTGTGGTAATAAAAAGATCGTGGTTGAAAGAGCAGAAGATGGTATGCTGAAATGGTTTGGACATATGGAGGGAATTAGTAAGGAACAGTTGACAAAGAAGATATATGTGTCAGAA
Organism: Panulirus ornatus; assembly: GCF_036320965.1. NCBI lineage: Eukaryota > Metazoa > Arthropoda > Malacostraca > Decapoda > Palinuridae > Panulirus > Panulirus ornatus. The sequence continues at coordinate 73,536,549 of NC_092226.1, read as the reverse complement.
GTGGATGGGACAAGGAGAACAGGAAGACCAAGTGGAGATGGAAGGATGGAGTGAAAAAGACTTTCAGGGATCGGGGCCTAAGTGTGTAGGAGGGTGAAAGGCATGCACAGGATAGAGTGAATTGGAATAATGTTGTATACTGGGGTTGACATGCTGTTAATGGACTGAACCAGGACATGTGAAATGTCCATGGTAAACCATGAAAAGTCTGTGGGGATGTGGACATGTGAAGCGACTGGGGTAAATCATGGAAAGTTTTGTGGGGCCTGGATGTGGAAAGGGAGCTGTGGTTTCGGTGCATTATTCATGACAGCTAGAGACTGAGTGTGAACGAATGTGGCCTTTGTTGTCTTTTCCTAGTGCTACCTTGTGCACATGTGGGGGGAGGGGGTTGTCATTTCATGTGTGGCGGGGTGGCGACGGGAATGAATAAGGGCAGACAGTATGAATTATGTACATGTGTAAATATGTATATGTCTGTGTGTGTATATATATGTATATGTTGAGATGTATAAGTATGTATATGTGTGTGTGTGGACGTGTATGTATATACATGTGTATGTGGGTGGGTTGGGCCATTCTTTTGTCTGTTTCCTTGCGCTACCTCGCTAACACGGGAGACAGTGACAAAGTATATTAAATAGATAAAATATATATATATATATATATATATATATATATATATATATATATATATATATATATATATATATATATATATCCCTGGGGATAGGGGAGAAGGAATACTTCCCACGTATTCCCTGCGTGTCGTGGAAGGCGACTAGAAGGGGAGGGAGTGGGTGGCTGGAAATCCTCCCCCTCTCGTTTTTTTTTTTTTTTAATTTTCCCAAAGAAGGAACAGAGAAGGGGGCCAGGTGAGGATATTCCCTCAAAGGCCCAGTCCTCTGTTCCTAACACTATCTTGCTAATGCGGGACATGGTGAATAATATGAAAGAAAGATAGATACATATGTATTTTTTTTTCTTTCTTTCTTCTTCATACTATACCTGCATTAGCAAGGTAGCGTTAAGAACAGAGGACTGAGCCTTTGAGGGAAATCCTCATGTGGCCCCCTTCACTGTTTCTTCTTTTGGAAAATCAAAAATGAGAGGGGAGGATTTCCAGCCCCCCACTCCCATATATATATATATTTTTATTTTATTTTTTTTTATTTTGCTTTGTCGCTGTCTCCCGCGTTTGCAAGGTAGCGCAAGGAAACAGACGAAAGAAATAGCCCAACCCACCCCCATACACAATGTATACACACACACACGTCCACACACGCAAATATACATACCTATACATCTCAATGTACACATATATATACATACACAGATTTTTTTTTTTTTTTTTTTTTTTTTTTTTTTTTTTTACCTCGTCGCTGTCTCCCGCGGTTGCGAGGTAGCGCAAGGAAACAGACGAAAGAAATGGCCCAACCCCCCCCATACACATGTACATACACACGTCCACACACGCAAATATACATACCTACACAGCTTTCCATGGCCCACCCCGGACGCTTCACATGCCTTGATTCAATCCACTGACAGCACGTCAACCCCTGTATACCACATCGCTCCAATTCACTCTATTCCTTGCCCTCCTTTCACCCTCCTGCATGTTCAGGCCCCGATCACACAAAATCCTTTTCACTCCATCTTTCCACCTCCAATTTGGTCTCCCTCTTCTCCTCGTTCCCTCCACCTCCGACACATATATCCTCTTGGTCAATCTTTCCTCACTCATTCTCTCCATGTGCCCAAACCATTTCAAAACACCCTCTTCTGCTCTCTCAACCACGCTCTTTTTATTTCCACACATCTCTCTTACCCTTACGATACTTACTCGATCAAACCACCTCACACCACACATTGTCCTCAGACATCTCATTTCCAGCACCTCCATCCTCCTGTGCACAACTCTATCCATAGCCCACGCCTCGCAACCATACAACATTGTTGGAACCACTATTCCTTCAAACATACCCATTTTTGCTTTCCGAGATAATGTTCTCGACTTCCACACATTTTTCAAGGCTCAAAAAATTCGCCCCCTCCCCCACCCTATGATCCACTTCCGCTTCCATGGTTCCATGCGCTGACAGATCCACTCCCAGATATCTAAAACACTTCACTTCCTCCAGTTTTTCTCCATTCAAATTCACCTCCCAATTGACTTGACCCTCAACCCTACTGTACCTAATAACCTTGCTCTTATTCACATTTACTCTTAACTTTCTTCTTTCACACACTTTACCAAACTCCGTCACCAGCTTCTGCAGTTTCTCACATGAATCCGCCACCAGCGCTGTATCATCAGCGAACAACAACTGACTCACTTCCCAAGCTCTCTCATCCCCAACAGACTTCATACTTGCCCCTCTTTCCAAGACTCTTGCATTTACCTCCCTAACAACCCCATCCATAAACAAATTAAACAACCATGGAGACATCACACACCCCTGCCGCAAACCTACATTCACTGAGAACCAATCACTTTCCTCTCTTCCTACACGTACACATGCCTTACATCCTCGATAAAAACTTTTCACTGCTTCTAACAACTTGCCTCCCACACCATATATTCTTAATACCTTCCACAGAGCATCTCTATCAACTCTATCATATGCCTTCTCCAGATCCATAAATGCTACATACAAATCCATTTGCTTTTCTAAGTATTTCTCACATACACTCTTCAAAGCAAACACCTGATCCACACATCCTGTACCACTTCTGAAACCACACTGCTCTTCCCCAATCTGATGCTCTGTACCTGCCTTCACCCTCTCAATCAATACCCTCCCATATAATTTACCAGGAATACTCAACAAACTTATACCTCTGTAATTTGAGCACTCACTCTTATCCCCTTTGCCTTTGTACAATGGCACTATGCACGCATTCCGCCAATCCTCAGGCACCTCACCATGAGTCATACATACATTAAATAACCTTACCAACCAGTCAACAATACAGTCACCCCCTTTTTTAATAAATTCCACTGCAATACCCATGCACACAATTCACACTGTCTGCCCCCATTCACTCCCATCGCCACCTTGCCACACATGGAATACCATACCCCTCCCCCCTCATGTGTGCGAGGTAGCACTAGGAAAAGACAACAAAAGCCCCATTCGTTCACACTCAGTCTCTAGCTGCCACACAATAATGCCCGAAACCACAGCTCCCTTTCCACATCCAGGCGCCACACAACTTTCCATGGTTTACCCCAGACGCTTCACATGCCCTGATTCAATCCACTGACAACACGTCAACCCCGGTATACCACATCGATCCAATTCACTTTATTCCTTGCCCTCCTTTCACCCTCATGCATGTTCAGGCCTCGATCACACAAAATCTTTTTCACTCCATCTTTCCACCTCCAATTTTGTCTCCCACTTCTCCTCGTTCCCTCCACCTCTGACACATATATCCTCTTGGTCAATCTTTCCTCACTCATTCTCTCCATGTGCCCAAACCATTTCAAAACACCCACTTCTGCTCTCTCAACCATGCTCTTTTTATTTCCACACATCTCTCTTGCCCTTACATTACTTACTCGATCAAACCACCTCACACCACACATTGTCCTCAAACATCTCATTTCCAGCACATCCACCCTCATATATATATATATATATATATATATATATATATGAAAAAAGAAACCATTATGTATTATCAACTGTTCTTCATGCATTTTTAAAGTATCTAAGCTATTTAGCAGTTTTAGGTCTTTTGCAAAACAGCTTTTTTTTCTAAAGTTTTTGTTGTTATTATGTATATCATAGTATTTACAGTAAATTCATCAGTTATAAAAAATATGAAGAAAATTAATTTGATGAAAATCACTTTCATCTTGACAAAGAGAACCAGTCTGCTGAAGTTTTCATGTAAAATGTTTTTTATATGCATAGTTACAAAAGGCATACACTAACAATGTACCTTATGTACTAATGTTACAGTTACAGTAGAACTTAGGGACACATAATAATTACAGACAATTTAATCAGAAGTACTCATATGGAGTTTTTTATGTAAAAAAGCTAAGCTTCTAGAATAGTTCCTAAGTAAATTTTGTTGCTAAGATACACTTCTCCCTACTTGTTTTTGTTATTTGGAGAGTTTGCTGTAATTTATCTGATTTTTATTTACAAGTGAAATGTATTTACCCAAGGCCAAACACTTTCAATGCTTGATCCTCAGTGACTCAGACCTTTTAATGACTTGAAAGTGTCCAGGTTTTGTCTTAGTTGAAAGAGGTAAAAAAAATACACCATTGCAGGTTATAGACTTTTGTCCAAGTCTTGAAATTATTGGTGTGTTATTCTTTCTTATCTGTATCTCTGATGCCCACTCCCTCCAGGAACTCCAGTCAAAGGGGTGGCCACGGCAAAAGAGTCTCAGCTTATCCCTGTCCTTGCATGCCTCTCTTGCTTTCACCATTCTTTGCATCCCAGATCTGGACCAAATATTATTATCCAGGTTTTGGATGATGTAGTCCAGTTGTGGATGGATGTAAATTTTCTCCCAAAACCTGAAATAAGTCTCAAACCTGACACTCTCACACACCAAAAAGTTTGGGCTTGGGAGAATACAATACATATGCTTGTTGTGCTAAAGATCATTACAACACCCTTTAAAAGCTACATATGTGGCTGTCTACACAGTTATTTTGATTTAATTGTTCCTTTTTCTTTTTTTTTTAGAACAAAACACGTAGAAAGAAGATTTGCCTGTGTGCTATTGGTATAGTAGTGTTGGCTATTGTTATTGGACTCATTGCCTGGTCTGCATCTTAGAATTCAGGTGAGTTACTGATTTCCCTAGATAGTTATTGATATGTTATGTTATAAGATGAAGACCTTTTCTAAGGTCAGTAGCACAGATTAATCCTTTACACAAAGTCTCACCAAAACCACATGTTCTTATTATGGAAATGAATGTTTTCAGTATAGGTATTTCCTGCGCCAGATCTGAAGGTTGACAAGGGCAGGAATTCTTATTCTGTGGGATCTTGCTAGTTGCTATGCTGCCAGAATATGTTTTCTTTAAAAGATATCAACATATGTTGGGGATTTTTGCCTTCATTTATATACAGAAACACTGCAGCATTTGTGTGAAGCACTCATTGTTGGTTCTTTTTCTTCATTAACATTCCCACTGCATCCACTTATCTACTCCACACTAACCTTCCCATGTGTCTATTATTTGTTGCCTTGTCTTGTTTTGTTTTTGTACTTTTTCATGTTTGATTGTTACCTTAATGTTGCAATAATGTATTCTTTATACTTTTTGGTCACGTTTCTCATACTTGAATGTTAAACCAGCATCACTGATTCTTTGAGGTGTGAAGATATCTGTTGTCCTTATTATTCCTGGGAAATTTATTATTCATATGTTTCTCTTCTGTGGACATGGACTGCATCAGATATTAACATAAATTGTATCTTTTGTATTATATTTCATTGTATCTTTACATCAACAGTATTAGTGGAAGTTGACATTACCATGTGAATTTGAGTGTTTCTAGTTTGTAGTTCCATGCTTTTGTTGTTTTTCCTTCTTCTTTTATGCGGTAAAAAAGAATGTTGCTCTGTTACTATAGAAATGTGTCATAGGCTATATTTTATTGTTTCAGGATAAATCAAAACGAAAGGTGGTTCTCCTTACTCTTACCTGCCTCATGATTGCCCTTGTGATTGGTCTCATTGTGTGGGCTAGCAACTGAGGGGAAGTGGTAAGTGAGTAAAATGTGATTTACCACAAGGTGTTGGTGATGATAAAATGATCTTGTTCTTGTAAGTTTCATTCATCTCTAGGCAAAATATGGAAGGGTTCATCATTGTACATGATTTTCAGTAGCTGAAGATCGCCAGAATTTTGTATTCCTAACCACAGTTTTTCATACTTCATACACATTTTTAAGACCTAGAATCATGAAGGGAAAGAATATCAAGTGCATTAGTAAAGATATATAATCTTGAGTGTAATTTAGAGATTATGCTGACTAATTAGTTGTGTAGAAAATTGAAAAGTTTCCCTCCTATTTAACCCTGCCAGTGCTCTCTCTCTCTCTCTCTCTCTCTCTCTCTCTCTCTCTCTCTCTCTCTCTCTCTCTCTCTCTCTCTCTAAAAGTAAAAAGCCTAAGTTTAAAAAAAAACAAGTGAAAGAAATTATGGCTATATATAGTTTTAGTTTCGGAGCGGATATGGACATCAAGTAGATATGTTTTTGATGTAATATTTAATGGGTCATGAAAGTGAAAGGTATCATGATAAAACGAAAAATGAAAGAGAGCCTAGTGCAGAGGTTTTTGTGTTAACATATTGAGTACTTATACCAGAAATGATGTAATACTGTATATTTGGTTACATTGTTTATACCTGACTGTTAAGCCCTCTGACACTTAATTCATTTATTTATTAAATTAATGTGCACATTTTTTGTATAGTAATGTTTAAGAGTAACAGAAAATGACAAATGTGTGCATAGACGATCATGCACAACTAATAAACGATAAAAAGCACCTGAATACTCGTCTATATCTGTGTAGTAATTGGGCATCCTACTTGTAACTGCTGTAAACTTGTGATTAACCATGTACACTACATCATCTCTCTTTTAAATGCCTTGTAGAGCTCTCATATCCATTCAGTGCAATGTCATGGGTTGCAGTGTCAAAAATAAGCAAAGCTTGTCTTTTTTAGACAGTCCTCAGAAAATACTTGCACCAAACCCCATCCTTCTTATATGAGATGCAATTTCTTTGTGGTTATCATAGTTTTGATATTGTTGAGATCTAATAATTCAGACCATTTATATAGCAACACATTTTTCTTTAGGAAGAGTGTCAAAAATATTGTATTCATTGACAAACAAAGTAAAAGTAAATCAGATTATTATTTACTGATGATTATTAATTTTTTTATTGATGCCTTAGCCTGGTGCTGCTTTTTGTTTTGATTTGGTGGTTTGTGGAGTGACCTTATCTTTCTTTCATATATTATTATTATTATCTTAAAACAGTGATATGACAGGTAATCAAGTTAGTTCATGCATCATATTAACATTCCATATCTTATTTTGGAAACAACTTCTACCATTATCATTGGGATATTGAGAATACTTTTTTATTTATGATTGTAAGTACCTATTTGCACAGTACAAGGAGAGAATTTTACACATGTGTGGCCCCATCTCTTGAACTTTCATTACCATCAAGTAGCTTTTTAAACTTTTGCATGCTGCTTGCATACAGTTTCTTTATACACTTTATTTTGGTCATCCACCACCCTTACACTAAAGTTGCCACAGACATATATACACCATGTCACTACACATCTGGACCTGTGGTCCCTTCTGGTGGATGTGGCCAGCTTTCTATGGAAGCCTCATAGAGAGGGATCTTAGGGTAGGAAAGTAAGGCCACAGTTACAAACACACACACACACACACACACGCGCACTTGATGAATTGTAAGCTGAGTAAATGTAGTTATGTTGGGTTACAGCAAAAGAAGGCCTTGGTATGATTGCCATCTATCAGGAAATAAACTGCAGGAATTTCTACTAGAGATAGACTAGGGAGTTGATATTCCTAACCTGTCACCAGAATCCTACTTTTGGATGACAGAGAAACTAATTCTGCTTGCAAACAATAGAATTGCATTAGAGTTCATGGATAAGCAAATATTTAGCAAGCTGTTTACATCTTATACAAGTCCAAAAGTGGAGTGTCCTTTTCTAGTTTGGTCGCCACATCTAAAGAAACACGAAGAGCTATTCGAGATAGTCCAGTGAAAAGCAACAAAGATGGTGTCACAGTTAAGAGAATTTAGTTACAGGGAAAGTAAGAGGCCTTGAATTTGTGCACCTTGGAAGAAAGGAGTCGGGGTTAATCTGATCACAACCCATACATAGTTAAAATGGATTGATGATGTAGACAATTAGTAGTTCTTTGAGAGATGTAGGGATAGAACAGGCAAAGGACTTGTAGATTAAACAGCAGATTAAGGAAAAATGTGAAGAATGAAATAATGAAGACATGGTTAAAGCAGACAGCATGCAGAAATTTAAGAAGTTGTATAGCTTTGGAGAATGTTTAAGTGTAAAACTCCATTCCTGGACAGTACAAATAAGTAATTACATGCATACTGGCATGCATGCATTCAGGAGAATTGTTAAGAAAGCAAACTGTCTTTTGACAAATATTAGAATCATATTTATTCCTTTAACTTTCACAAACAAAAATTTCTACCATATGATCAGAATCTACTAATGAAGATCTCCACATTGAAAATTCTCACAACAGTGTCTAGGTATGATGTGGGTAGACTTAGGGAGAAAGACACATATGGGTGCCAAATGGTTCCACAGGAAAACCACTTTGTTACCAAGAGGAGATGATGGGGGAGGGAAATGTGCAGTTTGTATTGATGATGCCACATTTCTGTCTTTATAAATATCTAAGGGGCCTGGTAGTGGGTAGATAGCTATGGTTTCAATGCATAACACATGACAGCTAGAGAATGGGTGTTAGCGGATGCAGCATTTCTTTTTCTGTTCCTGGCACTACCTTATCGACATGGGAAGTGGCAATCAAGTATGAAAAGAATAAATGTTACTGATAAGGTATATTTATAGATTATTTTTTCATGAACTGATAACTGCAGAATCTGGTTGCCTGAGTTTGGGAGAGTGTGTGAAAGGAAGAAGTTGAAAACTGATATGAATAGAGGTAAGGAATGAGCTTTAGCAGGGGAGAGAGACAGGCTGGTTTAGAAAGTGAACCTGTGGGAAGTAAAGTGATTTAGATCCCAAGCATTAGAAATTTTAGCAGATGTTAGGAGCTGAAGTGAACAATAGGGTGCACCAAGGAAAAGTCCTTGGTGCATTGAAGATAGTGTCAGGTCACAGGTCACTGCCTATGAAGGAAAAGATGGGTATGTTTTATGGTTTAGTAGTCTTGATAGTATCCTTAGGATGCAATCCGAGGGATGGAAAAGTACGGAAGAGATTGGATGTGTTGGAAATAGAATGCTTTTTGACAGCATATGGTGTAAAGAGGGTTGACTGAATCAGAAATAAGAGAATGAGGGACATGTGGTAATAAGAATTTTATGGTTGAGAGAGGTGAAAGAGTGTGCTGAAATGGTTTGGACATGTGGAAAGGTTGAGTGAAGAGAAGCTGACTAATAGGGTATATGTGTCAGAAATGGAGAGAACATGGAGGAATGGAGAATGGTGTGAAATATGCTTAGATTTACTGGAGCCTGAACATGAATGAGTGTGTGAGGTGTGCATGTAATAAAGCAAATTGGGGCATTGTAGTATACAAGGGATGACATGCTGTCAGTGGGCTGAACCAGGGCATATGAAGTAGTATAGGGAGACCAGGGAAAGGTCTGTGGGGCATAACTTTGGATAGAGGGTACTAGTTTCAGTGCATCAGAGTAGAAAGTGGATGTGAGCAGATAAGACTGTTCTACATCTCTTCTTGCCACTACCTTTCAAATGTGGGAATGGCAAACAAGTATGAAAGAAATAATGAAAAATTTGTGACTGAATACAGATTAATACTTGTATCATCATTATGTAAGGTGTGAAAAATAACTATAGGAGGGGAGACTTTTCAGCCCACACCTTAGTTGCCTTTAGTGATGTAAATGAGATATGTGAGTTGTACTTTCTCCCTTTTTGCCAAGGATGATTAGTAAACTGTGTAACCCCTGGACCACTTTTAAGGGACTTTTGTAGCTATGAGGCTATGGTACATGTTGGAATAGCATAAGGTAAGCTGCTCTGGGGCAAATAGGTCCTCGATGATTCTGTACTCCTTTCCATTTGCTGATGATGATACAGCCTCATCAGAAGTGACTTCCAACTCACTGTGTTAGTGCTTGCATATGTAAAGGCTCTGGTTTCAATACATTTTCCTTGACTGAGTCATACATCACTACACTTTTATGGCCTCTGGTCCCTCCTGGTGGATGTGGCTTGCTTCCTGAGTGCTATAGGAGTTTCATAGAGATAGAAGCAACTCCTGAAGTAGGAAGGAAATAATTAATTGATGCAATTTCCTTTTGTTCCTAAAGCTTCCTCTGAATAAGGAGAGAAATCTTCCCTCCAGCTTTACTTTTCCAAAAGAAGGAACAGAGAAGGGGTCCAAGTGAGGTTATTCCTTCAAAGGCCCAGTCCTCTGTTCTTAAAGCTACCTAGCAAATGTGGGAAATGGCGAGTGTGTATGAAAAAAAGAAAAGTATGATTTATTTATTTATCATACTTTGTCGCTGTCTCCCGCGTTAGCGAGGTAGTGCCAGGAAACAGACAAAGAAAGAATGGCCCATCCACTCATATACACATATATATACTTAAATGCACATATACATATTAGCATATACACATATTAACATATACATATATATACTTATGTACATATTCATACTTGCTTGCCTTCATCCTTTCCTGGCCCCACCCTGTCCCACAGGAAACAGCAGAAGTGAGTCATAGGGTGGGGGAGTGTGTGAAGATTCTGGAAGTGATGAAGAATGTGTGGAAAGAGAAAACATTATCTCGGAGGGCAAAAATGGGTATGTTTGAAGGAATCATAGTCCCAACGATATTATATGGTTGCAAGGCATGGGCTATAGGTAGGGTTGTACAGAGGAGGGTGGATGTGGTGGAAATGTTTGAGGACAGTATGTATGTGGTGTGGGAATGAGTAAGGAAAGTTTGACAGATAAGATATATGTGTTAGAGGTGGAGGGAACAAGAAGCAGGAGATCAGATTAAAGGCGGAAGGATGGAGTGAAAAAGATTTTAAGTGATTGGGGCCTGAACATGCATGTGAGGAATAGAGTGAATTGGAATGATGTGGTATACCGGGGTCGATGTGCTGTCAATGGGCTGAACCAGGACATGTAAAATGTATGGGGTAAACCATGGAAAGGTTTGTGGGGCCCGGATGTGGGTAGGGAGTTGTGGTTTCGATGCACTACACATGACAGCTAGAGACTGAGTGTGAATGAATGTGGCCTTTTTTGTCTGTTTTCCATCCACTACCTCTCTTATGCAGAGGTAGACGATGCTGTTTCCTGTGGGGTGGGGTGGTGCTGGGAATGGACAAAGGCATACAAGTATGAATATGTACATGGGTAGATATATGTATATGGCTGTGTATGTATATATGTTATGTATATTTATGTTTGGGGTTATAACTGAGGACCCCTTATCAAAGGGATCCTGCAACTTCAAGGCTGCTGTAGCCATACAATCATTAGTAGGTACAGGGTGGACTCCTTTGAAGTGAGAGGTTTACAAGACTGTGCTATATTTTGTCAACTGACAATGACACAGCATTAGAAAAGATGACCACTTCATTCACCGTATATCTTCAAGCAGAAAGAGTCTGGTAACATATATGGGCTTCCATGGTCCCTTGGTTATCCTTAGTGGCTGTGAATCCACAAGTCATCTTAGGATTAGACACACATGGGTTTGAATCCTCAGCATGGCTTTCGGCTTACATTGAACCCAGGTGTTCATTTTCCCCTCAAGGTTGGTAAGTAAATGGGTACCTGGCCTAGGCTAGTGTGTGTGTGTGTGTGTGTGTTTGTGTGTGCATAAGAGGAAAGATATGGTACAAATAATCAGAGTTAAGAGATGAGGCAACACAAACATAAAACTCTTTCCCCATAATACACAAGTAGTTATCATGCACACACACACACACACACACTTGATCAACATTTCCAGCATTAGCGAACTAGTGCCAGGAACAGGCAAAATAAGATATCCAATCTTTAGCTGTCATATATATGTATATGTTATTATACTTAATTGCTGTTTCCTGCATCAGCAAGTTTGTGCCAGGAAACAGACGAAGAATGGCCTATCCTCTCTTAGACACATATATATACTTAAGTGCCCATACACACACACATATACATACCTATACATATCAACATATACATACACATACATACACATGTACATATTAATACTTGCTTGCCTTCATCCATACCTGTTGCTACCCTGCCACACGAGAAATAACATCCCTCCCCACCCTCCTTCAGTGAGGTAGCGCCAGGAAAAGACGGAAAAGGCCACATTCGTTCACACTCCGTCTCTTGCTGTCTTGCGTAATGAACCAAAACCACAGCTCCCTATCCACATCCAGGCCCCACAGACCTTTCCATGGTTTACCCTAGATGCTTCACATACCCTGTGTTGTAGAAGGCGATTAAAAGGGGTGGGAGTTGGGGGGCTGGAAATCCTCCCCTCTAGTTTTTACTTTTCCAACAGAAGGAACAGAGAAGGGGGCAAAGTGAGGATTTTCCCTCCAAAGCTCAGTCCTCTGTTCTTGACACTACCTTGTTAACTTGGGAATTGGCAAATATGTATGAAAAAAAAATGCACATATATCCTAGCCTGAGCCAGGTACCCATTTTATCGACAAACTCTAAGGGGTGGGTAAACAGCTGGGTTCACTATGGACCAACTGCCGTAATCAGGATTCGAACTTATGTGCTCGACTATGGGTGCCCTGCAAATGTTTCAAGGTCAGGAACACTAACCACTACATTTCACATGCTCGTGCCCATCCCAAAATGATTCATACCGTCAATACTACTGCCATAAAAAAGATGCTGAGCACTTGTTATTCGACTGCCCTGCACTCTTCATATAGACATGCACACAAAATTGCAACACTATATAACCTCTGGTTCTGGCTGGTGGACGTAGCCACCTTCCTTAGTACTGCAGGAGCCTCATAAGCATAGAAGGGACCGCTGGGCAGGAAGTAAGTAATTGCAACTGAGAAGTCTTCATTCGCACAGTTGTACCATCATCAGTGGATGGAAAGGAATGCAGTCTCATTAGGGAGCTTGTCACCCAAGAGGAGTTCATCATTTCTTTGCCCCTGATTGGAGCATATCCTTGAAGGTGCAGAAGTCGCATAAAAATGGTCCTAGAGCTGAATGATCGATTCAAACTTTAACACATGCACACCCACACACAACCATTTTCTCTCACCTATTTGTAAGAAACTTGTGGTGAGAAATTGTGAAGGAGTTAAGTTAGGGTTTGACAGTATTGTCATTAGGTTGTCATTTTACTCGTTGAGATGAAACTGAAAAGAATGTTCGCTGATTTGTCTGGTGATATTATTATTATTATTATTATTATTATTATTATTATTATTATTATTATCATTATTATTATTACTATCATTATTATTGTTGTTATTATTATTATATTATTGTTATTATATTATTGTTATTATATAGGGGAAGAGCAGTGTGGTTTCAGAAGTGGTAGAGGATGTGTGGATCAGGTGTTTGGTTCGAAGAATGTATATGAGAAATACTTAGAAAAGCAAATGGATTCGTATGTAGCATTTATGGATCTGGAGATGGCATATGGTAGAGTTGATAGAGATGCTCTGTGGAAGGTATTAAGAATATATGGTGTGGGAGTTAAGTTGTTAGAAGCAGTGAAAAGTTTGTATCGAGGATGTAAGGCATGTGTACGAGTAGGAAGAGAGGAAAGTGATTGGTTCTTAGTGAATGTCGGTTTGCGGCAGGGGTGCGTGATGTCTCCATGGTTGTTTAATTTGTTTATGGATGGGGTTGTTAGGGAGGTGAAAGCAAGAGTTTTGGAGAGAGGGGCAAGTATGCAGTTGGTTGTGGATGAGAGAGCTTGGGAAGTGAGTCAGTTGTTGTTCGCTGATGATACAGCGCTGGTGGCTGATTCCGGTGAGAAACTGCAGTAACTGGTGACTGAGTTTGGTAAAATGTGTGAAAGAAGAAAGCTGAGAGTAAATGTGAATAAGAGCAAGGTTATTAGGTACATTAGGATTGATGGACAAGTCAGAAGCAAATTAAGATTAAAGGGTTAACTCCCTGGAAAAAAAAGATTTTCACAAGATCTGCAGTTTATATTTCAGAAAATGACATCATTTAGTCAGCAGAAAATATATGTATTTGTGATCATATTTAAAACTATCTCCTTGGTTTCTTTTTATTTCATTGTATGAACTGTGTTGTATACACTGATGATATTTTCAGTATGTGGATTGGTGTCAGTATAGTTTAATAACCATATTTGCATATAGTTTTTAGCTAGAGTTAAAAGTAGATAAAGGTATAGATCAAGAATGCAATTGACTGAGATAAATCTGTTAGGTTTGTTGCAGAATAAAAAACATTCCCCATTTGAAAAGCTGTATCATTGATGTTCTTTGTACAGAGTAGACTCCCAGGTACAAAGTGTTAATACACGTGTGGGTCATAATTGGAGGTCCGATCTTCATGGAGGAGTTGAATGCTGATGATTTGTATCCTTGGTGACATGTATCATTGTGGTCTCATTCAAATACTGAATGAAAATTGTTCCCTTGGTGACATATGTTCCATTGTGTCCATTCTGTTTTACTACATTCATTCCTTTGGGATATGTGAGTCAAATTTGCAGGGCATCAACTTATGAAATATTGAAGTGCATCAGTATTAAAAGTTTAATCCTTACCATTTTATTTTGTAGAAATAATCATCTCTTTTCTATACATCTTATTTTATACATTCGTGAGACAGTGGCTTAAAGGAAAAGTAATTTTATAAAGCTGAGGGTGCTAAAGTGTTAGAGAATTTGAGATATGTTAAACAAATGCTAAGATGATGAAAACAACATTTGCTTGATTTAAGCACCAGGAAAGAACTGTGGATGAATGGTTAAGATAGAATTTAGTCTCCCCCCCACCCACCCACCCACACACACACACACACACACACACACACACAAAAAAAAAAAAAAAATGAAGAGTTTGATAACAGGTATCTGAAATGAAGAATATGATTGGATGAAAAGGACATAGAACACAAGTTTAGTCTTTTGATGGTAGAGTCAGCAAGAATAGTGGAATAGAGGCCCAGGTATTATGAAGTGATGAAATAGAGGCATGTTGATGGAATTTTTTTTTAAGAGCTTTGAAATAAATCCAACAGGTGTAAGAGTAGCAAAATGTGTATGAATTTGTGGTAGAACCCACATTGTAATATGCATGTAAAATATGATTACTCCTAAGCAGAATGCATAGTATATTATAAGTAGTTTTGATGAATTTCATAGCAGCTGTTGTGGAAGAGGAGGGTAAGATTAAGAAATATGATTATGGGAAAATAAATACCTACAGGAGAAGAGTTAAGAAATAATAGGAGCATTGAGCCAGTGTAGATGCATGACCATAAAAGTATGGTTGATGAAATGTGCATTTTTGAACAAGTGTAGGCTTGTGAATAGAGTTACTGTAAACAAAATTTTTTGAAGTTGGTGTGCTTAGAAATTGAGTTAAACTGGAAATGAAGAGGAAGAATATGGAGTCAGGGTGTAAATGGGAAAGAGTATTGCATGTCTCTAGAAATCTTTAGAAAGATGCAGAAATAGTGATGCTTAGTGGTTTAGTTTGACATGTGGAATATATTGGATTTAATAAACGAGGATCATTAAGTTGCATCCCATGAGAGTACATTTTTTTTTTTTTTTTTCACAGTCTTTAAATGTGATCACTTTTATGTAATACAAAGATTTGTCTTCAGGTAAACCATAATCAAGTCAATTGGGTTTCCCACATAGGGGAAATTGTTCATTAAGGTTTATTGGTGGCTAAAGGTATGCCTTGGATATAAGCTTATGACATTGTTTCCGTTATCAGAATTATGACAGGTTTAAAACTCATTATTCAGTACATATGTATGTGTTGGATTGTTATTTATTCAATACTTGCATCATTTGGGATGCAGTTGTTGATAATTAGTTAAGTTTTGACTTATAAATGTCAAAGAAACCTTTTATATGGAAATGTATAAGGAACCATTTCAATGTTTTGGATATACATAACTGAGACATTCAGTTTTGATAGTATTCATTTAGATATAAGCATTTCCTCTGCTATCATTTTTCTGATTAAGAGTGATATGATTTGAACTTGTCAAGCATCTGACCACTTTCAGTCACCACACATTTAGGTTTCAAAGACCCAACAGAATGTTTGACATGTCACTGATATTGTTATGAGTGAAATTTAATGTTTGTTTAGCATGAATTATGTGAAAGGTCCCACTTTTTTGTGCCTTAGTGTGATGTGATTTTGGCATATTAAAAAAGGTATTGGATCACAAAGCTAACTGTTTGACATAGTTATGATACTGAAATTCCAAGTGGGATGTAAGAGATGGAGAATTGTATTTCATATTGTACGTATATCAGTTGACACCTTAATGGAGACCAAGGTCTTGTTAGGAAGATATAGTGAAAAAGTATGTTGGTAGTGAAAGTAGAATTGTTTTATGAGAAAATATTTTAAAAAGTTCCATATGGACTCACAATAGGTGAGAGACACTTTCAAAGTGAATGCTAAAGCTTAAACCACATGGTAATTGTTGAAACTTAAACCACATGATGAATGTTGAAGCTTAAACCAAAGATTATAACTATAAAGACTATATTTAACAGTGATGGGTGCCATAAGTTAGAGCTATGCCTTAATTTTGTAATGAACTTTATCTTTTCAGTACCAGCCAAGGATAAAAGAGAATAAAGTCCCACAGGATGGGCAAAATTAGCTAAATGATGACTGCACTGTTTCATTTATTCACATAATACCTGGACCTTGTTGAAGGAAATGCAGCATAAAGATAATGAATATGAAAGTTTTGAAAATGAACTTTGTCACCTTAATACTTGAAGATGCTGGGAATCCATACTTTCAAATGTTTGCGATTAACATAGCTGTACAAGTATTATCCCAGCTGTAAGATTTCAAAAAGCTATTTCTGTAAATAAGTGCATTGGAGTGATGATATGGTGGCACAGTTAAGGTGTGAGAGTACATGTTAAATGTTTGTTCATCAGTTGAGTGAATGACATATGGTGAAGTGAATGAAGTGACACATATATATATAATAGGTGTAGATCCAGATAAACTCATGGAGATAGATAAATGCTCTGTTCCAAGATTTTTCTCAGGTAAATGTGGTCAAAAAGCAGTGAAGTGCACTTTTTCAAGTAAATATATTTGTCTGTATAGAAAAATATGTTAAATTACATTTCATGGAAAGTTCCAGTTGGTTGTTTTAAATTTAAGAGTCTCATCTGTGTTGCATTTTATTAATTTTTGATTTTGCTACAGTTAGAGCAAATTTCTTTTGCATCATTCTGTAAGTAATTTGAAGAAGGTTGTACTTTCTGTGGTGATGTTTAGTAAATAAATGTTTGGTGCTTGGATCACAGTTTAAAATTTTTTTGATAGGTCCATAAATGCAATATTGCTAATATACACTTTAACCATACATGCTCTTTTTATGGGCCAGTAGATTCAATAGTTTGTGCTTAAGGAACAGTCATATTCACATTCATTACATCTGGTGTGACAGCAATTTTTCAGTACCTATGCCCAAGATGAGAATCATTTTACTGACTAGAAATGCCAATTGCTGTCAAGTCAACTACCCAACCCAGCCATGAGAAAAACAAGTCTTTTTACTCTCAGTAAATATATCTTCACTTTATTGTTGACAAATGTATCTTCTTGAAGCCCTCATTAAACCTAAATTAACTCTACCCTCTACAAATGCATCTCCTCTTCACCCATAACAAATGCACCTTCACTGTACACATCACCTTTGATTAACACATTTCAACAGTACCCCCAATACCCCTATCCTTTAATTTGAGTAAGGGTCAGGTAGACAGTTAGTGTTAGGTTGTTGATTGCTGGAAATTTAGGAAGAGATGAGCAAAACAAAAATGTTCTTCATCCTTTTAAGGGAGATGTAAATGCAAGTACTAGGGTTGTCAGCCAAGGAGGCAGCAGTAACAAAAAATTTGAGGGATTACCTCTTTCATTATTAGTTAATTTCTTTAGGTCAGTAGACAGTGCAAACTATCTCATGGTAAGCCACATATGCTAAAACTATACAGTGAATTGCAGTTTTCCATTTCACTTTTTTATTGTTTTCCAATGTATCGCCCATTCTGGTTTTAAGATAATCTTATTATTGTATTTCTTTACTTCATGGTACAAGTAAGTGATATTTTTTCCCATTTGTGATAACCATACCTACATACCAAAGGTCTCAGCATAATTTTTAGTTTTGTTGTTGGGTCTTTTAAGTAAGATAATGTATGCACTATCTGTCTCTTAACTGAAGAAGGTATACATGATATGAGTATTTAGAATTAATTTGTAGCAAATTATCTTTATCAATCTCTTGTAGTCTTCTTAAATTCATTCTTCTTTAATCTAGTTTATATTTACAAGTAGCTGATGGTTTTATTCGCTCTTGGCAAAGCTCATGAATTAATCGAACAAGGTTTCTTTGTACATTACCTTTTTTATATTTTGGCTTAGTATATTAATGATACATTGCCTCTAAAAGTGAATAATACCCTTAGTGTTTCACTGGATGATGATTTAAGTAAGAGTTTAGTGGGTCATTGTGATATTTTAAATTACTTACGCAAGCTTACATTGTTCCTGGTCTTACAAAACGATGAAGTTTGAGGTTACTTGGTAAACTGGTAAGCTGCTCTGTTTTAATGATTTATTTGATCATCCTGGAAAAGTTGATCATCTTGTGTCTGTTGTCTTAATCATTTTGATGTCTTAGTAAAGGTGTGTCTGTTTGATGTGATTTTTATGATGTACTTTGTTTGTACCTCTATCTTGTCAGTAGTTCTGCCAAAGCATTGGATGTAATTTATTTACTAGTAATGATATTAGGCAGTAGATACAAAGATTTTGTATACAGTGAGGTAACTTTTGTCTGAAAATTGTGATACCTTATTATTACTTGATATTCCAAAGTCCATCTTTGAAATGCCTTGTTCATCCAACTGTATTAGATGGATTAGGGTTTGGTGTATTAGGGTGATTTTTGTAATATGGTGTCTTGTAATTGAAGAAGTCTCGTGTATATATTTAGTGAATGTTAATCTTTCCAAGAAAATTTCTTCTAAGGGATGGACTGATTTGATGTTTAGCAACATGTACACATAATGAGAAACTGAGGGTAATTTCTGAATGTGTTTGGAAAACCTAACATTACAGATATACATATATTAATGATGTGTACAACAAAAGGGGTTACTGAAGTAGAAAATTATGTGTTAATTTTATTTCAACAAGGATCAGTCAAAAAGATATTCACAAACATGTTATAAAGTAACATGGCATGATTCTAATTTTTATGTATCATAAAGTAAACTTTTAGATGATAGGTTTGATTTCACTAATTTTATATTATTGTTTTTTCGCTTAAGATCTTCTAAATTTGACTAGTGAGAGAATTATATATATTCACAAACCATGGCATTAGAGCATCATAAAGGTCTTACCTGAAGATGGTATACTGGTTGTGTTTAGTGATTGGGCTGCTTGACATGTTTGTCAGAAGATGGGTCAAAGGGTTCTAATATGGTCATGAGATAGTCTTGAGGAGGACCCTCAGTCAAGGTGGCCTACAAGTGATACTAATATCGGAACTGTGACCTAAGTTTACAGCTGTACTATGACAGAACAGTGGATAAAGATCAAATGAAATTAACACTAAATTTAGAAATCTAGTGAAACATGCATAGAAATATTGTGGTCATCATCCATGAGTTTTTAGGTATAATTGAGATTTTGGCACGATGGATCCTCAGAATCCTCAGCACTTAGAATCAGCACCATAGGATTTTCTCAAACATTAATTTGTTTGAAATGAACAAACCAATCCATCCAGTTTTCTATCCCATTTAGTTACCTGAATCCATAAGCTGTTAAGAACATGGATTCATTTTTCTGGGATGTCAAAGGAATTGTGCTGATTGATCTTATGCCACATAAAATAGTAATCCCCAGTGACTTGTATGCTATTCTGGTTCATAAATAATGTATTACAATCAAGGAGAAATGGCTCAACATGATAACGTAAGGAGTGTCCATGTTCCTTGATATTGTGCCATTCCACAAGGACCATATTGCATAAGTTGCAGATCATGCCTGTAGTTCTGAGTAGCTCAGCCACCCTCCTTACATCTCAGACCAGACCCCAGATGACTTATCTCTTTCAACAGTTGTATTCTCACGGAAGTCTGTTTTATCTAGTAGTTGGAAGACTTTTATAAGACTAGCATCACAAGCTTTAATGAGGAATGAAGCAAGTGCATGAAGAATTCTTGAGGCTATAATGAAAAATGAAATAAGAATTGTTTCTTTCCTTGCACTTTTAATTCATAATTTTTTTTTTCAAAACTGTTTGACTGCTCATCATTTCTACCTTGTTTATATTAGTCAAGCTATGATATTGTCATGGTTGGATCTTATTTACAGCTTTCCTTTTCCTGGTGAATTAGATGCTTCCAAAAAATTAGAAACTATGCTTTGCTTAAATTCATAAGTTAAGTTAATTAAAACTTTACTATTTTCATTATTGCTTTTTATTTTTGTTTGATTTTTGATGTGTAACTATATATATATATATATATATATATATATATATATATATATATGTAGGAAGAGAGGAAAGTGATTGGTTCTCAGTGAATGTAGGTTTGCGGCAGGGGTGTGTGATGTCTCCATGGTTGTTTAATTTGTTTATGGATGGGGTTGTTAGGGAGGTGAATGCAAGAGTTTTGGAAAGAGGCGCAAGTATGAAGTCTGTTGGGGATGAGAGAGCTTGGGAAGTGAGTCAGTTGTTGTTCGCTGATGATACAGCGCTGGTGGCTGATTCATGTGAGAAACTGCAGAAGCTGGTGACTGAGTTTGGTAAAGTGTGTGAAAGAAGAAAGTTAAGAGTAAATGTGAATAAGAGCAAGGTTATTAGGTACAGTAGGGTTGAGGGTCAAGTCAATTGGGAGGTGAGTTTGAATGGAGAAAAACTGGAGGAAGTGAAGTGTTTTAGATATCTGGGAGTGGATCTGGCAGCGGATGGAACCATGGAAGCGGAAGTGGATCATAGGGTGGGGGAGGGGGGCGAAAATTCTGGGAGCCTTGAAGAATGTGTGGAAGTCGAGAACATTATCTCGGAAAGCAAAAATGGGTATGTTTGAGGGAATAGTGGTTCCAACAATGTTGTATGGTTGCGAGGCGTGGGCTATGGATAGAGTTGTGCGCAGGAGGATGGATGTGCTGGAAATGAGATGTTTGAGGACAATGTGTGGTGTGAGGTGGTTTGATCGAGTAAGTAACGTAAGGGTAAGAGAGATGTGTGGAAATAAAAAGAGCGTGGTTGAGAGAGCAGAAGAGGGTGTTTTGAAATGGTTTTGGCACATGGAGAGAATGAGTGAGGAGAGATTGACCAAGAGGATATATGTGTCGGAGGTGGAGGGAACGAGGAGAAGAGGGAGACCAAATTGGAGGTGGAAAGATGGAGTGAAAAAGATTTTGTGTGATCGGGGCCTGAACATGCAGGAGGGTGAAAGGAGGGCAAGGAATAGAGTGAATTGGAGTCGATGTGGTATACAGGGGTTGACGTGCTGTCAGTGGATTGAAGCAAGGCATGTGAAGCGTCTGGGGTAAACCATGGAAAGCTGTGTAGGTATGTATATTTGCGTGTGTGGACGTGTGTATATACATGTGTATGGGGGTGGGTTGGGCCATTTCTTTCGTCTGTTTCCTTGCGCTACCTCGCAAACGCGGGAGACAGCGACAAAGCAAAAAAAAAAAAATATATATATATATATATATATATATATATATATATATATATATATATATATATTCATGTGAGAAACTGCAGAAGCTGGTGACTGAGTTTGGTAAAGTGTGTGAAAGAAGAAAGTTAAGAGTAAATGTGAATAAGAGCAAGGTTATTAGGTACAGTAGGGTTGAGGGTCAAGTCAATTGGGAAGTAAGTTTGAATGGAGAAAAACTGGAGGAAGTAAAGTGTTTTAGATATCTGGGAGTGGATCTGGCAGCGGATGGAACCATGGAAGTGGAAGTGGATCATAGGGTGGGGGAGGGGGCAAAAATTCTGGGAGCCTTGAAGAATGTGTGGAAGTCGAGAACATTATCTCGTGGGCGTGGGCTATGGATAGAGTTGTGCACAGGAGGATGGATGTGCTGGAAATGAGATGTTTGAGGACAATGTGTGGTGTGAGGTGGTTTGATCGAGTGAGTAACGTAAGGGTAAGAGAGATGTGTGGAAATAAAAAGAGCGTGGTTGAGAGAGCAGAAGAGGGTGTTTTGAAGTGGTTTGGGCACATGGAGAGAATGAGTGAGGAAAGATTGACCAAGAGGATATATGTGTCGGAGGTGGAGGGAACGAGGAGAAGAGGGAGACCAAATTGGAGGTGGAAAGATGGAGTGAAAAAGATTTTGTGTGATCGGGGCCTGAACATGCAGGAGGGTGAAAGGAGGGCAAGGAATAGAGTGAATTGGAGTGATGTGGTATACCGGGGTTGACGTGCTGTCAGTGGATTGAATCAGGGCATGTGAAGCGTCTGGGGTAAACCATAGAAAGCTGTGTAGGTATGTATATTTGCGTGTGTGGACGTATGTATATACATGTGTATGGGGGGGTTGGGCCATTTCTTTCGTCTGTTTCCTTGCGCTACCTCGCAAACGCGGGAGACAGCGACAAAGTATAATAAAAAAAAAATATATATATATATAAGAAGGAACAGAGAAGGGGGCCAGGGGAGGGTATTCCCTCAAAGGCCCAGTCCTCTGTTCTTAACGCTACCTCGCTAATGTGGGAAATGGCGAATAGTTTGAAAAAAGAAAATATATATATAAAGGGAGCTGTGGTTTCGGGCATTATTGCGTGGCAGCTAGAGAGTGAGTGTGAACGAATGGGGCCTTTGTTGTCTTTTCCTAGTGCTACCTCGCACACATGAGGGGGGAGGGGGATGGTATTCCATGTATGGCGAGGTGGCGATTGGAGTGAATTTCCTCAGTCATTCTCATCATGTGTACATACCATTTCAACACACCCTCTTCTACTCTCTCAACCACACTCTTATTTCCACAACTCTCTCTTGCCCTTTCACTATTTACTCAATCAAACCACCTCACACCACATACTGCCCTCAAACATTTCATTTCCATCACATCCACCCTCCTCCACACAACCCTATAGATTCTATAGCCTATGCCTTGCAACCATATGATATTGTTGTATCTACTGTTCCTTTAACATACCCATTTATGCTCCCTGAGATAACATTCTCTTTCCATACATTCTTCATCGCTCCCAGGACCTTCGCCCCTTCCTTCACCCAGTGACTCACTTCCTTCACTTTTTCTTCATTCAAACTTACATCCCAGCTAACTTATCCCTCAACCTTGGTGAACCTAATAACCTTGCTTTTATTCGCATTAAACCTCAACTATTTCGTTTCACACACAATTTCAAAACCTAGTCACCAACTTGTGCAATCTCTCACTCGAATCAGCCCCTAGTGCTGTATCTTTGGTGAACATCAACTGACTAACTTCCCAGGCCCTTTCATCCTCCACAGACTGCATACTTGCCCCTTTCTCCAAAACTCTTGCATTTACCTCCCCCACCTCCCCATCCAAAAACAACTATTGTGACATCATGCACCCCTGCTGCAGACCAGTTTCCATTTGAAACCATTCACTCTCCTCTCTTCCTACTTGTATGCAATCCTTATACTCTTGATATAAGCTCTCTGCTTCAGGCAGCTTGCTTCCTCCACCATATATTCTTAAGACCTTCCACAAAGTATCTCTATCAATCCTATCATATTCCCTCTCCAGATTTATGGCCACACACAAATCTCATCTGCTTTTCTAAGTATTTCTCACATTTTTAAAGCTAACACTTGCACCACACATTCTCTACTGCTTCTGAAAGCACACTGCTCCACCCCAATCTGATGCTCTGTACAGGCCTTCACCCTCTCAATCAGTACCCTCCCATACAATTTATCAGGTATACTCAATAAAACTCATACTTCTGTAGGTTAAACACATACCTTTCTACCCCTTGCCTTTGTACATTGGCACTAGACATTAATTCTCCCAATCCTCAGGCACACCTCATCATGACCCATACATACATTGGATATCCTTACCTACCAATCAACAACACAATCACCTACTTTCTCAATAAATTCAAATGCAATACCATCCAATCCTGCCACCTTGCTACATTTCATCTTGCGCAAGGCTTTCACTGACTCTTCTCTCTTCACAAAACCACTCTCCATGATTATCTCGCTTCACATACCACCCTGACAAAACACCATACAACTGCTACACTATCATTAAACACATTTGACAGTCCTTCAAAATACTCACTCCTCCTCACTTCATCACTACCTGTTATCACTTCCCCATTTGTCCCTTTCACCAATGTTCCCATTTAGTCTCTTGTCCTTCACACATTTTTTACAACCTTCCTAAACATCTTTTTATTCTCTTTAAAGTTTAATGATACTCTCTCACCCCAATTCTCATTTACCCTGTTTTTCAACCCCAGCACCTTCCTCTCAACCTCCTGCCACTTTCTTTTATACATCTCCCAGTTATATGCACTCCTTCGTAAGCACTGCCCAAATGCCTCTCTTTTTTCTTTCACTAGCAACTTTACTTCTTCATCCCACCACTCACTACTCTTTCTAATCTGTCTACCTCCCATGTTTCTCATGCATCTCTTGCACATGCCATCACTGCTTCCCTAAAGATATCCCATTTCTCATCCACTCCCCACACTTCATTTGCTCTCACCTTTTGCCATTCTCCATTCAGTCTCTCCCGGTATTTCTTCATGAAAGTCTCCTTTTCAAGCTCACTTACTCTCACCACTCTGCTTCCCAACCTTGTTTCCTCTTTTTCTAAAACCTCTACAAATCTTCACCCTTGCCTCCACAAGATAGGGATCAGACATCCCACCAGCAGCTCTCTCTCCACATTTACATCCAAAAGTTTCTCATTTACATGCCTATTGATTAATCAATACATAATGTAGTAATGCTCTTTGACCATCTTTCCTACTTGTGTATGTCTCTTTTTAAACCAGGTATTTCCATTCACCAGTCTGTTTTCAGCATACAGTATACTCCACAAGCTCTTCACCATTTTCATTCATAATACATTTAAATCGCCCATCACAAATACCCGGTCTCGTGCACCAACACTGCTGACACAATCAATCAGCTGCTCCCAAAACACTTGCCTCTCATGATCTTTCTTTTCATGGCCAGGTGCATAAACACCAATAATCTCCCATCTCTCATCATCCACTTTCAGTTTTACCCACATCAGTCTAGAATTTACTTTCCTACATTCTTTCACTCACTTCCACAGCTCCTGCTTCAGTAGTACTACACCTTCCTTAGCTCTTATCCTCCCACCAGACCCTGACTTTACTGCTAAGACATTTCCAAACCATTCTTCCCCTTTACCCTTGAGATTTGTTTCACTCAGAACCAGAACATCCAGGTTTCTTTGCTCAAACATGCTACCTATTTCTCTCTCTCTCCTTTCTTCTCATCTTTGTTGCATCCACACATTTGGACACCCCAATCTGAGCCTTTGAGGAGGATGAGCACTCCCTACCTGGTTCCTTCTTTCATTTCCTCTTGTGGTAATTGAAATACAAGAAGGGGAGGGTTTGCAGCAGCAAGTGCAACCCCTCCCCCCCACTGCTTGGAAATATACATTCTTGCAGGTGTTTATCAGACTCCCACATACATGAGATTTCACTGAGAATGAAAAATCACCTTTGGAGAAGTTGTCTTATCACCAGTGAATGTAAAAGATTATAATCTTGTTAAAGAACATCCCATTAGTTTGTTAGGATTTTCAGTGTATGTATGGATCATCATGGGGTGCCTGAGGATTGGTGGAATAAATGTATAGTGACATTGTATAAAGGCAAGGGGAACAAAGGTGAGTGTTTGAACTACAGAGGTTTAAGCCTGTTGAGTGTTCCTGATAATTTTCTTGGGAGAGTGGTGATTGAAAGAATGAAGTTTGGACGAAAAGTGAGTGGAAGTCGTGGAAAGTTTTTATCAACAGTGTAAAGCATGTGCACAAGTATGAAGACAGATGAAGGTTTGTGTGCAGCGGGGATGTGTGATGTAAGTATGGCTGTTTGATTTGTTTATGGATGAGATAGTGAGGGAGATAAATGTAAGGGTTGCGAAGAGACAGTTGGAGATGCAGTTTGTAAGGGATGACAGGGCCTGGGAAGTGTTGGTTGTTGTTGGCTGATGATAGCATTGGTGGCAGATTTGAGTGAAAAGCTATGATAAGGATGTGCAGAGGAGGGTGGATTTGTTGGATATGAAATGTTTGAGGACAGTATGGGTTGAGGTGTTTTGATTAAGTAATCAAGGGTGAGAGAGAGGTGCAGCAATAAAAAGTATGTGGTTGAGAGAGCTGAAGAGGAAGTGCTGAAATGGTTTGGACACATGGAGAGAATGCATGATGGGAGGCTGACAAAGTGGATATGTGTCAAAAATAGAGGGGATGGACAAGGAAAAGGGGGAGATGAAATTTGAGATGGAATTAAAAAGAATCTGAGTGACTGGGACATGAACATGCAGGAAGGTGAAAGGTGTGCATGTGATAGTGCATTGGAATGATGTGGCAACTCGATGTAACGTGCTGTCATTGGTACTGAACCAGTACATGTGAAGCGGCCAATGGAAATCAAGGAAAGGTATTTGAAGCCTGGTTTTGGAGGGGGCTGTGGCTTTGGAGAATTGCACATGACAGCTAGAGAATGAATGTGAGCAAATGCAGCTTTTCTTCATGTGTTCCTAGCATTACCTCAGTAACAGAAATGGTGAACAATATTTTATTTATTTATTTATCGTACTTAATCACTGTTTCCCATGTCAGCGAGGTAGTGCCAGGAAACAGATGAAGAATATGAATATATTTCTATATGGTATATTCTTTTTAGCTGTCATGTGTAATGTTCTGAGTAAGTAAATGAGGCCATCTCGTCATCTGTTCTTGGCACTGCCTTGCTATACCAGGGTCGACATGCTGTCAATGGAATGAACCAGGGCATGTGAAACGTCTGGGGTAAACCATGGAAAGGTCTCTGGGGTCTGGATGTGGATAGGGAGCTGTGGTTTCAGTGCATTACATGACAGCTAAAGACTGAGTGTGATTGATTGTGACCTTTTTTGTCTTTTCCTGGAGCTACCTCGCTGAAGCAGGGGATAGTGATGTTGTTTCCTGTGGGGTGGGGTGTTGCCAGGAATGGATGATGGCAAGCAAGTATGAATATGTACATGTGTATATATGTATATGTCTGTGTATGTATATGTGTATATGTTGAAATGCATATATATGTATATGTGCATGTATGGGCATTTATGTATATATGTGTATATGAGTGGATGAGCCATTCTTCGTCTGTTTTCTGGCGCTACCTCACTGACGCAGGAAATGGCGATCAAGTATGATAGATATAAATAGATAAATGTATATATTAGCCTTGAAACTGCAGAATACCCTTGAGGAGGGTTCCTAGGGTTGTATAATGATAATATTGAATATATATATGTATGTACGTATATATATGATTCCCGTTAAACAATGTAGAGTTGACTGTACAATTGTCAAAAGTCAAAATTGTTTAGCAAAAGTATTGGTTTTTGTTGTCAGGCATGAACTCTCTGGCCACTCTTGGACAGTGCTCAGTTGTAGGTAAGCTACCTTCATATATCTAGATTTGAACTTTTAAACAAAGTCTTAAGAAAAACACAACCAAAGTCACACTGTTCAGTTATCATGTTGTATGGGTACATTAGGGCTGCAATATTCCTCAAACTGTCATCATACGGTATTTCAGCTAAATGTTGTATTTGTTGAGTATTGTTATTATACAAGTGATAATGCAGGGGTGTTATAATTATATACTGTAAAGTAGCATTCCTGATGCTCTAAATACTGTAATATATATTGATTAGAGCATATATGCAGTGTATATATAGTAAATTACATGTTCATTGTGGTTAGGCTCATTTATATTGCATATAATGAAAGTAGGGTAGTTACAAGCTTCTTTATGTATCTATGAGTAAATAAATTATGAATATATATATATATATTATAAAATATTTTTATGTTATTAAAGTGGTCCCTGTTCTAACTGGTAGTTATTGTTGTGATTTATGCACAAACTTTTTTTTTGCAATTCTTGTTACTTTTGAGCAAATATCTCATATGCCATTTACCCCTGTAGGTATGTAAAGCATTTGAAGCCATATTGGTCGACAGCATCAAGATGAGGAAGAACACAACGAAAAATGGCACAGTTAACAAAATGCAAGCAAAAATAGTATATGTAATGTGTCTTGAGGGGCACTTTGATAAAACCACTTAGTGATGCTGTTCTTAACACCTACTAAAGGTGGACTCCTGTACTTTATCTTTGATGTCACACTTCTGCTTTCCTGCACTCAGCCATTCTCGTAGTCTTCAAGTCAGTGAAGTTGAGCTTCATTCCTTTCAAGGTTAAACCTGATTATAAGTTTGCCTTCTCAGTAACCTGACCTTTTGTTTTCTTGAATATTGTTGTTCTTTCTGTATTAATACTGGTATTGTTTTTGATGATTACATGGTATGAAATTCATTCCTTTGCTAGCAGGCTAATGTCAACATTTGACCCACCAGGTTACTATTCTAAGTGAACACATTTTTTTACCATTTTTGTAACTGATGACAATGGCAAATAAGGTAGTAAGGCTTGTAAATGATTTATTATGTGTTATAAAATCTGTGTTGAGGATAAAGTCCATTACGGCAGGTACTGACGTTGAGATCACACCTGCCTTTTTTTCATGTTTAGGGCACCCATTATATTCTCTCTTGGTGATTGATAATGGTGGGCCCAAAATTAAACATGCTTTATCAAACAATTATTACAGTTATAAGAAACAAATGTGTGTGGATGTATCCAAGACGAAAAGAAAGAAGAAATAGGTAGTATATTTTGATGTTCTGGATGTTAGTGAAAGAAAGCTCAAGGGTAAAGGGGAAGAATGATGTGGAAATGTCTTAGGGGTAAAGTCAGGTGTTAGTGAGAGGACAAGAGATAAGGAAGGAGTAGCACTATTCCTGAAGCAGGGGTTGTGGGAATGTGTGAAGGAGTGTAAGGATGTAAGCTCCAGACTAATGTGGGTAAAAATGAAAGTGGATGGTAAGAGATGGGTGATTATTAGTGCTTATACACCTGGTCATGAGATGAGAAATTGTGAGGGTTAAGTGTTTTCGGAGCAGCTTAGTGAGTGTCAGCCATTGATGCAAGAGACTAGGTATTAGTGGTGGATGATGTAAATGTGAAGGTAAGTAATGTGGCAGTTGAGGGTATAATTAGGGGCATGGAGTATGCATGCAGTAAAGTGAATGGAAATGGTGAACAGTTTGTGGCATTGTTTGCTGAAAAAGGATTGCTGATTGGGAATATTTAGTTTAAAAATAGGGAAATACAGAAGTATATGTATGCGAGTATGAAAGATGATCAGTGGGCATTATTGGATTACATATTGTTTGATAAACCTGTAAAAGAGAGACTTTTTTTTAGATGTGAATGTGCTGAGAAGGGCATCTGGTGGGACATGTGATAATTACCTTTTGGAGGCAAGTGTGAAGATTTATAGATGTTTTCTGAAAAGAGGAAACAGTATTGGCAAGAATAGAGTGTGAGTAAGTGGACTTGAAAAAGAGACCTTTGTGAAGAAATACCAGGAGGGATTGAAAATGCAGAGTTACATAGGCATTTCTTACAGGGAAGGAGTGCAGATGATTGGGAGTTGTATAAGAGAAAGTGGTGGAAGATCAAGAGGAAGGTAACGGGGGTTGAAAAAGAGGACAAATGAGAGTTGGGATGAGCAAGTATCAGTAAGCTTTACAGAGAATAAGATATTTTAGAAGAAGTGCATGTAAAACATGAGAAGAAATGATGAAGGGAAATAATGGGGAAGTGGTAGCAGGTAGTGATGAAGTGAGGAGGAGACGGAGTGAGAATTTAAAAGACTTGAGTGTGTTCTATGATAGGATGGCAAATGTCGGGTGCTTGGGCTGGGGTGTTATGTGAAGTGAGAGAGTCAAGGAGAGTGGTTTGGTGAAGATATGGTGAAAGCCTTATGTAAGATGAAATGTGGCAAGGCAGCTGGAGTGGTTGGTATTACTGTTGAATCTATTAAGAAAGGGGAGTGATTGTATTACTGATTGGTTAGGATTTTCAATGTAAGTATGAGTCATGGTAAGTGCCTGAGGATTGGCAGAATGTATGTATAGTGCCATATAAAGGCAATGGGGATAAAAGTGAGTGTTCAAACTATCATTTTACTTTTTTAAAGAAAAGTGTTTAATTACAGGCCTTAATGACCTCTAAACAATATTTCATCCCCAGATTCGTATTCAGCATGAAAAGCAGTCCATATACTGAGGTTTTCAAGGAATTTTATTACCCTCCAAAAAATACCAAAAATTGCAGGTAATAGTTCTTTTTTTTTCCCAAAAAGCTTTTTCTTGTAAAATTGTAACAACACATACTGAAACATTTCTATTCTTTAATGATCACAAAAAATATCTCATAATGCCTCCCTTAGCCAACAGGTGCCCAATAAATAGGAAGCGAATAATGACACAGTCTTTGTGAAATGGAATCGCGTAATTGCAGGTCTTAATAACCCTCAAACATAATTTCAACCCCATATTTATATTCATTATGAAAATTAGTCCTTATACTGAGGTTTTAAAGCAAATTTATTACCCTATGAAAAATACCAAAAATGGCAGATAATAGTCCTGGGGATTTTTTTAGACCAAATAACTTTTTCCTTTGAAACTGTTATATAACGTAATGAAACACTTCCATTCTTGAAATAATCATGGCAAATATCTCAGTACATACCTAGTAAGTATGAGGCAAATAATCAGGCAGTACTTTTAAAAGGTGATTGTTTAATTACAGGCCATGATGACCCCTAAACAATATCTCAACCCCAGATTCATATTCAGCATGCAAAATTAGTTCTTATCCACAGGTTTTCAAGGAAATCTTTTACTCTCCAAAAATGCTAAAAAGCAGGACAATTTTTAGCCCCCCCCTTTTTTTGTTATTAGTAATATAACAATGAAAATCTTCCATACTTGATATGATCACAGGAAATTTCTCATAATGTTTCCCCAAGCTAACAGATACTACTAAGGTATAAGTTTGTGGAGTGAACCTGGTAAGTTGGATGAGAGAGTAGTGATTTAGAGGGTGAAGGCATGTTCAGAGCATCAGATTTGGGAGAAACAGTATGGTTTCAGAAGTGGTAGAGAATGTGTGGATCCAGTTTTTGCTTTGAAGAAGGTGTGTGAGAAATACTTAGATGGATTTGTACGTGACATTTGTGAATCTGGTAAAGCACATAACAGATGCCTTGTCAGAGATATTAAGAATACATGGTGTGGGAGGAAAGCTGTTAGAAGTAGAGAAGTTTTTTTTATCAAGGATTAAGGAATGTTTACAAGTAAGAAGAACAGAGAATGAATGGTTCAAAGTGAAGGCTAGTCTGCAGCAGGGATGTGTGATGACACCATGGCTGTTTAATTTCTTCATGAATTGGGTGGTTGGGGAGGTAAATACGAGAGTCTCGGTGTGTGTGTGTGGGCGTGGTGGGGGGGTGAGTATGCAGTCTGTAGAGAATCAGCCAGCTTGGGAAGTGAGTTGTTTGCTGATGATACAGCACTGATGGCAGATTCGAGTAAGAAACTGCAGAAGTTTGTGGCTAAGTTTGGAAGGGTGCATGAAAGGAGGAAGTTAAGTGTAAGTGTGAATAAAAGCAAGGTTACTTGGTTCAGCCAGGTTTGAACCAAGAAAAATTAGAAGAAGTGAAGTGTTTTAGATATCCAAGAGTGGACATGGCAGCAAGTGGAACCATGGAAGTAGAAGTGAGTCATAGGATGGGTGAGGGGATGGTTCTGGGGCCTTTGAGGAATGTGTGGAAAGAGAAATTATTACATTTAGGGGCAAAAATAAGTATGTTTAAAGCTATAGTAGTCCCAACAATATTATATGGATGCAGGGCATAAGGTGTTGATGAGGATGTACAGAGGAGGGTGGATGTGTTGGAAATTAGATGTTTGAGGACACTGTATTGTGTGAAGTAGTTTGATTGAATGTGATAGATGGGTAAGAGAGAGGTGTGGTAAAAAAAAGTGTGGTTGAGAGAACTGAAGAGGGTGTATTGAAATGGTTTGGACATATGAAGAGAGTAAGCGTGGAAAGGTTGAGAGTCAGAATTGGAGAGAACATGGAGAAAGGTGAGACTAAACTGGAGATGGAGCAATGGAGCAAAAAAGATTTTGAATGATCAGAGCCTGAACTTACGTGAGAGTGAAAGACATGCAGTAAATACAACTGATGTGGCATACAGGGGTCGATGTGTTGTCAGTGGACTGAATCAGGACAAGTGAAGCAGCTAGGGTAAATCATGGAAAGGTCATTGGGGCCTGGTTGTGGATAGGGATCTGTAGTTTCATTGCATTACACATAACAGCTAGAGAATGCATGAGAGCAAATGCGGCCTTTCTTTGTCTGTTCTTGGCACTATATTGCAAACACAGGAAGCAGTGATCAAGTGTCAAAATAAAATCTCAATAAACCATGTACTCAGCAAGAGACACACATGACATACTGTTATGTGTTTGGCTGTACAGTATCATGTGTTAAGTGTCAAGCAGTACAGCTGATGACATGCAGTAAAAAATATTTTCCGGATCTCATGATTCTTACAGTTTCATCATGACTCATTCAGTAAATACCAGTGAGCATTAATGACAGTAGTGGATCAGCCATTTGTTTCCAAAATGAAAGATATGTGCCTTCCTCTGTTTGATGATAACGTTAAGTACCTTAAGAAGGAAACATGGTTCAAACAGTCATTTCCGTATCTTGTTTGAAAAAGAAAATCTAGATTACCTTTCCATGTAAATGTACCCATGCACCTTCCCAGTTACAGGATATAAGAACAAGAGAAGTGTATGACATATCAAGGAGGATAGTGTGTACTTACTTACCTTTACTGGCATACTGTTATCCTATGATGGGTCAAGCACCATAACACCTACTGACGTGCCTGAAT
Organism: Panulirus ornatus; assembly: GCF_036320965.1. Classification (NCBI taxonomy): domain Eukaryota; kingdom Metazoa; phylum Arthropoda; class Malacostraca; order Decapoda; family Palinuridae; genus Panulirus; species Panulirus ornatus. Next base: position 73,503,424 of record NC_092226.1, on the reverse strand, counting down.
GCAAAGGGTCTTGTTTTATGTCAAGTAAAGCAGCACAGGCATCTCCTGACATGCCTGTACTGATACAGTTTCTCATCCTGAGACAGTCAAGGAGAAGAGTATGCCCTGATGTATCCCTCACTAAATGAGATTTCCTCTAAGTAGCACTTTTTATGACTTGATGTCTTTTAAGTATTCAAGGTCATCAGTGACATGTTTAGATGCACATTTCTTACTAATGCATCACTGACTATACATGATCTCCTCCTGTGATGGGATCAGTACAGTGTGGTGAAAATTATTGATTATCTGAAGTCTTCTCGTAAGATTCATGTAGAAGTCTCTTACTGTGTCTTCTCTTATGCTTTGGTGAGCAACACCACATACTGATATGTCTTTGCCAAGACCCTGATGGTTAGGCTTTAATGACAGAAACTCTTGATGCTTGTATCTCTGCTGGGATACATTAGTGTGTAACAAAAGTTATTTTGAAATGAGATAATTAGCATCAGATTGGGTGCTGTAGACGGTCTTATTCTTAGTGGTACAAAATATCAGGTGATGAACTTGCTGTCAGTGATTATCCTGACATATGCATGATGTGATCATGCATGACCAGTGCCACCATATGTGAAAGGGTTCATATGATGATCAGATTTACACACCTACTATTCCATCCACTATAATTTTTTATACACATTGTCATGTTTAGAGGCACATAGGTTCTGGTGAAGCATCATCTCAACATACCATTCAAATCCATAAGGATACTTATGATAGATCATGTATTGGGTGTTAGTTACTTCTGTTGGCAACCTGATGGTTCAGCTCTTAACAGCAATAATGTTAATGCATCACCTGGCTCTATATGTGCCCCTGCATAAAATGTTCACACATCTTCCCCTTTAAGGACATGAAGCAGCAGCAGGTTTTGTGTTCACCTGTAATGTACAGGGATGTACATTTCAGTGCATTTGACTGTCTTGCAGTCATTCCCATTGTGAATGAATACATTATACAATAAGTGGATTAATATTGTGACATAAAAGTTACTACTGCATTTGTGAATGAGTAACCTCTCCAGTTCTGAAGCAGTGAAAAGGATGATGTGTTTAAACGTCACTTACATAGTACCACCAGTTTACAGAATATCAGCTTTAAACATTTTGGGAATAAACACAAAGTATAAGGGGTTGTGTTATTTCCCAGAATACTGTAAATTTTGCTCTTGATTATAAATTCTGGTTAATGAAAGTTGAAGGTTGTCAGCATGAGAAAATATTACAGAGGACATGTATTTGAAGAAAGTGGTTGTTGTGACCATAAGTTTAGAAATCATAAATGCTCTGGAAGGAAAAACCAGAATGCTGAAAAGAGTGTTATTAGACAAAATTGTTAGATGGTACATAAAGCCCACAACTTAATTTTTAGGTTGAATATCAGGACATAATGGAATTGGATGGTGAAATCATTTTAATGGAAAGGACTTTAGCTGTCCAAGTTAACTAAGAGGTATTTTGATTTTTCATATGAATGGGTCAGTGAAAGGAGTGAGAAAAGATAAAAGAAAATTATCATCAAGCACTGGAATGATGACTGACATTCATGGAGATGATCTGATCTTGAAAAGGCATGCTCTGGGTCAAATTCCATTAGGTTTACTTAATGCCCAACAACAGTCTGAATATATATTTAACCTTGTCACTTCTGATTGTGTGAGTTGTCTCAACCAGCCTGGGGAACATTAGCACTATTTTAAACAGAAAAAAGTAAGCCGCTTGAACAGCCAAAATCGTTTGATCGAAATGCTTCATAGAATTTAAAACCTGCCTTGATGCATAAGCATTTAAATTTTAGCATGCCATAGTTGTTGCAATCCTCAATTACTGTAAGACCCACTGCATCATCGTCAGGTCTCATTTTCCTCATCCCTTTTTGAAGACTTAATCTTCTTGTGATAATATATGTAAGATTACAACTTTTGATCTCATGTCCATCTTAACCCTACTGAGTCACATTTTTGTTTGTGCTGTGGAGTAGTGTAGGGTGCACATACTGTGTTCCTGTATATTATTTTGTGGGTAACAAAGCCTTGTGGATACTTAGTACACGTTAGTCAAGTTGGTGACATTTCACATCTATACCTGGCATTTGTTGTTGGTCCCCTCAAATGTGGGAAGGAAAATTTGGAATGTATGCTGCACATGGTTAGGACTCTACCTATTGGTTGTATGTTGTATGCTGCAATTTGTTAGGACTGGAAGTGATAAAGCATACATAAGCAATCCCTGTTAGGAGAGTTAGAAATACTCATAGAGTGTAATCTAACACACACAACCAATCTTATATCCAAGGGTCCATAAGGTCCAAGTGTTGCTCAGTTATCAAGAGTAGGGTATGGACCAAGGGCTTAAAAATTTTATTAAATTTTTGTAAAAAGATTCACAGCCCAGAACCCAGAATTTGATACTCTAGCATCTTGGTAGCATTCTTGGACAAAAGGCTGCTCTCATCTGTTGTCTTGCTCCCACTTGGTATTGTTTTATGCTCTTTGGTGTCTATACCCATTTTATCCACATTATTTCCATTAACTGTTTTCATACAAATTAAACCATTACTCAGGACAGGTTGTGTTGATGATTCCAGTCTGGTTGAATCAACTGTGGTTCCTGAACCAGAGAAAAGCAAAAAAAAAAAAAAAAAAAAAAATCAGTGGGAACATCCTTATTTAAGGAATTCATTTGAAGGTTAGTACACATTAGTTAGTTATTGAAGTCTTTTGAGAATTCATATTTGTTCAAAAATTAACTCAAGGGCCAATCTCAATAAAAATCTACATTTTTAACTGCTATTGTGGGTGTGACTGATTTCCATACAAAAGATACTGAGTTGAGCTTTATACCATTTATTAAATATATAACCTAATCCTTTGCTTTGACTTGCTATTAGAATGCTTCATTTAACTTAAAACACTTTAAGGAAAAGCTTTACAACAGGTTTGAAGAAGTATTTAAGGTCAGCTGACAAGGGACTTCATGTAGGCCACTCAGATTGGAAATACAAATTCCATTATAAACCCTTCCACTGCAGATGGAACAAATACAGTCTTTCTCTTTTTTTTTTGTACATTGTTGGGATTTCCACTTGTAACCTAATGACTCCTGATGTGCCATACATTGTACAGGGTGTCTGGGAATTGACTGCAAGTATACTTTATACAGTCTGGGGCATTTAAAAATCCTGAATGTGATGAACAGTGGAGTAGTGAATTGGGAAACAGTCACTGAGTACTCAGACAATATTACTACATCTTTTCTTTTCAACTTGGCTGGTCAATAACCATTAAAATGCCTCAAAGTAGGATAGAGCCTCAAAGTAGGATAGATCTTTTTTATGCTGTCCTAGCAGCAAAGGGGGCGAAGATTCTAAGATTGGTGAAGAATGTGTGGGAGAGAACATTATCTCAGAGAGCAAAAATTGATATGCTTGAAGGAATAGTAGTTCTAACAATATTATATGGTTGTGAGACATTGTCTATAGATAGGGTTGTATGGAGGAGGGTCGATGTATTAGAAGTGAAGTGTTTGGAAAATATGTCCTGTGAGGTGGTTTGGTCAAGTAAGTAATGAAAGGGTAAGAGAAATGTGTGGAAATAAAAAGAGTGTGGTTGAGAAAGCAGAAGATGGTGTGTTGAAATGGTTTGGATATATGGAGAGAATGAGCGAGAAAAGATTGACAGAGCGGATATATGTGTCAGAAGTGAAGGGAAAAGGGAGAAACTTGAGACCAAATTGGGATAGAAGGGTAGAGTGATAAAGAATTTGAGTGATCGAGGCCTGAACAAACAGGAGGATGAGAGGCGTGCATGGAATAGAGTGAATTGGAACGATGAGGTATACTGGGGTTGACATGCTGTCAATGGACTGAATCAGGGTGTGTGAAACATCTGGGGTAAACCATGGAAAGGTCTGTAAGGCCTGGATGTGGATGGGGACCTGTGGTTTCAGTGCTTTACACATGATAGCCAGAGACAATGTATTGCAGAAGAAATGGGTGACATCATAAGACTGCTGCATTAAAAAAGTTTTCAATTTTTTTTTCATTTATTATTTGGCAGGACCCTCATGATTCTTTTTTCTTCATAAAAAGGTGCTGCCCTGAGAAAGTTAGTGTTTTGTTAATACCACAAAATGAGGAAGACTCTTAAGATGATCATCTATAGGAGACAAGTAAGTGGAGAGACTTGTTCTATTGTTGGTTACAGTAGGATTTACTGCTAATAGAGCCTCTTCCCATTAGTTTACTGTGGTATGACCATATGTGTGGAGGGAGAGAAAGGGTTTTGCCCCCAAAAGTTACCTTTGATTTTGTGAAGTACATATTTGAGTAAGAAAACTCGCTAGCCCTACATCTCTTGTGCACCAACCCACCTTACACTGTGGAGTTAAGTCAACCTCACATGTACCTTTGAAGATTCGAGACGCGGTGGAAATGTGGCAAAAGACATTGGATAAGGTCAAGGAGTGGTACAAATTTAGCAGGTGATTACAATAGTATCCTTCAAGACATAGTACAATTTTTTCAAACTGTGATTGTAGCATTTTATGTCAGGCATGCACTTGTTTCAACACTGTCAGCTGAAGCGTTTCAGTGGCTCTATTCTTGAATTGCATTAATGGAAGGCACAAATGACTTGCTTTTTACACTTGTTACATAAACACAAACTGAACCACCTCAGAACCTTTACTAGCACCAGTTGTGGACAGGGCCAATAATCACTCTATATCATATTCAAACAATTCATTTACTTCACCCTTTACCTTCTCGGTCTTCTGCCCAGTCATAGGCAAACACAACAAAGCTGCAAACCACACAAAATCGGACATATTTCTTAATTACCTGGAGCTTAACAACAGTCAAGAATTGTCAAACGAAAAGGCTTCCAATATAGTAGGTTGATATGAATATACTGGGCCCTTTGTTCTTTTGCAACAGCATTTGACTCCAACCCATAACCTACCACAAAGTCATCTAGAAACAAACAAAAAAAAAAAACGATCGCCCTTCGTCCATTAGATACAATATTTGATAAAACGTATTCCACGATGGCTTGATTAGCACTAAACACCGCCCTCCCAACTCAGTCTTTCTCACTGCTCCAGCAGACATACCCATATGAAACTACACTCCCAAGGCATGCACTAGTTACATTTCCTCATCAGTTTTCTGGAAACCACCCTTTTCCCTAGCAAGAAGAACAACGATTCTACAAACCACAAGACCCCTCATGCCTAAGATGCAACTTCCTGGAAGAGGGGATTCTCAAAGTGATCAAGTGTTTTTTAGGGTTTTTATTTCTTCCAGTTGTCTTAGGGCTAAATAATTTCAGATAACACCTACAAGTATATCTGAAAATGCTTTCCGATTCCAGATGTTTTATCAATTCTTTTTCATCACGTATATCGTGGATCAAGTTAGAGTCTGCTCATTTCAGTTGATCGATGATTAATTGTCGTATTGGTAAGAAAACGTTCGAGTTCCATGTCCAGCAACGTTATTGTTTCATGTACGAATGCTGTTCAGGAGCCTTTGTGTGTGGTATTGACATTCATTTGTATTTCGACTTGAACAGATGATTTATTCTTTATACACATACTGGTCTAGTGTATCCTAGCTAGTGTACTTGACCAGTTTCATACGTGTGTATGCTAATTTCATTTGTGAAATGATCACCGCTTGGATTATGGCAAAATTTGTGACAAACTACATTTAGGGAATCGAAAGGGTTTCGTTATAATGTTTGATCATTTGACCTTGTTGACCGTAATGATGGTGGAACTTACCGCCAGTAAGGAATGTTTGATCATTTGACCTTGTTGACCGTAATGATGGTGGAACTACCGCCAGTAAGGAGATGACATCGGTGTGCAGGTTATGTGGTTTGGTGGTCAGATGCAATTGCCTCGGTACAATACACGCCAACAAGGCCGAGGTTCGTGTAGCTGCATTACTCTGACCTGGATAGACTACATCCCATAAATCATGCATGGTATTCTACCTGCATCTTGGTCATTCCTCTCCACCTGTGCAAATATGAATGGTGTCCTACGTCTATACCACCTTGCATATCGGTGTGTCTTCCATTAATGGCGTCGATTGACCGACCATTTGTGTCCTACATTAATGTTACACTTGTATATCCACCACGTTGGCATATGCCAATCTCTTAGGTCTTAGATCTCCTTCCACTCAGGTGACGGGATAACTGGAGGTGGAAATGGTCATTGGAGGGTGGATAAGTAGAGAGTACGCAGTGGTTAGTAGGTGATGAGTACCGTGTATGTTACATGATCTGGGCAGGAGGCTGATGAAGAGAGTTGCCCGCTCTGTTATTTGCATATTCCTGTCAAGAAGTCCAAGGAAGAGACTGTGTCGCTGTGAAGCCTTTTTTCTCTCACTTTTATAAAATTCAGTAACGGGGCGATTAAAAATGTGTAATATTATTGATTTTTACATTTTTAGTTGATTGATATTATAGTTGAACATATGCAGGTGGCAATTTTTAGGTTTTCGTATGGTGTGCATAGCATTTAGGATGAAAGAAAGTGCGGAGTTAAAGTGGAAGGTGAAATATTTAAAAATCAACGGAACCTATGGTCAGCTCAACTGAATCTACGTTATTAAACACAAAATGTAAGTTGTTTTCGCCTGGAATGGAATTCGGGTGAGGTTTCATAGGCTCTTAATTTTAACGAAGCCACTTTTTTTTATGTATTCACGTTTAACCTCACATTTTTCATGTTTACTGCCCTGCAAACTTGTCAGTTTGTTATAGTGTGAGAATATTGCCACTTGCGGATTAAACTGCGTTTTCCTAACATTAAATTAACACTGTAGAACTTTATGTATAATGTTAAACATTTTTGATTGTCACTAAATAATTACAAGGTCGTGCCTTAAAGGAAACATAAAAATGCAGCAAGATGAATTGAGAAGGAAGGATAGGAAAGATTATCCCCGAGTATTTGAAGTGAAAAAATATGCCTCTTATAAAGGGCCAGATATCGTAACTTTTTTGAGCAAGACATAATGGCATCATCCTTTAAAGGCATGAAGTATTGTATCCTTGAAAGGCATAAGGTGTAGAGGCAAATTTCCAAAGCGCCGTGTTACAGCAACAAAGTCACAGTAATCACGATATATATCGATTTGATATTTTTATTCATCTTTTACCTCCAAAACACGATTGTTACGACCCGTGGGATGATGTACTGATGTAGGACATCGACCATTACACCATCATAACCAAGGGTCGTACTGTTTTAATCAAGGGTCGTTCTGTTGTACTTGAATGGTTAAAGGTCCTAGCTTATAAGTAAACGATGAAACGTGGATTATTAACTTCATAGGAAAGTCCAAAGCTCGTAATAAGTTATAAGAAAAGCTTGGTCAGGAGTGTGGTCATGATGGTTGTTGGCGGGGATCTTTGGGGTTAGGTGTTGCAAGGTCAACCTAGGACGTGGATGGGTAGATTCTCGCTGAAGTATACTTAGACTATCTAGATCTGTCTGGAGTTAACTGTGAGTAGTCACATACTCTCGCTTGTGACATTTATTCAGTTATGTTTGACGTTATTGAGTAAACCCACTTCTGCAGTTTGTATATGCGCCGTAGTAGAAGGCGAAATGAAATGTACATTAAAAGATAGATTATAACAATCACGTTAACGTCATGTTGAAGGAAAATTGAGGTACGGCTCTTAAAACATTCCTTCAAATCGTAACAATTATGTTTACACCAAAGCTGAAGTAAGATTGAGGTAAAAGTAATTCTTCGTAAGATTCACTTGAGATGAAGTGAAAGTCAACTAACTGATTGACCATCAGTTAACTTGTCTATCGTTATATGGAACGAACTTGGCCTCATGGCCATAATTACGTCACATCCACAGTATAAAAAGATAAGTCTAACCATCTGGATTCCCTGCTGTAACAATGCCATCATTATGTAATGTTTAAGGAGACCTCGACTGTAAAAGGTGGCTTCCCTTTCACTAATTTAACCATTACCCACGTAGGATAAGTGAATTGCCTCAAGGCCGTCATCGCTACACAGGCATTCATCTCTTCTTTTCTTGGTTCCATTCATGATGAGCAGACACTGAATGTAATGAAATTATTACAAGTACTTCCGTTGCCGTATGTCCAGCCATGAGTTGAAAATCTGGCTAAAAAAAAGCTAATGAACTCATTTTTCTTTTTTAACATATGCAAATGATTGTGTCTGTTTCATAGTAATATAAGTTAGCACCCCTGAATTATAACGATAAACAAATCAGTCTCATCTCATTAGAATGCAAATTTATGTACCTACGTGTCCCTTAATCTAGTCACATTGTTATCTCAATTACTGGAGGGTTTGGAGGGGTTTACTTAAGTAGTTAAAATCTTGTATTGCTTTTGAGTTAAGCTTTTTAAGAGTATTTCCACTGGCAGATACACGGACACACATACTTAGGCCATTACAGCCGCCACAATGTGATTATGGACACCGTGTGCAGGTGGCGAGCCAGTCCAGTACACCACAGTTTGTTGAAGCTCGTCTTACGTTACTCGTTTGATTTATTTCATATGGAGTCAGTGAATTTATTATTCCTCTCCGGCAAATCCCAAGGTCGATGGCTCGAAAAAGAGGACGTCCAAACCGAGCCTGGTTATGGTTTTGGGGTCTGACACCTGTTGCCTGGCATAGAAGTAGTGTGGTGGACGCACTGACGGCAGAATTTGCCTCATGACTACTCCAAACAAGTCGTGTGATGGAAGTCCTGATAGGCAGCACTTACCTCGGGACAGTCGGGTTGATGGCCGTGTGAAAACTCGAACATCATCTGCAGCCAGTAAATCATTATTCATATATACTTTACAGACTTAGAACCATTTTCATGCATTCTTACACTGATTACGCTTGACTGGATTTCAGTATCTCCGCTGTCATCTGCAGTGTCCCTCTCAGGGTTCAGGCCTTGTCATAGCTGCGGAAGGGAGAGGTGTTGTTTTTGTTAAGTTTCTTGCCGTCAGTCGAGCCAGTCTTACGCGCCATTCGCTTAATTTTGGGGCCGATTCACTTGAAATGCGGTCGACATGTAACCTCCATTCACTACGCCCAGGCAAATTATATTTTTCCTGAAATATTTTATTGGGTCATATATAAAACAACCTCAGAACGTACATTTGGCTGGCTCCTCCTTATATCTCGGTTAAGATGAAATGATGTGTATAGATATCTTCCCACAAGCCCCATTCAAAGTTCAGATCATAGAATATATTTGATTTGAGTACATGAAATGCAAATGCTATGAAGGTCTGAAATAACCAGGAGGCGGAGAGAGAGAGAGAGAGAGAGAGAGAGAGAGAGAGAGAGAGAGAGAGAGAGAGAGAGAGAGAGAGAGAGAGAGTAACAACAGGCTATAGAAAAATGGTAAACACAACCATTTTACGAAAGCCGAACAGAATAATTTCTACAAACGAGACTGAACAGACCGAGTGCAGGATATGAGGATTATGGCGAGACAAGATGATGGTACACGGCCATGGGCGGATTTAGAGAGAAACCTTGGTGTTGTATACCTCACTGGCTGTACCGGCATTTGAGGCAGTAATGTAGGCTACTAATGACCGACTATATTTGCAGTGAATGGGTGTATGGTTTAAGAACTATCTTGAACACTTGGAGGTGTTCAAGGACATTCGTTTGATGGTGAAAATTTGACGCTGACGGCCTTAGTGACTCGGACAGTCAATTAGGTCCTTTAACGTAAATAAGCAAGCAACCAACAAGTGTTCCAGTACCGAAGAACGCTGGGACGATGTGGTGTAGGATTGTAAATATGAAATCAATCCCGGGAAAGAAACGTAAGGTACATCGCTGTGTTATTCGTATTTCCATGGACTTTTGAACGATTCCCCCTTCACCGTTGCCTGTATTGTGAATATATGAATATTTGTGGTAATTATGATAAGTTATAAGTAAAGAATGCAAATATGGGTAGTAAAAGAAGGTAATACAACTGACTTTCAAGGGATAAGGATAGGAGATGTGGCTGAGTAAGGCTTTTAACAACTTTAGGTTAGCTTCGTCATGATGCGGTCGAAGAGCCAGAGAGATGCCAACTTCCCAGAGTGGGATCTGAAGTCGGAAATTATGAGCTGAGGAAAAAGCTAAGAATAATCATAAATCCCCACCACGTAATGGGACTCGAGAAAACTGATGTGACAGAATCGTGTGATGTAGAAATCCGCAGTAGTAGAAGGTTGCATCGCTGCGGATATTATCAGAGCAATAGTGCGACTAGGCGGTGGGCAATAAATGTTAATTTCTTGATCGCTGATTGAAAAGACGTGTATCAGGGATTGAATTTGGGAGAGTTTTCTTACAGGGTTTATGTAAGTGCAGAGATCAAGAGGAACTTTGGAAAATACAGTAACATCTATTCGGCCAAGGTGCTCAGTCATTAGTCAGTAACCTACTGATGAGTTAACAAGAGATGTGCCATTATCTTATTTTTTCACTCCTAAGCACTTCTTTATCTCAACGGATCTGGAGACATGGGGGGGGGGGGGGGGGTGCTCCCGCTTACCCCAGAAGTTGTCTTGTATAACGTAATTACCAGACAGTGTTACAAAGATGCAGTTATTGGTTTCAGTGAGAAAACCAAAGGAATTTTAGAATTTTCATGCTCACGCTTTTTTTTTCCTTTTTCTTTTAGAAACGTTGGTCTCACACAAGACGTCATTAATATTCCTTTTTTTTTTTTTTTTTTTGGAAATTCATATTTTTCCTCGGACGTACGATTTTCAAGATATGCTCAAGAATAATCAAAGATGGGCTTGATGACTAACAAGAACAGTACAGTGTAGCTCCGCCAGCTCACACAATAGAAAAATTTAAACAAAAAATTCAACAATCATTACGAAGAATTATAAATGATGAGTTTCGGGTTAGTTGCCTCAGCTAGATTTATCACAGAGAACGGCACCTCAACACACAGTCACTTGAACGAAGGCAACAACGGGTTTATGTTTTTAGGGTTGTGACGCTGTTGTCCAAGGTGATATACGGAGAAACCTTTGCCCAGAAATCTTTTGTTTTTATTGATCTATAGATGAAAAAGAATACACCATATGCTTATAAGGACTACAGCAGCTGGTTTTTTAAATTAAGACTTAGTACTAGATCATCTTAAGGTTACCATGGCTCGAGTTTAAATATTGACTAGTTGCTAAAACGATCCGGTGGTTCTCATACGCTGCACACAAGAGGGTAACGTAGTGAGTCTCCCCACTCAGTAAGTACTGTTAGTCATCCACTGGTGCTGACCTTTACTTGAGGTTAGGAGCGGGTGTCCTTGCCTTGTTCACTGATGAGAGATCGTTTCGAAAGCTCAACTACATGCATCTGTAACACTCATTACAGTACGTCCGGGATGAAATTATCATTATTATTATTACCAAAGTGAAAACGTGATGCAAGAAACTTATTCATTGCTCTTATTAGAATATATTTTTGCACACTGCATCCATTTTCTGATGTCTTAAACGTGGTTGAGGGCTTCACTGATATTTTTTTTTTTTAACTTGCTTTCCTTTTCCTGCGTAAGCATGGTAGCGCCAGGAATAGACGAAGAAGGCCGCATCCGCTCACATCCATTCTCTAGCTATCATATGTACTGCAGAGAACCACAGCTCGCCATCCACAACCAGGCCCCATAGACCTTTCCATGGTTTACCTCCACACGCTGCACATGCTTTGGTTTAGTTCACTGACAGCACGTCGACCCCAAGATACCACGTGTTCATATTCACTCTATCCCATGCACGCCTTTCACCCTTCTGAATGTTCTGGCCCCAATCACTCGAAATCTTTTTCATTCCATCCTTCCATCTCCAATTTGGTCTCCCGGTTCTCCTTGTTCCCTCCACTTCTGACACATATATCCTCTTTGTCAGTCACCTCACCCATTCTCCCCATGTGTTCAAACCATTCCAGCACATCCCTTTTCAGCTCTCTCAACCACGCTTTTTATTACCACGCACCTCTCTTACCCTTTCATTACTTGATCAAACCATTACACACCACATATTGTGTTCAGACCTTTCATATCCTTATACAGCAACCCTCCTTCGCAATGTCATATGTATAACCTATACCTCGCCACCATATAATAATGTTGGAACTGTTATACCTTCAAACAAAGCCATTTTTTAGCCTTCCCACATTGCTTTGCCCCTTTTCACACATTCTTCAGCGCTCTCAGAACTTTCGCCCCTCCCCCCCCTCCCTCATCATACAACTCACTAACGTTTCCACGGTTCTGTTTGCTGTCGTGTCCACTTCCAGGTATCTAAAACACTTCACTCTTCCAATTTTTCTCCATTCAAACTCACACCCCAACTAACCTGTCCCTCATCCCTGCTATCCCCAATAACCTTTTTATTCTCATTTACTTTCATCTTCGTCCTTTCACACTTCAATCTCGCTAACTTTTGCAGTTTTTCTCTCAAATCTGTCACCAGTGCTGTATCATCAGCAAACAATTTACTCATTTCCTAAGCCCCCTTCCCCAACAAGCTGCATCTTCTCTTCGCCCTTCTCTCCAAGATTCTTGCGTTTACCTCCCTCACTACCCTATCCATAAACAAATTATACAACCATGATGATATCACACAAACAACCCTGCCGTTGACCACTTATTTTCAAATATGAAAGGTACTGTATTAGGTTTCGTGGTCGAATGAGAAGTTTTATTTCTTTGGCAATGTTTTGGTATGCTATCCCCATTACATTAGTGGGTTGTACAGTGACCTTGTTTAGTGTAGTGGTGTTGCCGTTCCTCCTTATATATAAAGAAGTGCCCGTCCTATGAGGCTGTGCCAAACATGATAATGACTGCATCTTGTCGGCATCAACACGGCCAAAACCCAACCCCTTCCCGTCCGACCGACTCCGCCTGCGGCAGCCTATCCCACATCAAACACATTCTGCGGTTTGTTCTCACGTCAGTCACCTCGCGCTACCGTGGGACCTTAAAGTCACTGTTCACTTTATTGGCCATTTTTCTTTTATGCTTTCATTTTACTGTGATTTCCCTCTGAGGTTACGCTCCTTGTTCTGATGAACCCAATTTTCAAGTACGTTCATCTCGGCGTCCGCTCCTGCAACTCGTCGTGCCATTAGAGAGACTTACTCTGTTCCGGTCGCCGGGCTAGATTATATAGCAACTTTAAGCATCACTGGCCATGCCTGAAGCTAAAAGACAGTGTAATATTTCTTTTTTTTTTTGTCCGATAATAGACCTATCTTGTAGCCGTCACTCATTGTATCATTACATCGTTGAATTTTGTTATGGTATCATTGCTCTTCATTCCGTGTCTCAGGCGTACTTCACCATTTACGTTGAACTTCACAACTCGGCACACATTCCGCCGCTGTTTTGCCGACGTGCTGAGGAGACTGCCTGCCCATTAAAACATCGTGCCTAATTTTCTTTCTTCCGGGCGTTTTCAATATCTCGCCTCCATCTGAAATCTCTCATTGCCTAAAGCTGATAATTGGAAAAGTACCACAGCAATGTCATTGCTTGATTAATCAGTTCTGGAGTAATCTAAAAACATTCCGTTTTCTTCGTATTTTAGTAGTTCGTAAACTTTTTGCAGACGAGTAAAGAATAGCAAGAGATATTTTTTTTCATGTTAGTGAAGACGACACGGGTAACTGAATGCCCTTAGCAAGGCTATCTCATGAACGATATATATATATATATATATATATATATATATATATATATATATATATATATATATATATATATATATCCTAGCCTAAGCAGGTATTCAGTTTATCGAACAAATCGTAGTGGAGAACAGCTGGATTGACTGTGGACCGACTGCCACAACCAGGATTCGAACTTTTTATACACTCAACCCCGGACTAACCTCTTTACCACGTAGCCATGTTATTATTTTTAGGTAACGTTTAGTTGTGAAGGAAAGTTTTACCTGCTATCACCTCATTCAACCCTCGATTTGATACTGCTGGTTCTGTTTGTGCTATTTCCACCTACAGTATGAAATGCACCGATAAATCTGTTATTTCCTTATGAAGACGTTGATATATACAACTCTTTCCTTATTTACTTATCTTCATTGTTATATATATATATATATATATATATATATATATATATATATATATATATATATATATATATATATATACACACACACACACACACAAACTTATAGCCTTACTCCAGGTACCCATTCATTGATTCATTGTGTTTCGGCCTCTCTGTCCGGGACTAGCATGGCTTCCTTTGATTCGAGTTCATTATTAGTACGTTTTGATCAAATGCAATGATAGCATTAATGGCCTCGTAAGCATTAACTGCTCCTGGAGAAGCCTATCTTCCTGCCTTCACATACCACGGTGATCAAACGTTAGGTAAACAAGCAATCCGAATACAAGTTACATCCTCTCGTCTTCAGTCTGGTAGCCTTTGTCTAGCTTACATTCAGATATAGCGACGAGCTTTAACTCATTCAACACTGCGTTCCCCATGGAGAGAACCAACACAGACGCATAAACAATATCTAACTGCAAACTACGAAAGCCTATCTTTCACCAACGGACGCACGTGTACCAACACATCCCCAGAACACCCGTAATCTAAATGCTCAACACTGTTTTCGCACAAGACTTTACGTCATGGGTGTTGAAGACGCAGATACAATGGTCAACTGTGTCCATTGCGAGTGGCGGGTGAAGGGGCGGAAGTTCTCCTCCCAGTGGTTGCTGAGCGACCCTGACGAAAGAGCAGTTGTTGTGCTTTGCTGCTGGTACGATTATGTATATACGTACAAATGTACCAACGCGTGTATACGTGCTAGTGAACTCACGCATATAAGTATACCAAAAACAAACACACACGTGTGACGTGCATATAAATATACCAAAACAGACCCACACGTGTGACGTATATGTATATATATATATATTCAAATAATATTATACAAGTATGGTCAAGCCTACGTGTGTCCATCACAGACGCATTTTACTTGCAAGTGTAGAGAGGTTCATGGAAGCTACGGCTCTATACTTGTGTTCAGCCGAGCTGTCGTGGTCACCGCCCCCAACGTTACTGTTGCACTTCCGCGACAGGAAACGGCGCTATGATGACGCTACATCTTCAGTAGAGAATGTAACGTAAAACTCAGTATTTTTTCTTTTTCTTTTTTATGAACTTATTGACGTCATCAGCAGTCGTGCTAGGTACTGCTTGCTAAACGTTCATGTTATATCAATAGCATTCATATTCATTTTGATGTACGAGGAATGGCAATCATGTGTGCTCTAAATATAGATTTCTCTACGACGAATTTGGACGAACAGCTGACTGGCAATTTCGCAGAAATACCAGCAAGTGTTGATATAGGAAACCATATCTGGCGTTCTCGGTACGTGTTTCCGGCTGATAATATGCACTAGACACCACCATCACTGACCTCAAAACTTGTTCAGTGTACCAGGGTAGTGACTGTAAAGTGTAAACGAACCTCAAAGATACTCCCTCCCCTCCTCCCCATTCTAACATGACAGTGTTAGATGTTTTGATATTCTCAGACAGTATTCAGTGTTTAGTTAAATACCACGAAATGTAAAACTGAGTAATGTTTTGTGGAGCTACGGCATAGCATGACTGACCCGGCATCTCCGATAACACAGGGAATGGCAAGACCAGCTAGCTAGTCTGTGCTTTTGTGTGTGTTATTTATAAAGTATCTGATGTATAAAGTATCCCTCCCCTTTTAGTCGCTTTCTACGACACACAGGCAATACGTGGGAAGTATTCTTTCTCCCCTGTCCCCAGGGATAAAGTATATATATATATATATATATATATATATATATATATATATATATATATATATATATATATATTGATAGATATAAATTTGCTGATAACCGAGGAAAAATGAAAAGTCCTTGCCGTGTTTCAATTTTCCTCGTGGTTATCAACAAATATTAGATCACGCACATCACTGTGACCTACTGCAATATATATATATATATATATATATATATATATATATATATATATATATATATATATATAGATAGAGAGAGAGAGAGAGAGAGAGAGAGAGAGAGAGAGAGAGAGAGAGAGAGACGGGGAGTGATCATTAGTCTCATTATGTCTTGATTCATCCAAGGACATTGTTGGCCTTTAAACTACATAATTGCAGGGTTTCTTTAGTTCAATGATCGTTTGTTACCATCAGGTAAGAGAGCACTGGATGAGGTTACAGACGGATTTCACTCTGCATCCGATTTTTGGTCAAGGTCTGGCGTGGTTCATGTCATTACATGATTGCTCTCCGGTAAAAGGTTTTTGCTCCGACATAGCAGTAAAGTTTTTTTTTTTTTTTATGTAACGTCATGAAGAATCTGTCCTTTCCCGAAGTGATGTCACTTAACTGTGTCCATGTTATTGTGTGACACTTGGAAATCTCTCCTCGAGGCCTTTGTAGTCAGCGAGGCTGCTGCTCTGCTGACCTTTCTCCGTGTTGTCGTTAAATTCCCAGACAGGATGTAATACTGTGGAGAATGCAGCTAGGTTTGGCATTCAGGCTCGATTTAAAAGCGGTTGACTTAAAACAAAAACGATTTGAGGACAAAAATAGTGATAAAGTTAGAATAATTCGATAAGTCGTGCCAGTAGTATTTTACTTGGAACTATATTATTTTCGTCACTTCCACCATCAGTATGTCATCACTGGTTTTAATTACTGCACAACAGTACGTAGTAGTTTATGACACGCATTAAAAGATATGTTGGAATAGCACTATCAGTGGAGTGTAGCTTCCAAACAGACAAAATGAAACCGAGGTATGTGTATTGCATCAGATGGTTAGTTACAACTAGAATCCGTGCCTTATACATAAAAAAAAAATTATATATTCCTTTCTCAATACTGTATTAGATAGGCTGCACCGTTCCTTTAGCTTTGCAACCCAGGGTGTAAAAGAGGATATGATCCTGGAGAGAAATTCTTAGAATACGCTAGGTTTTCATGGGTCGTTCCTCACGCTGCTTTTGTTCCAGTTTTATGAAGGGTTGAGGAGAGGTGCGTGATGTGGGAGCCGTGGGTGAGCGGAGTGTCCCGGGAAGGGGCGACCTTGGTACTGGCCGGCAGGGCTCCCCAGTCTGCCCGCTGTGGCCTAGCAACCTCCTGCCTGACGCCTCATTTCTACCCACTGACGTATAATGATATAAGAGTAAATTGACCTTTTGTTCCTCTTTCAGCCATTCTCTCTCATATGTATAATATATCTCGAGAATCGTGAGATCAATGAAACGTGACATGATAGATTTTACATTTATTTATAACAGGATATTATCAGAATCCGTTAGATAACTGGGTGTTTCAGCTTTTATATTCAGCAGTTTAATGTTTTTCCTGTGTGATATTGGTATAGACGAAAGTTGACAGATTATAGATAGATGATTACTGTGTTAAATCAATCCTAGGTAAAAATTGGTACACTTTAATTCCTACTACAGTCAAAACAGATGAGATTTGCACTATAGAAGCAAGAGCAATATAAATTACATCTTTTTTCATCACGGCCAACAAACAGATTCCAATATCGATGTCCTCATGATTATAGTTGACATTGGGTTTTCCCTATAGATTTCCTTGTTGATAATTTATTGGATATTACTTATACTGTTGGAAAGCACATCCGTAAACTTACTGACTATTGACAATTGAATATGAAACTTCAAAAAGTTCCATTTTATACAATGTGATTGATGAATCTTGTAAGGGTGGAAAAATACATGACCGTGGAGTGTTCCGTTATATGGGGCGGGAGGAAGGGGTAAATGGACCCGGGAACAGAAGCACTGTGACCCATGATTTCTCCTCTGGCCCTGGCCATCAGAGAAGCTTGCCTAACGTAAACGCGGATATCCTTCTATAAAGAAGATAATTGAGGCAATATTTTACCTTATCCTGTGTCTGCTCGCCCTATTACTGACCCTCAGCTTTTAATCTTGGTGTAACCAATCGATGTGTACTAACTTGTACCCAGTCATCCTTTACCATATAAACTTGCTAACCGTCAAACGTACCCCAAGTAGCCTCGGCAACCAGTCAGCATATACTAGAAAGTCTGAATGACTAGTAACCATCAGCATATACTAAAAAGCCTGAATAACTAGTGAGCAGATACTAATAACCTGGATAACTAGTTAGTATGTACAATATAACTAGTGAGCAGATACTAATAACCTGGGTAACCAGTTAGTATGTACAAGATATAACTAGTGAGCAGATACTAATAACCTGGGTAACCAGTTAGTATGTACAAGATATAACTAGTGAGCAGATACTAATAACCTGGATAACCAGTCAGTATGTACAAGATATAAATAGTGAGCAGACACTAGATAACCTGGATAACCAGTTAGTGTGTACATGATATAACCACGATACCCAGTCACTATCTACCAGATAAACATTGTAGCCTGTAAGGACTTTACATGTCCACGAGATTAGTCAGCGTGTATTAGATACTTATACTAAATCAGCATTAACAGATAACCTCAGCAAACAGTCTACATCTTCGAAATGTGTCTTCGAAACGGCGAGCTTATACCAAGCCTAGTTTTGGTAAACCTGTCGGCATGTACCAAAAAGCCTTGGTAACAAGTTTCATCATGCGTTTCGCCTAAGGGCTGGTATTCTGAAGCATTTCTAGGATGGTGCTTGCCATATTTGCTTACTTAAGACAAGCCTGCAGATATCAATGACTGTTTCCATAATTTTGCAAGATAAATGTACCTTCCTCCAACAACAACGCTTAAAGCAATGTGATCCTATGTGTGCGGTGGAGTAAATATTGTTATAGCGCAATACAAATAGACAATCACCCGCACAATACTGAGAAATACGATGTAAAGTAGATTTGTTGCCTACCTTTGTGTTGCATAATCTGAATCAGCGGATAACGTAGATGGCGTGGATTTGTAAAAGAAAGCATTTCTAGCACGACTGTGACAGAATCTCTCTCAGAGAATGCTGCACTTCTAAGTTAGCAGCTGTTAATCAGGTACATGTGATGCTTTTTTCTTTGTTAGCCAAGAGTGTGAGTGCAAGTTAGTGTTATCTATATGACTTGGTTTTGCTTGAGATTACACAGAGTGAAAAGCCGCTTTTGGCGAGAGTGACATAAGAGAACACTGTCTCGTCAAAGGACTCTTCATTTCACTGGGATGAATACTGTCCCTTCTACTGAGTGTAGAACGGCTGTAGAGCTGCAGAAAGCCCCTGGATGGAGATTCATGGGGATAAAGCTCCAGGACCCTTTCACAAAGGTGTAATAAAGGGAATAGTAATGATGATGATCATGATAGTGACAAGAAATGGTACTAACAATAATATACCCAGCCTAAATCAGGTATCCATTTATCAACGGGTCCCGAGGGAGGAGGATCTCTATGGTTGGCTGTGGGTCGACTGCCCAGCCCAGGATTCCATCACAGACCACGATATATATATATATATATATATATATATATATATATATATATATATATATATATATATAGAGAGAGAGAGAGAGAGAGAGAGAGAGAGAGGTATGTATATGTGCGTGTGTAGGCGTTTATGTATTTGCATGTGTCATATGTGGGTGGGTTGGGCCATTCTTTCGCCTGTTTCCTTGCGCTACCTCCCTAACGCGGGAGACCGACAAAGTATATTAAATGAATATATATATATATATATATATATATATATATATATATATATATATATATATATATATATATATAGTGTCAAAACGTGTTGTGTTATGCCTGAGTTGACAAGAATCGCCGGTTGTAAATTATTTATCAAGTGGGGTTTCGAAGATAGGAGTGGATTTTACAGTAATTCCAAGTATGTTCAACTAGTTAAAGAGGTGGAGTTACAGATCCGACGAAGGAGACAGGAAAGTTGAGGAATTTTTAAGAGATGTGCAGAAGCTGGGTCTTGGAGGCATTAAACTCGACGACCAGGTTTCGTTTTCCTAACTGAGGTATTCTGTCAAAGTCTGGATTTATTGAGAAGGTTATGTCGAAACGAGATGCAGGTCGAGTGAGTGAGTAGGAGGAGCAGAATTGAAGGCTGTGTAGTCAACAACTCTTTGTTTGCCTTCGTAGATGCAGGTGTCCATCTTGTTATCCCTCTGAGCTCGACGGTAGGACCTTAGAACTTGATGCCTTAGACCTGATCCATAATTCTTTGGTTAGGAAGCCAGTATTCAGGACCTTAACAAGGCGAGACGATGTGACAATTAAAAAATGATTGCCGTGCCTGTACTTGCGAGCAGGGGTGGGAAATTAATCGTCTTCACTGAAATTAGAGAGAGAGAGAGAGAGAGAGAGAGAGAGAGAGAGAGAGAGAGAGAGAGAGAGAGAGAGAGAGAGAGAGTTTAATCTGTTTGTAAACAAAGTGAGGAGCGTAAGGGACCATGAAGCCTGCACATCGTGTGCGCGACCACGACAGCCGACTGATGTTTATGACGCTCCTTGACCAGTCGACCGTTACTCCACACACACAGAGTGTCCGCCCGGCCTGTGCACCTACTGGACCACACTCTCAAAACCGCAAGCATGACCTTCAGCCACAGTGAATAACCAGCTCACAACGGTGCCGTCCTTAGAGGTACTTAATAAAACTGTGTAATATATCGCCAGTTTCCTGACCTGAGGTACCGCATCTCGTCCCCAATATCGTCAGAAGTGCGCCAAGTGCATACTTTGTGAAAAGCGTAAATTTTTTCGTCGAATATTGCCGAACACCAGAACCTGAGTCCGCCCTAAATCATTGGCCTTGATTTTTTTTTTTTTTTTTGGGGGGGGGGATTATCAAATAATATTATTTTGAGTATGATGTAATTGGTGGATTCCGAGGAGTTACGGAAGTGCTGGAAAAAAAGTTGCTGAAAATAATGATCACGAGTTTATCATCGGTAAACCAAAACTCAAAAAAAACTCATTCCAAGAGTGAAGCAGTATCATGTATGCATGAAACAGCGTCATGGTGTCATGAAGCAGCATCATGTAGGAAACAAAACATGATATGGGGTCATTACTCAAATTTGATTGAAAATGTTGGTTAATCACGACGATACAAGTCACGTTCTTCTTTGTGCCTCTGTGAACCACAACAAATAAGTTTAAGTCCCGTCATCCCGAATTTTTACGAAGTACCTCCCTCAAGGTTATCGCTTTACCAGAGACAGCAAAAGCGCTTCGATCTTTGCGTATCATTTGTGGTGATTATATATATATATATATATATATATATATATATATATATATATATATATATATATATATGTATATATATCACGATAATTTCGATATACATGATATAATTCATGGCATGGAATGAGTAAAAATTATGGTAAAGAAGTTGTGAATCCATACGGCAGTATACAACGTGGAACTCAGATAGTAATACTATGGATGCGCCGTAAAAGTAACCTGCCTTATTTCTGGCTTGGAAAACTTTTTTTTTCAGCACAAGGTCATTCAGGCTCCAAGTTTGCATTGTTACGGGGAAAAAGTAAATCCCATTTCGTTGGAACGAAATTACAAAATACTAGGTCTTACCACGTGGTCTGCAATCGAGGAAACATAAATGCATAAGGACTGAGGAACTGATAAGCGGGAATGAAAACAGATATTGCCATGACATTTGTCTCCTAGTGTGAATTTGAAAAATAATAAAATAAAACAGACAGGGTAGGGAGGTAACGTTACATGACAAGGTGATTTGGCCACGCACTTGAAAATATGACGAATATGTAAACTTGAATCAGATAGCAGGCGTGAGACGTAAAAGTAGCAATGAGGTGTAAAGGGAGATCTGGAATGTTTCCAAAGGATATAAGAATGAAAGCAACTTGCGTAGAAAGCCCTCGATCTGCCCACAATGCAAGGAGGATATAGAGACATATTAACCACTCACAGGCCCAAAGGGAGCACGCAGATCTTATCATGAATGTATAACTGTTCTCTGAAGTCAGAGCAGACGCCTTAAAAGGAATACATAACAGGAAATTTAGCAAGAAAACGGCTGATTAGTTTTCCTGTTACCCCGTATCTTAACCTTGTATATATACCATGTTTTTACTCACGAATGTATACACACACGCATACCAGCCTATGCCTGGTCGTAAAGGAACATTTCAGGAACACGATAGGCGAAGTGTGTTATATGCATTCAAAGTATTGAGACAAAAATGCAAGATTAAGAAGTGGAAGAATATTAATAGGAAGTTCCTTTCCCCCCAAGGATGAACAAGCAATTTAGAAACAGATAATCATACATAGGAGAGAGAGAGAGAGAGAGAGAGGCATTTCGCCATCAGGCATTTCCCTCCCTCCCAAGCACCCACTTTATATAAGGCGTATCTGCCACTCATATAAGCCTACACACGTATACAGTTATTGCACAAAGGAAGCGAATGCCGCTTGATACCTCTTAAGGAAAAACAGTAACGTCCGGGAAACAGTAAACAACAATATTGTCATGAATCGATGAACAAACAGGATTTTCTTTTTTGGCATATGTAAACGTGTTCCTTGATTTAGTTAAAACTGATGTTCAAACGATAAATTCTCACGGCTCGCGAGCCTAGTCCATAAGTAGTTTAATCGGCCAATACATATTCATTGCTTAGCATTTTCTGATGCTAATGTATACCAGCTTCTTACAAAGAATTTATCGTTGATTTTTTACGTAAGAAAATGTAATTAGTCTTTTACCATAAGAAATACAAAAGTATTTGACATATTGAGTTTCCTACAACTCCATAGTATACTTATCCAATCCACGCAATCATATAATTTCTCTGAATGATTTGTATATCAGAGATTATTATTATTTTTTTCCTATATGTATGTAAACATACGTGATATTAGTGACAGAACCTGTTTTTGATGGCCGCTGCCAGGGACGTCGTGGTTCCAAGAATTTCTGAATGATATTACCCAAGAAACGCGAGGACGCATAACTGGGTAGCTTGGTTTGTCAGGTACATACACACACTCTCAGTGGCTGGCACTTGTACCAACCTTCAGCCATCCTCACGACTCGCTGGGCCGAAACACTAGTGCCAGAGACTTTATTGTGAAATCCGTCAGCCGTCATTCGGGGCCCCAGACTCACTACGGTCTTTCTTTGCTCGCCGTTTACTTTCAAAGCTTTTCTATCAAAGATTAGTCACTTTCTACATTTAATGGTTCCCTAATGCAGGTGAAACCTGTATGTTTCAAGCGTCTACACATGTGCCACCAACACAGCAATTCGGGTGTCAAGAGCAGATGGCTTATCTCATCTCCGGCCGCCGTCAACAACACACTGGTAATTTAATCCGAGAGAAAAAATCTTTGACCGAAACATTACCATATTTATCCACATCTCTCGTTCCCATTTATCGTTCAGTAGACTTTCCCACCTCCCATGTGATTTAAACATTAGAATGGTTTACTTAGATTCGATTAATAACATACCATTCAAGATAGTATGTCACCACTATCGTTATTGTCACAAATCAGTATAATGTCTGATCATATCATTACTCATGCAGTTATATTTCATTATAAATCACTTCATTATATTTCATTGGCCTCTCATTACTGTTATATAATTCACCCGGCACTGAGATTTCTCATTATAACTTACTTCTTGTTGCTTAAATTGATTTATAGAACTTGACGATCAACTCGTCAGCTTAACTTGGTCATAACTATTTTTCAATCCACTGTAACTTTGCCGTCCGTCATTATAACTTCCCCTGGCAGTAACTTGTAAGTATAACCCAAGTATAACTTGCGTCATGATTGTAGCCCAGCTTTCATGTTATGCGTATCGTTACAATTCACTCACAGGAAAATTCTTTTGTAAAATTGGAACTCACCAGACAATTATAACCACAGAAATCCACGCATTGTACGAAGAGTATTATAAACTTCGTGATCATTTACGTATTTAACATGTTCTCTTGTCGTTTCAGTTTTCTTCCTTCGTGTTAGGATATAGAGAGCAGGAGGAGTCAGCGTCCTTACATTGCCCCAAACGTGAAAGAATCATTTTCGAAAATAAGGAACTGCCTCAGCGCACAGTGGACAACCGATGATTATTAAACATTTCAACGAGTCATTTGGTGGCTGTAGTTATTGCTAGTATCATATAAATTTTGATAATTTTAGCCAATTACTGTTGTTGGGGGAAGTCCTATGTAATCTCGTCAGCTTAAGGACAACTGTCTCGTAAATATTGATCCACTCGCTGCTTATATGAACCATTCATGTCGCGCTTTTCGACCATTCCTACTCGACCCGAATTGATAAGAATTATGGCGCCAGTCATTTGACATTAAAATGACCAAATGTTGTGTTTGTCAATGCCGTTGGCATATATATATATATATATATATATATATATATATATATATATATATATATATATATATATATATATATATTTACCCAAGATATCGATTTCCTAAAAATGAGGGACGGAAGGTGTTTGCATGGAATCCAACGGAGTAATAAAGTTAAGGAATTGTGCATTCTAATGTAACATATTGGTTACATAATATAGTGAAAGTGGGTTTCAAAGGGCGATGTCTGCTTACCAGTAAGTTCCATTATTTGGCCATGTTTCTAGAATGGTTCAGTGCTTGGTCAGCGCCTCTAGAATATTTCAACAGTTGGCCAGTGCCTTTCGAGTAGTTCAGTACTTGTCGGCGCCCTTAGTAACGAAGCCAGTACACCTGTATTAGGTCCTGCAGAGACTTAAAATATTTGTGAAAGATGAAGCACAAATAAGGTAATACAAATAGTATTATATGATAAAGTGTCTAAAGTTGGTCTAGTCGAATTAATGAATAAGAATGGTTGAGTGGGATGTTTGGAAATATTTTCTAGGATGCGAGTATGTAAATCTCTTGTTTACTTATGGATCTCTTCCAATATATACACACACAAAGATGTCACAGCTTTTGCGTTCTTTTAAAGAGCATGGAATAAAGTTGTCAAAGTTACAGAGAGGGATGCGTGAACGGGACATGGAATGTTGGAGAGGCGGGACGCCGTTGAACATACTGTGAAGTTCCTACGAAGTAAGTGTACCAAGTGTGAGGCTAGGCTCAAGAGACGAGTGTTGTGGTTTCCGGTTTAAAGTGACGTGGAGCAGGATGCTTCACATCCCGACTTCAACGCTGATATGCGAAGGCAAGAAGAGGGGAATAAACGTTTGATACGGAGTGTATAGACACAGCCTCGGCCGTTAGGGGCTGACCAGCAAGATATTCGAGGGAAGTTCATTGCGATTAAGGAGTTAGAGAAGTTTTTATGATAAAAACAATGTAGTTCGTAATATGAAGATGAATTGGCTGTTGAGTGATGGTGATTTCGGACATCAAGTACTGTTAGGTTAAAGTGGAGGAACGGATGCAAATACGGAAGTGCCGAAAAAACATCAAACGTGGTTGGATCTCTCTGGTCCTGAGTGATACACGAGACAAAAACACGAGCTTGCTGTGCGACAGAGCCAGTGGAATGGAATTCCATATAATGAGAACAAGAAAGTTATCGTAATTAGGTTATGATGAGACGCTCCAAGGAGAAAGGACTGAAATCAAGTTGTGGGCTCCAGGAAATGAAGTTGAGGGACGTGGAATAGACCGAAAAAAAAAAAAAAAAAACGAAGGGAAAGAGGAAAATTGACTAACGGAAGGATAGTGAGGAGGTGAATGGTTGATACGGGTATTTACAGGAAGCAGTCAGTATGCCGTAGTCCCCCGCAGCTAGAAACAGAGAAACGTTTTACATAGGCAAAATGATAGAAAAAGATTCCTGGGATTTGATCCTGGAGCACGTGGCATCCGATCAAGTGTATCGAGCAGGCAAACAGAGTCTCTCTCTCTCCCCTCCCACCACCGTCACCACACCATGACGACACCCACATCGGTGTTGTATGTCTGGCCCCTATCACGTGTCCCCCCGGGCCGGCTTGGCCAACACGACAGAATGCGCCTGTTTGTCCTTTTCACGAAGCCATTCCTCTCAGTATCTTCTCTCCCTCCAACGGAGGATTATCCTCGTAATTTCCCGCCTAAAGGCAGTGTCAAAGAGAAATCAGACGCCATCAAATTCCCATCAACAGCCCCACAATTTTAAGGTATCAAAAAAACTACACACATCATTCTTTAGTATTTTATTGGTATATCATACTGGTCACATATCACATGATGAGACAGGGACTACAAGACGTGATTAAAGGCAGGAATTAAACGAACTCTTCTTAACAGATTATATATATAATATATATATACCTTGTCACCATGCTCGGTAAAATAATACCAACCAATATTTTCCCATACTAGATGTTTTTGTTTTTTTTAACAACAGCGAACCAAGGTCACATACTTTCTTTTTTTTTTTTTTGATCATCATCTCGCTGACGGACTAAAACAGAAAGTACTGTGCACCGCATTTCATGCAGCCCTGAAGCCACAAACGTTCCTGTGGGTACAAGGCTCCACGCCGAGTTACTACTCCAGCGTTATCGCAGGGAAAATTTGAGTTACATCCAAGGGCGAGAGACACCCAATCAATAAGGAGGTACGCCACGTTTACTACCGCAATTACCATTCAGTCAAGTTCTAAGGTAATCATCCACTATAGCCTTCCCCAGGAGATCAGAGTGGATCTAAGAGGGGGGGGGGGGGCCCTAAGGGATGACCAACCAGTTAATTTGGTGATAGCCCTGTGCGATCTTGGATACCCACGTCAACGTACAACTCCCCCTCATATCTAAACCCACAAGGAGACAATGCAACACAATACAGCAGAACGGGTGGTGTTCGTCTGCCACAATCAGGCATGATGAGGGAAGGATCTTACAAAGCTCAAGGCTTTACGGAGACGGGAGGGTGAATCTTAACCTAACCACACACACACACACGGGCATGTATGGTCGACTAACAGCGGCGTAAATTTTCTTTTCCTCTACTGGGCAGTTTCCACACAGTCTGCCATGATACAACAACTGCTGCACCTTATATTTCACTGCATTATGTAATAACGCAGTACACAAATATTCACAACTCAGAAGACTATAACGTACAGCAAAATAAAACGAAGCCAGTTGACTACATATGAATCTAGCACCAATTTCTGGATGCTTTGTTTTCCGCACAACCTGATCATCTATTTAGCTTAATGTCTTTGACAGTACCTCTGAATACCTTACAAAATAGATGTGATGGCACAAGGAGAGGAGAATCTAAACCTAATCGGAATGTTAACAAAGCTGAATACTGTTGGTCGTCAAAGCTATGGTCTCATAAGACAGAACAAAGCCAAACGACGTGATCTATACTATGGTAAATGACTGAACAAGTCTATCCAATATGACTGTAACTTCACTAATGAAGGAGAGCTCAGCCTCATGACCTGGTGGGGAGCTTCTCGAGTGTCCTCTGTGCAGTGAGAAACCACTTCGACTCCTCGAGTTCGATGACTTAGCCATCGGGGTACAATGACCTAAAAACCATCGTATGCAAATGATGGCAAGGAAGCTGCAGAGAAAAACCTTCAGTAAACAGGCATATCAAGTACTGTAGTCTTTTTCATGTACTGTTCTGGGGAAGAAATATAAATCCGTCATCACACGAGGACGACACACTAATTCTGGAGGCTACAGGGTATGCAATGAAGAAGAAAAAATACTTGAGGCTGAAGCTTCTGTATGACACTCGAGGCAAGAGATCACTCGCTGCCTCCAGCAACCTGTTGCTCCCACACCAGGTAAATACATCCAGTCACTCCAAGTCCACATAATTCGCTGACAAATATACAACGTTAACACTAGAGGGATACATCTTGGTAGCGAGTAAAATGTGGGGGACCTCACTGGGCGCCGCCACAAAACTCGAGCCTCACCCCATCGCCCATTCTGCACTGTTAATAGCTACATATTCATAGAAAGAATACAATTTATATCTATAACACTGCACTTTAATACCTATAACTGTGTCCACTCCCTCGTCCACCGTACAGTGGTGACGGTGACCAACAATAACAACGTAATCACAGAATAGCCTCGAAACATGACGCAGGGGTCAGAAGAGGCCACGAAGACCCTGGAAGTTGCCAGACAGTTATTCCCCCATCGGTATCTTCATGATGATGCTGCCTCCACCACCGTATCACCAGTCATCATGACTCTTCACTAGCATACATACAGACTGATTTCTGTGAACATCATCTTTCCCTTCTCTTCTGGATTATCTTATAAAGAAGAACCCTTGACCACGACGGTGTGTCCTTGACAAATGATGCCACTACCTCTTGAGAACATGACCGAGTCGACGACCGTGGCTTTTGAACCAACCACAAAAGGGTCAGGTCAAAGGACAGGCCAACACATCCCGCACCCTCGTGCTCAAGGGTCACACACTCGTGCTCACGGGAATACCGACAATCATCATAAAATTACAGCTGAAATAATGGTAATCCAAACAACTGTGTTGGGTTGAAGTCCAATTCGAAATGGAAGGGGAAAAATGGGTGGGTAGGGGGGTCATCCTCTAATATTGTAATCATCATTTGTGGCTAGTCTATATTTTTCACATATTTACAGAAACTAAACTATTTATTTTTTCTACAACAGAAAAAAACTAGTTATATCAAGAACTGCAGAGAAGAGAGTTACAAAAGAAATATTTGAGACGAAAACATTTAACTACTTGTGGGAGACGGTACCGACCCTCTGCAGAGCAAGACGGTGCAAACCCTCGAAGTCTCGACGGTACGAGACCCTCCGAGCATGAGGCGTTCCCAGGCCACTCATAAACCCCAAGGGTTTACGTACCATCGTGCTACGAAAAGGCTTGTACCGCCCTCCTTAAGAGGGTGCGTACCGTCGCGCTCGAGTGGTTAAAGTCGTCTTTTTAAACTTTTTTTTTTTTTTAATCGTTATCCTCCTCCTCCTCCCATCGTTGCTGCTGCTCTAGGGCGTGAAGGAACCACCGGCCTTGTGTAGGTAGACCTTGCTGGCGGTTCTGGAGGGGGTCTTGCCAACGCTCCCCACCTCCTCTCTACATGTTCTGGATGATCTCGTACTTCTTCCGCAGGTCGACCGTGTCCTTGCGGGGGTCAGCCTTCTTCTTGCGCGCCAACATAGCCCGCATCTCGGCAGCGGACATGTTTAGGTTTAGCCCACTGTGCGGGGAGAAAGGAAAGACAAAAAAATAATAAGTTGGTACTGTTATTTATGCATCCTCGTCATTCTCCATTTTCTACTGACCAACACCAAGAGTCTAGGGTTATTTTTCGTCTGGTCTGTAAGGCACCAAGCTTTCCAGCATTAACTGGCACTACCTTGTACACTGTTGCCTGATACCGTCTTATACAGTATTAGCACAGCATTACCAGATAATGTCTAGTGTAGTAGTGGTAGTATGACATTATCAAGTACTATCTTGTTCAGTATTACTAAAGCATTACCTGAGACTATTTTGTACAATATGACTATGGCTTCACTTGGTAGTATCTTGTATAGTCTTACCTGGTACTGTCTTATACAGTATAATCTAGTACTGTCTTGTACAGTATAACCTGGTACTGTCTTGTACAGTATAACCTGGTACTGTCTTGTACAGTATCACTAAAGCATTACATGGTACTACTTATACAGTATTACCTGGGTCCGCAGTACCTTACAGCTGTACATGGTACTACTGTAACCAGTACTTCTTGGGGACGCTATAGCTCACCCCTGTACCACACCACCATCGTAACAAGCCATCCACAACAATCCCCAACTCGCCTGGTTATATCGCCCACTCCCCACCCTGGCGAGGTAGTTTCCCCACACGTACCCCAAAATACCTTTGATCAAAACCCCGACTCCTCGGAAAACCCGTCATACAAAGGTTTTGTTTTTGTCGAACATTCCAAGCAGTCTCTCTCTCTCTCTCTCTCTCTCTCTCTCTCTCTCTCTCTCTCTCTCTCGACGTTTTTACACCCTAACTCTCGTAGAGAAAGTGTGTGTGTGTGGGCGTGTGTCTTAGCTTCAGGAGGATCGAGAACTTACTGAAAGAGGTCTACGCTCAGTAGCTCCAGAATCCATACCGATCCTTGAACCCCAGGTGGAGGTGGCAGTCATACCGAAAGTGGTATGTACAGTGCGTCGTACCCTCGGCAGCAGCCACTCCTGCGGCCAACCCTCTCTCTTTGAGACACACACACACACACACACACACACACACACACACAGTTAACTCCGCCGTGCCCTGAAGGTCATCTACCATCCCGAGGCAACCAAGGTAGCCAGTGGGCGTGAGAACAGTGAAGATGAAAAAACACCACCAGCAAGCCGGAGTTACCACCACTGTGAGTCTTCCCACACACTCGGCGAAACAGTGCCGTTTCCCTTCCACGGTAAAGCACTCGAACACGACGTTGATTCGAACCCGTCAGTGAAGCAACGAAGGTTCGACCCCCTTTTGAGCACGATGGTTACCACCTCTTTGAGCATTACTGTACGATCTTTGAGCATGGTGGTACGATCCGTTTGAGCATTACTGTACGATCATTGAGCATGATATTACGACCCTAGAGCATGGTGGATGGTTACGGACCTTTGAACTCGAGCACGATTGAACGACCCTCGAGCAGAACGCCACGACCCCAGAGTATGTTCTGGTCTTATGATCTGAGCATAAATACCCAAGGTTCGTAAAGCTGTGCTCAAGGGTTGGACCATCGTGCTCAGGGGTCGTACCACATCGTGTTAAAGTGTCGTCCCGTCGTGTTTCAAGGGTCGTATCATCGTTCTTGGGGGAATATAATCGAAAATGTCCATCACCAAACATTCAACACTTCTTAACCCTCCTAACCAGCAACTCATACCTTAATACATACGTATCCCTGTAAGCGCCACAATATCAATACTGAAACGTAAAATACTCGCACCTCAGTTCCTTTCAGCCCAAAACTTATCATAATCATCAACTCACCCTCGTCTTAACACACCATCATTAAGTTATTACGTATAAGTTAATCATATAATCACTGCGTAGTCATTGTCAGAGCTTAAAATCTCATTAAGGTCGAAACACACGAAAAAACACTTAAGGTCCTCCATGACTACCTCTATCATCTACCATATGTTCTGCAAGGTTCTACAAGGTCCTTGATTACCCCTATCATCTACCATGCGTTCTACAAAGTCCTCCTTGACTACCCCTATCATCTACCATGCGTTCTGCAAGGTCCTTCTTCACTATCTCTATCATCTACCATGCGTTCTACAAGGTCCTCCTTGACTACCCCTATCATCTACCATGTGCGTTCTACAAGGTCCTCCTTGACTACCCCTATCATCTACCATGCGTTCTACAAGGTCCTCCTTGACTACCCCTATCATCTACCATGCGTTCTACAAGGTCCTTCCTGACTACCCCTATCATCTACCATGCGTTCTACAAGGTCCTTCCTGACTACCCCTATCATCTACCATGCGTTCTACAAGGTCCTCCTTGACTACCCCTATCATCTACCATGCGTTCTGCAAGGTCCTCCTTGACTACCCCTATCATCTACCATGCGTTCTACAAGGTCCTCCTTGACTACCCCTATCATCTACCATGTGCGTTCTACAAGGTGCTCCGGTGTTATTTCTCCTCGAACAGACGTACACTGTGAAAGAGACTTCGTCCACGGACGCTTCAGAAGGCTGGGGGAAATTATATGCCGATCGAGACGTTAGAGTGAGGGAGCGGACCTCCAGACGACATGGTGTGCACCAGGGCAGGTCCCTGTACCCCGGGCAGCCTTCATTGCCTGACACCGTTATGTCAGCCAACACATCATGGACCAGTGAGTCGTCCCCTCCTGCGCCTCGGATAGGTACAATCTTGTTCCCCAGCTTATCTCTTTGTCTCGCTCCTTAGAGTGCCAGGGTAGTAAGGCCCTCCAAGCACGATAATACGACCCATCAGCACAGATGTACAGCCCATTAGGGTGAGGTTAAATACCAGGGTGTCGTAAGCGTTGTAATGTCGTGCTCAAGGGCCTTACTATCGTTGTGTTCAGGGGCCTCACTAACGTTGTGCTCAAGGGCCTTGCTATCGTTGTGTTCAGGGGCCTCACTACCATTGTGCTCAAGGGCCTTACTATCGTTGTGTTCAGGGGCCTCACTACCATTGTGCTCAAGGGCCTTACTATCGTTGTGTTCAGGGGCCTCACTACCGTTGTGCTCAAGGGCCTCACTATTGTTGTGTTCAGGGGCCTCACTATCGTTTTCAGGGGCCTCACTACCGTTGTGCTCAAAGCCCTTACTATCGTTGTGTTCAGGGGCCCCACTACCGTTGTGCTCAAGGGCCTTACTATCGTTGTGTTCAGGGGCCCCACTACCGTTGTGCTCAAGGGCCTCACTGTCGTTGTGTTCTGGGGCCTCACTATCATTGTGCTCAAGGGCCTCACTACCGTTGTGCTCAAAGGCCTTACTATCGTTGTGTTCAGGGGCCCCACTACCGTTGTGCTCAAGGGCCTTACTATCGTTGTGTTCAGGGGCCTCACTAACGTTGTGCTCAAGGGCCTTACTATCGTTGTGTTCAGGGGCCCCACTACCGTTGTGCTCAAGGGCCTCTATCATTGTGTTCAGGGGCCCCACTACCGTTGTGCTCAAGGGCCTTACTATCGTTGTGTTCAGGGGCCTCACTACCGTTGTGCTCAAGGGCCTCACTATCGTGTGTTCAGGGGCCCCACTACCGTTGTGCTCAAGGGCCTCTATCATTGTGTTCAGGGGCCTCACTACCGTTGTGCTCAAGGGCCTCACTATCGTTGTGTTCAGGGGCCCCACTACCGTTGTGCTCAAGGGCCTCACTATCGTTGTGTTCTGGGGCCTCACTACCGTTGTGCTCAAGGGCCTTACCACCATTGTGCTCAAAAAGGGTCATACTACAGTTGACGCGCTCTGTCGCAGGAGAAGAGCGTTAGGTAGTGTGCGGCTGTAGGGGACGTTGGCGAGTGAATGCAGCTGCAGTACCTTCTCAACCTAAGTTTTATAGGCAATCGCTCCCCCCCCTCCCCCGGACTTACCTTGCTTCTGCGACAGAGCTTCTGACGTACCTGGGTTAAGTAATGCTTACCAGACAGGTTCTGTGGCTGTCAGGGGCGAGATTGGCCTTCCTCACCTGGTGCTGATCTCGCCCTCCTATCACAAGCTCTTTGGCAGTCATCCACGCATTATCCCTACCGCGGACTCTCACCTGGAGTTGTAGGTGTTGTTGGAGGCGAGGGGCTTGGTGGCAGGCTTGGCGGCTGTCGGGGCAGGGACGGGTGCTGGGGCTGGGGTCGGAGCTGGGGCTGTGACTGGGGCTGGGGCGGGCTCCAGCGACGACGGCGGCGTGGACGATGTGCTCATGACGCTCTGTTGTGACGGGAGGAAAACGTGAGATTAGACACAGTCACGTGGGGGGGGGGGGGGAGTGATCAGGGAGGAGGAGGACTGGTCAGGTGGGACACGGGAGGTGGGGGGGGGGGGGCAAGCAGTGTTATAGGAGCCACGGGTCAGGTGTTGTAACGTGTGGAACCCGACCGTCTCATCATGACCCGGGCACAACTCACCAGGGGGGGGGGGGGGGGATATGAACATGTCCAGTACAACGGGTTCTGTGGACGGTAGAGGAGGTGGGTTTGCTCTGGCTGTCTCGTCCGTCACTCACCATCAGTACCACAGTCTCTCTTCCTGGTCCAACCCTGTCAACGACCCAACCATGAGAGTGAGTGAGAAAGACGTGCGTCCCTCACACACCCCCCATCGACTCTGCTGCTCACCACAGGTAAATGTAAAGCGTCCCTGGCTTGTTGAGGGTTGGTCAGACCAGTGATGGAAGGATTCTGACTTCTGGCGAAGCTCAGGCGAAGAGGGGGGTCACCCCGCGGCGGGAAGTTCACGCATCAGTCCACCTTGTCATGGATGAACTGGCCTCAGTTATGGCGGGTATTCAACGTTCTTTCTGCAAGGGGGCCGGCTCTCTCTCTCTCTCTCTCTCCCCTGTCTGTCCCAGCCTGTCACTGGAGACAGGCGCCATCCACATCCGACACCCGGAGGCAGCAGCCAAGCAAGACTACGCGTTGAATCTTACCACTAGTTTGGCCATGGTCCGTGAGAGTCTAGTAGTGCTTTTCGTGAGGGAACCAGTGTGACGGGAAGGGTCTAGTGCAGGCTATATGTCCGGCAGAGGCGGTGATGGTAAAAGGCCAATTACAAGTCTGTGTGGTGGTGGTTGAGGGTCTGGTGACGGAATATGGTACAACAGAGGGAGTGATTGGTAGCGGGCAATACAACAGTCTGTGCAGTGACGAGGTCTATTACAGTGCAGGAGTTTGAAAGGCAGGGGCAAACATTACAGTCTGTGAGGTGGTTTGGTGACGGTGTGGTACAACACAGGCGGTGGATGGTAGGGCACTGACGACCTCACCCATAACACAGACGTTCTACCAGGACAGATCGACCACACCGCTACGTATAATACAACAGGGGAAATAAAAGGTTTACTATCGAAGTATGACGAGGTGGTGGTGATGATTATAGCATCAGTCCTCTACAACCTTAAGATAACTTTAACATTACCTCCTTGTTATGATGATAAACCCTCTGAGCACGATGGTGCGACCCTTGTCTGTGATGGCCTGGCCTTCGACCAGACCTTTCAGGATCAAGCCAAAGACCAAGCCATCTCACACAAGGGTCGTATCGTTGTGCTCAAGGTTTGTTTCATCATACCCTGAGACAGGAACACAGTTAAATCACATACGTTTCAGTTTTAACGAACCACCTAGTCATGAATCGATCAGGGCAGTAATCAAGCAGTTCAACTGATTACTAAGAATATATGCCAGTGACAGAGGCTGCCTGAAACTCTTCTCCATCAGAGGGGTTCAGTTCGTCAACTGATGACGAAACCAGTCAGCTGATGACTGTCTCTGATGTCACGAGTCAGCTGACGCACTGAGCCTCTCCTCCTCAGGATACTGTTTCCACCCTTATGTTCCAGTGTCAGACGGCTGATCTCCGGTAGCCTGGCAAAGAGAGTGGTAAGGAGGGGATACCGCCTCTGACACTGGGACACAAGAGACGTCGCATCCCGTCGAACCTGGCCACATAAAAGAACAAAAAATACTGGGAAAGGATAATGGCAAAGAAGCTAAAAGCAAAAAGCTAAGGAAGAGATGTAAAAGTGGGCGAGAGGGAATGTTATCGTGTCTACTGTAGGAAGGCCAGTAATGGTGCTGGGAAATGTTGCGACCCGCTCGAACACGATTCGATACCTTGAGCACGACGGGGACGACCCCTTAATCTCAAAGGGTCTCATCATTGACCCGGCAATCATCATGCTCATGGGGTAGTTTATTGTCGTGGTCAACGCTCGCACCGTCATGCTCGAGGGGGGTGGTTGTTTGGAGGGGGGGGGGGGTTCTTCTCCTTCTTCAGGAGAAATCATTTTGATAACTACACAAGTTTGGAACAGTGTCAAACATTCCCACGAGGTACCAACTTGACTGTCATATCCAGCATACAAGTCCCTTTCAAAGACACTGGCATATGCACAGACGCAGTCCGCATGTTGCAACATCTAAATTACTCAGATTTGCTCAAGGTATGTGAAAGCAAAGCATGTATATATGTATAGCTGCTGGACAGAAAATAGCATGAATAAATAGTAATCCAGACTATTTTCTTCCGTACTACAGCACAAGTTGGTTACTCTGTAGGATCTGAAGCACAAAGAATAAAACGATACTTCAAAACATTGGTTCGAGACTTTGGAAGGTTCGTTTACTGTGTATTAGAATGCTGTGGGTGCGGTGGGTTGGTGATACTCATGCAAGTGTGAGTTGGGGGTGCGGCGGTGGGCGGGCTAGTGGGCGGGTGGATGTGGACAAACCTGCGTGGAGGGGTCAGTGTGGGCGGTGTCTGAGCTGCGCGAGGAGTGAGACCCGGCCGAGGAGGACGCAGAGGAGGACCTGCGGGAGGTGGAGGCTGGTTGAGCCGGCGGGACGACATTCCCGTCCACCTGGGCTCCACCCGGGCCACCCGCCAGCTCCACGTTGTCGTACTCGGCCTCCAGGTCGGACTCCGGCTCTGGGGAGGACGCGGCCGTTTCGCCCTCCACGGCGGCGCTCAGCTTCTCCGACGCGACATTACCTTCCACTGGGGTCGACTCGCCCTCCGAGGGCGGCCCCTCACCCTCCTGAAGGGCGGCCACACCCTCATCCAGAGGCTTAACCTCCTCCTCCAGAGGCCTGGCCTCCTCTTCCAGAGGCCTGGCCTCCTCCTCTAGAGGCCTGTCCTCACCGTCCAGGGAAGGCTCGTCCTCCACTGGAGGTGGGAGGTCTTCCTGAGTGGGCCGGTCGTCCTCGCCGTCCTGCGACGAGTCGTCCCCCTCCTCAGGCAAGGGGGTAGGACACCGCTCCTTCGGGGGCTCGGCGGCAGACGTCTCCTCCGAGGCACCGTCTGGGGCGTGGTGTTCGTCGGCGTGGGCGGGGATGCTCCCGGCCTGCTCACACACATGCACACATGCAAGACAAACATTAGCTCAGGCAGGAACAAGGGACACCGGGAGAAGACCATCTACCACTACCCCACCACTACTCCTGCGTCAGGGGTCGTAGTAGTGGTGGTGGTGGTGGTGGTAGTGCTGGTGGTGATGGTGGTGGTGGTGGTTCACTCCCTCACCAGGTGTCACATGCATCCCAGAAATAAAATATTACAAGCTTAGTAAAACAATACGTGAAGAAGGAATCAGTGCCTTCAGTGATTAAGAGACACACTAGACATGATGGCTCTACCAAACGCCCTTAAGCCTATGTACAGTGCTACAATATATATATATCAATAAATACGAAGATACAAGTTGGATATGGTGGTAATGGGGTGCATAACTAATACCTGACATGCTATACCTGTGCTACAGAGGTGGGGCGGGATAAATGCGTGAAGGTTTACCCTAACCCAAGGATAGTGAGGGTGAAGGGAGGTGCTGTTCAGCTGTGAGGGGGGAAAGGGTCGCACCTCATACCACACTGGATGGCCCTTATAAATGAAACAAAGGCATGACTACATAAAGATGGCTCCATTCTGTACACTATATATATATACACAAAACACATTCAGAACCCTGAAGCTTTGGACTAAGCCCTGGGGAGGTATAGTCGTGTACACTGGCGGAGTAAAAACAGTCTGTTTCTATCCACGTTCTGCACTGGACCTCAAGGGTGTAATATGAACACGTTCTTCCTTCAGTATGTCTCCCTCTTCACTCTCACTCACCATTATCTTTACGGAGGAAGACGCCAACAGACTCATCTTCACTAAACTACAAAGGCCTTTGACAAGTCAAGACAAAGGCCATCATTGGTATACCCTTACAAGGCCATCTTCAGTGCACCCTGGGTACTACTGACATTGGGTCAGGTCAAATGTCACGCATTTATACCCAAGGATAGGATCCTTGACCACAATACCACGAGGATATGACCTTTGGTCACGACGGTACGACCCTAGGTCACGACGCTATGACCCTAAAACACGAGGGGCGCGACCCATAACTACGGAGCACGGTCCTTAAACGCGACGGTGCGACCAGTGACCTCGACTAAACGACCGCAGATCACGTCTGTGCGACCGTTTTAAACACGAAGGTACGATCCATGAACACGAATGCTATTCCAATGGCCTTTGATCTGACCCCCAAGGGCAAAGTCAGGTCAAACGCATCTTCACTTGGGTGTTGATTGTTGCAAAGAAAACGAGATGAGAATTACGAAGAAGAGAGCAAAGGAAAAACAACATGTTTTCCTCACACGTAAAGACAAAAGTAAAGGACCCAACACACTGTCACACTAAGCCCAACATCCTGTCTCACTATATTTCACAAAATCAAGCCAAATATGCATAAATATCCTTTACCTTAAATATATATATATATATATATATATATATAGGAAGAGATCACAATTGAGCGCGTGATCACATAAATTCCGTCCTTACCACAGGAAAATGAAACACGATACTTTCCCAAGCGCACTTTCATGTAATGATCACATCATCAGGAAAGGTACTGGAAAGAAATATAAGTGATATACAACGAAGAGACGTAGCTGAGGACATGGCAGATGATACTGAAGGTATCCTATGGGACTGGGGTATATGGAGAAGTAAACACAAGTAGAAACGACTTGAGGACGATGAGAGACGACTGCAGAACACGGCTGGTGGTCCCAGTACAACTGGCTATGATGGGCGACCCCTCCACGCAATACCCTGGGTACACACAAACGCATCCAGGCTCACCATGTACGCCTTCATCACAACCAACCAGCAAGCCAACCAACTAGCCACCCAGCCGATCAACCACCCAGTTAGCTAGCAAGCAAGCCAAACCACCAATCAACAAACCAACCAGCCAGCAAGCAAGCCAAACCACCAATCAACAAACCAACCAGCCAGCCAGCAAGGCAACCAACCAATCAGCCAGCTAAACCAACCAACCAACCAACCCTCCGGCCAGCAATTAAACCCACCAACCAACCATCCAGCCAGCCAGCAAGACACTGCACAACACGTGTGAGACGTACCTGCTGGTGTGTGGTGACCCTTGACAACCACAAGCAACCCTCTTGGCTCTTACCGTACACACTTGTTATCAAGGTGATCATCCCCTCCACAGAACAATGCACTGGGTTGGGTTTCCTGCCTCCTCTCTCTTCCCTAACTCACTCCCCCTCTCCTTTGACGACCAATTGACGATATATCTACTCCCGTCTTTATCTGTCGTGTTCACTGACGGTCCACCCCGTTCAGCTTTAGACGACTGACCTTCAACGGCTTTCCGAGAACAAAAGCTTTTATGTCTCCTGGAGACAAATAAAAAAAAACAAAAAAAAAAAAAAACATCAGTTCGTTCACCTCCCCAACGCTAATATGTCGTAGCCTTTGAACAATCCCAAGGGTATATCCCTTCAATAAGATGATGCGCCCCTTCAACACGACGGTACTACCCTTGAGCACGACGATGCGACCCTTCTACACAACGGTACGACCCTTCCAACGACGTTGCGACCCTTCACCACCATAAGCTCTTAAGGATCCGGTCAACCGACCATCCAGCCTCGTGCTCAAGGGTTATAAGTTCGTGCTCAAAGGTCAAACACTCGTGTTCAGAGGCTGAACACCCTTGTTCTAAGATTGAACGCTGATGTACAAGGAGCTGACCGCTCGAGTGGGGGTGTCTGTGGCAGCAAAGGGCCTCGCTAGGTAATGCAACGGCGCTCTGACTGAACGCAAGGGATGCCGGAGGCGTTCAACACGAGGAGGAGAGTGGAGAAAGGTACCAGTGAGGCAAGTGAAGCCATGAACCCTGACCTGAGGTGCTGGTTGACCCTCGGGGTCAGGTCGGGTCAAGCCAGGGAGCGACATGATTCCAAAACTTGCTCTGGTTTTTCAGGGTCAGGCACCAAGGCTCGCCACCCGCTGAGTTACGCCACCATCTTGACCCTAACGGTGGACTGGATGCCGCGAAGGGGGCGCACACACACACACACACACACACACACACACACACACACACACACACACACACGCGCGCGCGCGCGCACCAGGTCTTTCTCTCTCATAACATTACGACCTTTAGAACAATGGTACGACCCTTCAGCATGGAGATACGACTTAAGCAGCAAGGTTTCGATGGCCCTTGTGTTTGAAGGTGCGACCCCCTCGTAACACCAAGGAACGACCCCTTAGAGCGAAAAGGTACGACTCTTGTGTATGATACCACGACCTTTAACAAGACCCTTTTGCGTCAGGTCGTCGTACCAAGGGGTCGTACTCAGGAGACTAACCAACCACACAGCACGACCTTCCTCCTCTGACACAAGAGCATCAACCATATCAAGAGAGACGTCTGCACATATTAGTCATATACCTAAAAGGACGTCTTTACCAAGAAGCTTAAAAAGACGTCATAAACACGTAAACAGAAACAGTGATCTACCTGAAAAAGACGTCATATACACGGTAATGGACCAGTGGTTATACCCAAAGAGACGTCGAGGACATATAAATAGAACGCAGATATACCAAGACGAGACGTCATAAACGGATACGTCACATGCAGTAAAAAGAAAAAGGTCGTAAACATGAAGGTCATGCATAAGAAATGTCTTAATCAACGAGAGACAAAGACAGACACACAGACTGACAGACACTGGGAGAGAATTTTGACATACAAGTATCGGGACGTCATACACAAAGGTATAAATGTATGATATACAAGACAACATCGTATGTTACGTTATATAAAGTATACGACAGCGCATGTGTTACGTTATATAAAAGTATACGGCACCGCAATGTGTTACGTTATATAAAAGTATACGGCAACACACTGTTACGTTATATAAAAGTATACGGCAGCGCACTGTGGTACGTTATATAAAGAATACGACAGCGCACTATATGTTACATTATATAAAAGTATACAACAGCGCACTGTGTTACGTTATATGAATTATACGACAGCGCACTATGTGTTACGTTATATAAAAGTATACAACAGCGCACTACGTGTTACGTTATATAAAAGTATACGGCACCGCACTGTGTTAAAGTTATATAATATAA
Source organism: Panulirus ornatus (assembly GCF_036320965.1). Lineage (NCBI taxonomy): Eukaryota > Metazoa > Arthropoda > Malacostraca > Decapoda > Palinuridae > Panulirus > Panulirus ornatus. The sequence continues at coordinate 73,462,622 of NC_092226.1, read as the reverse complement.
AGTATACGACATCGTACAATGTGTTACGTTTCGTTTGCAACTGGAGACCAGCTAGAGAAGTGGACACTGGTGCTTAAAGGGCCTACAAACAGTCACATAACCATACAATCAAAACATAGGTCATCACACACACATACACACACACACACACACACACACACTCCGGCCCGAAGACTCAACCTCCTCCATCACGCAAGGGACGAAACATTTTGAATTACTAGAAATAGTTTTAGATATTTATGATATGACAAAGTAAAACATGATGAGAGGCGCTGTCAGGGGTATGACACTGTCATTCATGTTGTCACGTCCACGGGGGGAGGGGTTGAAGTCTCAAGCGACCGCTGGCAACACGCTCCCTCCCAACGCTGCCCGCCTCACCCCTACCTTCATGATGCGCCTCTCTCTCTCTCTCTCTCTCTCTCTCTCTCTCTCTCTCTCTCTCTCTCTCTCTCTCTCTCTCTCTCTCTCTCTGGCAACACCAACTACAGTAACAAGAGAAACAGCAGTATGAAGAGCACCAACTTCAACAGCGACACCACCAACCACAGTTCCAACAACAGGATCACCACCAACTACAACTACAACACCACCAGCAGCATCTACAACAATACTATCGCCAACAACTACAACAGCAACAACAACACCAGCTAAAACACTACTATCGCCAACAACTACAACACCAGCTACAATAACACCAGTATCACCAACTGCAACAATACTGTGACCAACAACTCCAGCAGCATCACCAACTACAACACCACCACCAACAGCTCCTCCAGCAACAACAGCAGCATTAAGAGAAGCAGGCAACAATGACTACCATCAGCCAATGGGACAGGGAGGGATGGAGGGGGTGTGCGAGGGAGAGTGGAAGAATGGCGGGGGGCGAGGGGGAAGGATGGAGGAGGGAGGGAGGGAGGGAGGGAGGGAGAGATTATCATCACCAGTGATAACGTATCAGTAGGCGGCCCCTGATGGCGGACAGCTCCACAGTTTTCTTCCTTCTCCCTCCATCACACTCTTCCTCCATCACTCGACAAAGTTCCCCCTCACCCCTTACAGCTCGCACATCTCCCCTCCCTGGACACGTCAGCTGGAGGACCATACATTGGCTGCAGTAGTGACTCGACACCCAGGCTACACAGTCACGACTCGACACCCAGGCTACACAGTCACGACTCGACACCCAGGCTACACAGTCACGACTCAACACCCAGGCTACACAGTCACGACTCAACACCCAGGCTACACTGTCACGACTCGACACCCAGGCTACACAAGTCACGACTCGACACCCAGGCTACACAGTCACGACTCGACACCCAGGCTACACTGTCACGACTCGACACCCAGGCTACACAGTCACGACTCAACACCCAGGCTACACAGTCACGACCCGACACCCAGGCTACACAGTCACGACTCGACAGTATACCCTCACAGCGAACCTTACCCAAGAGGTTCAGTCAGTGCCCCTGCTGGGCCTTCCAAAAGAGGTTATGAAAATACATTCAACCTTCACTGCTGCCATGGGGGCTGTTGATAGGAACGCGAGATGCTTACTGTGGATTTTAGTTGGTCATAATTGAACAGACACAGAGCGACACAGAGTCACAGACTAACAACAGACACAGACCCACAGACAGACACGAGTACGTCCAGAAGTTCATTTTTACAAATAGGGACACTATGCTCTCTGAGCAGTAGGGTGATCCAGGTCTTTAAGTGCCAGTGTTCAGTATGTGCACTTTAGTGTGATTATACGTGTGTTACGGGGGGCGAATTTTACACTTGTGTTGCCCCGTCTCTTAACCTTATATCTATCTATCTATCTATCTATATATATATATATATATATATATATATATATATATATATATATATATATATATATATATATATATTCCATGTCTTCAATCCTATGTGAGTGTACACAAACACACCAGCAAAAGCAAGGTACTCATTTATCGACCAGCCATGATGAGAGGATGAACACTTGGGGTGGGTGTGGTCCGACTAAAGCAACCAAGATTCGAACCCGTTCGGGTGGGACCTCGAGTGGCCAGTGCCGACCCATGTTCAGTAACGCTAATCACTACATCACGGAGGATTGCGTAAAATAAATGATAAATAAAGAATGGTTTGTGGAATTCAGGCAATTGTGTGTGTGTGTGTGTGTGTGTGTGTGTGTGTGTGTGTGTGTGTGTGTAGTCACTATAAACATCCATACTTGCACACAAGCGGTATGTTTACTAGCAAGGCCGAGAAGCCATGTTTATATAACACCTAGACACAAGGTCTTGTTGACATAAACATGCGACTTTTCCATCATCAGCTACACATGAAGACTGATGCCATGGCATTCCCAGAATACCTTAGCTGCATACGAGTGATAAAAATTACGCCATTAAGGTGTGGACGGCAATCAGAACCAATATATTTCAGAAATAGCGAAGGAAAAAAAAAATCTACTTGGAGGATGTCTGGCAAAATGCGGTACGTAATCCATCCATGAATATAAACTGTAAATCATGATTACCATGTTATCATGTCACCATCAAGAAGAAAGTTTAGGCTTCACAGGCATGGCGTTCGTACGTACAGGATGAGAGGCTAATCCTCGCTCTATTCAATTCACTGATGCGTCTCCAACCTTGAATCTAGTGCTCAGTTTTCGTCACCGTACTGGGAAAAGTCTCGAACGTAATGTACAGAGGGTAGATCTAGCAACGAGCTACCAAGATTATCCCCGGACTGAGAAACACTTAGTAGCCTAGAGAAAAAAAAAAAAGAGGTCAGAAAGCGATTTGATACAGGTATTCAAAATGATCAAAGGTGTTAATAAGCTCGATCTAGGCAGAGTTAAATTTAATAATAAGGCTACACTTATTTGATTTCTCTCGTGGATATAAACTCGATGGCAGACGTTTCTTTCGAATGAGCCGAAGTACCTTGCCTTCACCAGAATTACCGTAAGGTATAATCTACCAAACAGAGTATTTAAAAGCAACCCCATAGTTACGTTTAAGGATAGGCTTTGGTAATTCATTCGCTTCAAGCCGACGACTAATATCATTAGCGCCTCTTACGTTATATGTTTTCTAGCTGTCCCTGGTCCCCTCCCACCACAACAAAAACCCTCGAAAGGACCCCGGTGGTCTGTCGTCGCTACGTGTATCCCTGTCTTATAATAGAGACGCCGTCTTTTACAGAAGACCTCAATGGCCTTGAGGCTCCCACCTGACGCACTTCTTCACACCGAAGGTCGAACCTCTTACCACCACAAGACGCTGTGCCGTGGAAATACCCAACCTCTTCCCCAGAGCAACTGCGTTCTTACAGGATGCTCTCTTCTTAGGCTCAATCATGCTTTATAAGGGAAGACTTTTATCTCCAATTATATATATATATATATATATATATATATATATATATATATATAAACTGACATATTTCTTTCTTGTATCTCCCCTGGTGATGTGATTATTATACGAATGTGCACTTGGAAGCTTATCGAGTTTCATTTCCCCGTGGACTCATAAGAATATATATATATATATATATATATATATATATATATATATATATATATATATATATATATATGCAATCAAATAATAACAATAATAATAATATTCTTATTATTTTTCTGCACAAAGATCCTCTTCATCTTACATTTACCCTTGTGGTTATGAAGGTTTTCAAAACGATTCCTGGAAGAGAGACGAGAAGTCACGAGCAAAATTCTAAGAATTTGTCAGAGTCTGCGTTTGCAAACCCGAGCATTACGACCCAACAGAATTCCTTGGGCAGTATCAACCCTGCGACAGACCAAAAACAATTTTTTTTTTTTTTGCACTTAAAGACATGGGGGAAGTTGCCGACAGCTTTGCTTGTTACACCCGAGTCTCCTTAATCTCGAAAAACAAAAGACAGTCAGTAAAATCTGGATTCATATAAGAAAGAGATGACATCATACAACAAAGACGCCCAAGGTCCGCGCGTCTAGAGATGAAACGACGTTACATTTGTACTACAGGAGGAAAAGAATGGTTGAAAAATAATAATACGGTGGGTTTTGGTCTTCAAAGGAGCGGGGGGGAAAGCGAGACCAAAAAATGTTATTTAAATCACTTAATCCTCCCTTGATATCCTCCTGGTGTTGTCAGCAGACATCATCATCATCATCATCATCATCACAAAGCCGAAAAAAAACATAACCTTGGAGAAATCCAGAGGTCCTTTACCACCCGCATCTATCTGGTAAAACCTGTCTATTACCGCGGCAGGATAGAAGCCCAGAAACTACATACGCTGAAACGTGGACGAGAACGATGCGTCATTATGTTTATACAGAGAAAATACTCGACGGCCAAGACCCTAACCTACATACGAATGTCACCCTCCACAGGAAGCAGCGACTGGGAAACACTGTATCCATTTAATCACCGAGAACATAGAGGCTGTAGGAAATATCAAGGGAAACAGCATGAATTTCAGGGAACAGCGTTCTCCTTAACCTACTACAGTAAGAGACGCTCTAGGAAGACTCGTAAAGTTCTCGGGCAAAAAAGGAACGGCATAGTTTACAGGTAACCTCTGGATACTTGACCAACCAGGCTGCATAATAATATACCGTGTGTTTCACAAGTCTGGAATCCCAAACAGAATCCAGTGTTTATGTTTACTTCATCAAACGTTGAACTCACATGATACGATGTGGCATAATGCGCCTGGATATTCGTGTCATTGTTACTTAAACATCTCTTAATCTCATAAAAGACTGAGGTTGGAATGTGACATTATGCACGACCAAGGGCTAAAGAATCACACTGCTGGGTCAAAGACTGGTGTGAGGGGTTGGACAAAAAGTCCCCAGATAGCTTAAAGTACGTTCGTGTTTACATAACTGTGCCAACACCCAACCCTTTGGTTCTCTGTGTCAACATACAGCTCCAGGACAACAAGGATTCCGCTCTGGCCCAACAGATCTTTCAGCTGACGTTTTAACAAAGTTTTAGCTGAAAGGTCTCCTTTAAAAAAAACGTTTTAGCTGTAGGGTTTCATTAAAGGAAGGTTGGATTTCCTTGCTATACACCGCGTCATTGACCACGATTGGTTTTTAGTGAAGACCTTAGGAAGAAAAAAAAAGTCTATTACATAACATACTCTTTAACTTTCTACCCACACGCAACCGACTCAGCCTAACAACAAAATGCTCTTCGGCACACATTAGCGCACATTCTAGATGTCGTTCCGCGTGAAAATTGTTACATTTCTCTTCAATATAAGAATGGTTTCTTCCAATACATTTCCTTCGATGAAGTCCATAATTACAAGTGGATCAGGGACACCTAAACGCACCTGTCGGCAGTTTTTCCCTCAAGGGGGCGACTTAAGCCCCCAGGTATGTGGACCATAAGACTCCGACCACTCGTTAAATGATCTTGGCGACGTCGGTCACGTCTGCGGCAGGAAGATTATTATTATTCCAGCTCTTAATAAGCATATTCATGCATACATACTTCCCCTTGATCAGTGCGAGATATCCCTTTCCCAGATTTAAAGGCGGCTCGGCATTATTTGGATGAACATTTGGAAGCCTGTGTGCGTGCTTGAGAACCCTTCAAAACCAGTTTCATATTAGAGGTCATTTAGTATTACGTAAAGTTGTATTCGAGGGCATAAGACTGCCATCAAAATTACAAGGTCTCTCTTCTAAGAAACACTAAACTTCAGCTCCCTGTGTCTTCTAGTACACTAGTCGACTTCACAGCAGATCACACACGATCGAACCACAACCAAGATCGGCGGTACACACTTGGAAATATATGAAAAATATAACGTGAGAGAAGGACAAAGCCCAAAGGAGTGGTGGAGATGCGTGGCTGCGGACGAGCCAGGTGTGGCGGAGCCTGGGAGAGGGACATGGTGCGGTTAACTGCTGGACTAAACACCGTGTGTGTGTGTGTGTGTGTGTGGGGGGGGGGGGGCAGGTAGTCGCACCACTGCCTGTGGGTCAGTAGGAGCAGGAGGTGTGGGGGTAGGTGTGGGTGGATGGCCTAGGGCCAGCGTGAGGGAGGAGGAACCCGGGCGGAGGTGTTCATACGTGGCCCCCGAGAAGTAAACAACACTCGAGTGCTGGTGGCCACGACACCCAGCCGCCCAAGATGGCCACCCTCCCCTCCAACTATCATGGCATGCAACACCACACGCCACCATAACTCCCCCTACCCCAACCTCACCCGAGTCCCTCCGACCCACCCACACAGCCTCGGTCCCCAGCGTTACCGTCCTGAGCAGCAACACCCTGCCATCTACACAGCAACACTACCCAAGACACTACCACAGCACCTGGGATGATCCACAGCACAACGCACTACGTCCTGAAGAGGGTCCCGTAGGGTAGCCCCAACGCCTGGTGCGAGAGGGTTGGAGCCGAGATACCAGGACCTGGCCGACGGCAGAGGAAGCCGTGACCTAAGCCGCTTGTGCTAACCAAGCGAACGGACGAACAGTCAAAGAGGGTCGCGTCACGTCCCTCAGGCTTCCTTAAGGAGCCCTCTCGCCCGCCCGCCCCCCAGGCTACCGTCCACCCTCACTCTACCTGGGGCAGCCTCCCAGAGGCGGCCACATCTGCCCCACCCCAACCCCCTGCATATGTGGGGCATCACCCACCCTACATCGTCAGGATGACGCCACCAAGCCAAGCCAAACCTCAGGTGGCCGGCGACAAAGGACACGGAGGACGAAGAAGTGGATTTGGAGCGTGGGGAGTGGGTGAGTAGATGCTGGTGCGTGGAGGGTGGGTGAGTAGGGCGTCCTACAAGGCCAGGAAGGGAAGATGGTGTTGTGCTGCATGTAATTACCTGGTGTAGTCCAGCACAGCTGAGAGTTACCTCACTCCTCCTCCTCCTCCTCCTCCCTCCCTCCTCACCTTTGTCCTCGAGACGGCCTCTCTCTCTCTCACACCCTTTACATGACGACCTCTCCCCAGCACAGCCTCCCTCATACAACCATCACATGACCTTCCCCCAGCACAGCCTCCCTCCTACACCCATCACATGACAACGTCCGACCTTCATTTACAAGTAAACCACCACACTACTCGTTAACACAGCCGTCTGCCTAACTACGCAGATGAGCCGCAGTGTGCAGACAATACATGCAACTCACAACAACATGCATACATCTCAACACACAATTTCCTCTGATTCATCGTGAAGAACGAAGATGAATGAAAGGTGGAACTCATTCTCTCTCACGACGGCGCTTGGCTTCATTCTGAGGATAAAAAGGCATAATATAACCTTTTTACTTCCCCGCGACACGACAGCGAAGTAGCCGGCAGGAGACGACCTGTCGTGGGCTTTACCGATGTTGAGAACAAATGTCAAACCTATTCTCACCAGACTAACAGCTGTTATGGCTCCCTCTGGTGTACGAGGGTAATATGGTTGGTACTCCCAGTCTATATAGATCGCCTCCTTTCCACCGAATGTGCGTATCTCGAAGATAGGATTCTCTCTCTCTCTCTCTCTCTCTCTCTCTCTCTCTCTCTCTCTCTCTCTCTCTCTCTCTCTCTCTCCATTCAGATTTCGTCGTGCAACAGAAGAATGATCCGCAAAACACGCACGTACGATGACGTAAACGGTTGATCGAATACGTGATGGAGAAGATAAAACAACAAATTTATTCCAGCGCTTTCTCTCTGACCTTGGAGCCCAGAACATCAACCAAGTGATATCAAGTCCCTCCAAGCATCCCTGTGCCCCAGGCCGTGTTGACCACGTCCCTACCACACCACACCAGTGGAGGTGCGTGTTTGTGTGGTGAGGAGCGGTGAAGGTTGAGGTGAGAAGGCACAAGGTCTTCAACGCCATCTCACACACACAACATACCTAACCTGACTTGCGACACACACACACACGCACGCACACACACACACACACACACACACACACACACACACACACACACACACACATCATCGCCACAATACGAAATGAGAACTGCACAGACTGGCCCGAATTTCATCACATGAAAACGAGGCGGTTACTTGATCCAGCATCAAACTCCTGATTTGGTTTCTTTCTTCCCGCCATTACCAGCAGCTACTTTACCATGCACACCCGTGCTCATCCTGCGAGCCGTAGCACAAAAAGGAAGGGTACCTGTCGAACCCCAGTAGAGACAGATGATCATGGCATCTCAAACACTTACGAAATCCCCCGATCACAGCGGCAGCGGTGGGTGTGTTGGCCGAGAAGGTGGCAACAAGAATTCTGTCCGGCCCTAAGAACGAGAACATGAGCAGACCAGATGAAGCGGAGTGAGGAGCGGGGTGATGCATACATGCAGGAGATCGCTTGTCCTTGAGGTACATAACCCCCTAGTACATACTCGCCCTAGATACTGATAACTCGGCCGAAATGTACTTTCTAGAGTTCTAAGTGGTTACGAAACGCCAACACCACGAACTCCCCCCCCCCAAACACACACACACACACACACACACATCATCATCATCATCATCTACAGACGCGATCCAAGTGGTCGTATACAGACACACTGAGCAGGCCGGAAAACAGCTGGACGGAGGATCTAATCACGTTATTGGTGGCAGCGGTGGTATGGTGGCGGACGGGGACGAGAGGTGGCTGGGGTGGGGGTGTGTGTGTGTGTTAGCGGGGGAGTTGGTTCTGTCGGGGAGAGAGAGAGAGAGAGAGAGAGAGAGAGAGAGAGAGAGAGAGAGAGAGAGAGAGAGAGAGAGAGAGAGAGTTAGATGCGAGACACCGGGCCGACCCTTCACAGAAGTCCGCGTGTGGTACACTGGAGCACAAGAACCCAAGCACTGACAGCGAAGGGCGCTTATCATTATTATGATCATTATTATTATTTTGCGTCTTCCGTTTTTCCTCCAGTCCATCCCGTTTATGTACACGGATCCGCATACCTTGTGAGCGGCTGTAGGTAAGCCAGTTGCAACCAAGGCCGCATGCATCATGTTCTGGGAATACGTACGTTCTGCAGAGCTGGGGGGAGGGGGCCGGTCGTCGTCAGCGGCCCCCCCGCCAACTTCCCTGCAGACCAGCAAGAGGAAGTGACACATAAGCCATCTAGGGTAGATTAGATTTTAGGTTGATTTTCTACCCTCGACACTCGACAACCTCACACCACGTACCATTAGTTAGGTGACGGGCAAAAAAAATGACACCTAGCCGGTTTCTAAACCATTTGAGCGTTAACTCTCACCACAAAGACGAAGTAACAATCGCATTACTACCTAACACTAGAGTTTAATTACTATATCGCTAGGTCACAGGAAATCCTTGAATAAGAACCATGAAATCAGACCCCAAGTTACGTGGTGGACTGGCTACACCACACTGTTCTGTACACAATGTGAGAACAATACGCCTGAAAACAATTAATTGACCGGAAAACCTGGCATTACCAGCTAATGCAGACAAGATGGCATTTCCCCCTTAATGCCACAAGGGCTTCGCGACTGTGAACCAATCACCCAACAACACACGAGTGAAATACTTCCAGTTTACGGCCAGCCTTACAAGTGCCAACCTTCCACTGGGATCCTCAAATGCTCGCTTCAACCCGTGCCACTCTGACTGAGTATGACTAGGGCCGTGGGTCGAGTGCGAGTGAAGAGGAGGATGTTGGTGGAAGGTCGAACCTCTCTCTCTCTCTCTCTCTCTCTCTCTCTCTCTCTCTCTCTCTCTCTCTCTCTCTCTCTCTCTCTCTGTTGTGGTCGTGGCAGCGGGAGGAGGACACATGTGGGGGGGGGGGGGGGATCGCGGCTCTCAACCCACAGTGTCCCCACCGTCTGACAGCCTTCCACAACACCTGCTCTTAAGACGCAGTGCTTTTTCTCCTCCTCCTCCCTCACTCCCTCCTACTACAACGACTTCTGCTACAGGTGCTCGTTTCCATCTACTACTGCAAGATGACTCATACGAAGACAGGTGTGAGTGAACTACATCACCTGGCGTTCATGACAAAATCTAAGCCGTAATGAAAAAAGAAATGGTTACAATACGAGTATGTCAGAATGTGGACCAGTATGTCCTGGTCCACTCAGGGGGAAAAACTGGTATATTCAGCACCGACACACACACACACACACACACACACACACACACACACACACACACACACACACACACACACACATCACGACACATGCGTGATGTGCATCACAACGGAGGGTAGTTCCATGAGGTGGAAAAATACCATCATATGAATAAATAATTGTCTATGGCTTGAAGGCACAAGAAGCACCCAAACCTTCAGCGAGCAGCGAAGTGCACAGCCTTCCTAATCCCATACAAGCCATGTCTTAACACGGGTGTTGGACGGTGTGAGGGAAGTGGTGTCAACACGAGTGTTGGACGGTGTGAGGGAAGTGGTGTTAACATAGGTGTTGGACGGTGTGAGGGAAGTGTCGTGTTAACACGGGTGTTGGACGGTGTGAGGGAAGTGTCGTGTTAACACGGGTGTTGGACGGTGTGAGGGAAGTGTCGTGTTAACACGGGTGTTGGACGGTGTGAGGGAAGTGTCGTGTTAACACGGGTGTTGGACGGTGTGAGGGAAGTGGTGTGCAGGGTTCTGGATGTAGGGCTGGCCAGTGGGTGTACAAGGAGGCGTTCTGGGTCATGGGTGTTGGAGGGGGTGGGGGTGGAGATAGTGGGGGGGTGGGGAGTGAAGGAGACCTCACCATGGTCGAGTCCTGGTCCGCCGCGTGGTGGGGCATACGTTACCAAAGCCCACGGTGGGCCACACTGTTGCACAATAATAAAGGCTGGAACTCGGTCCTCATCATCCTCTCCCTCCTCCTCCTACAAGCAAGCCCTCCCCTACCTCACCCATCTCCTCCCCCAACTTTTCTTGATGAGAAAGTACCCGTCACACAACCAGGGAACCTCGAGACCTCACACTCCCAGCTTCTGGTGAAGGAGGAAGCAGCCCTCACTCAGCCAGGCGACGTCATTATCTCCTATATAGCCGGTGAACCTCTCTACCCCAACCCTCCCCAACATACACAGAGCCAGGAGACCCCCCCCCCCCGCAAATAGCCAGGAGGACCTCCCCTCCAGAGCCAGGAGGCCCTCCCCCCCAGCACCAGCAGGGGACGAGACCAACACCTCCCACTGCCCACATTGTTACTTAAATGGACAACAATATGGGTCGAGTTAGTCTCTCTCTCTCTCTCTCTCTCTCTCTCTCTCTCTCTCTCTCTCTCTCTCTCTGGTCAGAGGTGAAGTGACCACTGCCGGCCACACTCTCCCTTGTGTCTCTTTCTGCCCTTCACCTTCATAAACACGTAAACACACACACACACACACACACACACACACACACACACAAACTGAGAAACGTACACGTAAGAACGCGGAAACACGAACAAACAGTAACATATATAGAGACGCTACTGTTTAAAAAAAAAAAAAAAAAAACAATCTCAGTTGGGGGTAAAATCAAGACTCCATCGCTCGGAAAATCAGGTAACAGGAAGTTAACAAGGCAGAGAAAACGAATGTCAGAGGCGCTTAGTTTTTTGTTTCGTTTTGTTATCCTTCTTTTTTTTTGTACTTTAAGCTGGACACCAGTACACTGGTGGTGCCCCACAGGCCACAATTCTGGGGCTGCTGTTAATTCCATACTTGTATGAATGACACCACGCGGGGAGGAGATTAAGGAAGGGGGGGGGGGTCGTGGCATTACACCTTAATATATGCTGATGACGCCAGACTAATGAGTGAGGCAAAGTGAATTTGTAATTACGACAGCCGACGACAAGGTGACCTGGGCAGGTATGGAGGACAGGCTCCAGGTCTGGGTGAGGTGCATGGCTAACTTGACCACACTCTGGACAAATGTCAAGTGATGGAAACAATGGAAGTGATGGGGGAAACTGAGGCGTCTTAAACAGACACACGCCACCTGGCTTGTCGTAAGTAGAACGAGTCAGAAGTTCTGAGCATGAAGGTCATCACATCTTGGCCCACGTCACGGTCGTCTGGTGATACGTAACCGAGCGGATGTTTTCACGATAACATTCATCACACATGTTAGACCAAGATTAGAACACGCCCCTACTAATCCACTCACCACGTCTATGTTGGGGTATACATATGCCAGGAAGTCCAACGATGGAGGACACCAGAGATTTGTGCCCGACTTGAGACATGAGAGGAACGAGAGTAAACAGCCCTTTGGTCTGTCCTCAGCAGACTGCAAAAGGTGAAGGGGAGACACGAGTTCAATCTTGAAGTTTCCTAATGGCATCAGCAAGGTCAATAGCGAGCAACTCTTGGACACTGGCAATAGATCATCTGACCAGAGGACACGAGAGGGGACTTATCGAAAGTCATGAAAGACGAGAGAACACATGTTCTAGAACCATGGAGTGGATGACGAAGGGATAACCTGAAGAGCAGACGAACGTGGTGGAGTGGTGTTAGTATGCTGACATTACTGAAGGTGTCGTGTGTAGTGGAACACCTGGCGGTCACGTCTCAAGCAACCCAGCCACCTGAGTCAGGGCATCGCATATTAGACAAAAACACGCACTTACATACAGAGCTGCTCTCAAGGTCATGGCAGCGTGGCGCCCCCTTGTACACCTACCAGAACGAGTGTTCCTCGTACTGTACAACAAAGTGCGAGGGACTGGAGCACACGGGCCCACATAAGTGACGGTGTGAATGACGACCGTAAAGATAAAACAAAGTGTGTTAGGTGGGGGGGGGGGGGGGGTGATGGAAAGCGTTGCTGAGTGCCTCTCATGTCGTAACCTTACCTCCTTCTGTCCAACCTCTTTCCTCTTCCCACCTCACCACAAAGCGACGACGAGAAAAAATACAGATAACTGCTTCCTCGTCACGTACGGTGGGGTCACACCACCTCCAACATGGCCATCAAACAAGTGGATCTAGCGCACTAGTGTTCCGTAATCAGACACACAAGTCACGCTCTCCTGCGATTGGCTGGCCGACTGGCGTCCCCAAGGAGTGAACACTGAGGCCGCCGCCGCAGTTTACAGCCCCCATACCAGAGATCCCGTCCGTCGTCCGTCCGTCCGGCTCGGGTTTATGGTCGAGGCTGGCTAGTCACACGTCAGCTCAAGCTAAATTCAGCTAAATGTGTTTCCCATTAACGTCGATCTTGTATAAGGGCTGCGTCGCAACACTACCGGAAAACACAAAACCTGTAACACAACTTTTAACGTTTGATAACTCATTAATTTGAATGTTTATTCAGTTATCACATTCTCTTTTGTAGATTCTCTCTTCATGGGGGAGAAAGAATGCTACTCATGTTTCTCCTGCGTCTTGTAGTAAGCGACCAAGAGGGGCGGAAGCACTGGGTCTGAATCCTCTCCTCTTGTTTCATAACTTTCTAAAAGTAGAGACGGAAAGAGCTAATTGAGGATTTCTAGTTTCCCCCCCGGATACTCAGGTATCTGCCCTTGGCGCTACCTCGCTCAGATGGGAAAGACCAGCTGGTATTAAATACTACCATGACAACAACAACTACTACTGCTAATAATAATAATAATAATAATAATAATAATAATAATAATAATAATAATTGTAACTATGACAACTACACGAGGCTAAGTTCTGGTCCTCACGCCAGACAACGGAAATAACCTATAAAACTTTTAAATTTATTTTTGTCATGTCCCTCCGCCAACCGTGCCCGCCCACAGAAACCGCCCCCTTACTGGACAGGAAGAGGGGAGAGGCGTGCCACCCTGGAGAAAGGGGGACAATTCGCCCCATTCTCCAAGGAACGCAGGAGGAGGTCTTTACTTTCTCCAATAAACACGGGGAGTCGCGTCCCCAGAGACGTCGGCGAGTTCTGCCTCATTTTCTATGCGCGAAGGATAATAGAAAACAAGTGTGTAAGAAGGATACGAACTCGAGCCGCCTGCTTCACACAGCCAACTACACCTTGGCCACAAGGCAGGACTGTTAAAGCCCTACACCAGCATTCCTGAGAGAGGCCGTCGCTGCAACAATGGATGCATAACAAACGACATCACTTAAGTCCGAGGAGGAGGAGGGTGAGACAGCCGTTCGACCCTAGTAACAAACACACTGAACCAGCGAACCACTAGAGGTCTCGAAGCTGCAGTACAGATGAAGGGCTGTGGGAAGGTGCGACCTTTCTCTAGCTGTGCTTACGGACAAGGAGCTCCTACACCACATTTTCTACATCTTTTATCCTCTCTGTTCATACCTTCACTACTTATCTTCCTCTTTCAGTCTGTTGATCTACTGACACACAAGTAGATCATACATTTTCATTGCTCTTTTATTACTTCGTTTCGTTTAACGTTATCGGCATCACGTCATCGCTACAGACAAACCTCCGTAATTTCCTCGTTGCTGAATCTACACGGGTATCTAAACACTGGAATCAGGTCATCCATTTTCCTTCTGATTTCTTCTGTAGTCAAGTGTACGGCTGCCGTCTCCTCCCTGAAGCTTAGCTCTGTTACTTCAAAGAAAAAAGAAAAAATTCCGTCGTCAGCTGCTGGTCCGTAGCGAATCTATACGGCTCCTCAAGCGAGGTGGCGGAGCTGGTGAGGCATGCCATTCTGTACGTCTTTGTAATCTTCTTTTTTTCCTTCTTTTTTATCTTCTCTATGAATATGATGGTAATTTTGAGAATGCCCAGGTGTTTACCTCCTTCCCAACCTTGAGAATCTATTTTTCTCTGGGTAATGGTCAACCAGCAAGTTCATCTCAAGAAATACATTCCAATATTCTGATTCTTGCGAGACGATATGCATTAACTAGACCTCATTCCAGTGTGCTCCAGTCTTCACCACTGTGCACTGGGTGTGTTGAATTTCATCATATGAATGCTGTTGTCTGCCCCCGAGTCACTATCTTGGTCGTCACCATATGGAACACTGTTGTCACTGGTGTGGCATCATCAGCAAACATCCATCTATGTCCAACGTCTCTCCGACAGGTTGTCATTCAGTAACTGCAGCAGCTTCATAATTATTACGCCCCGCGGAACGTCCACTGGTTAGGTACTCTCGCCTACTTTGAAAGGTCATCTGCATCACGCCTTCTGCGCCCTTCCATTTATGTACGTTTTGCTGTATTAAAGGCGCCTTCATCTTGCGCCATCGCAGTCACGTAGTTATTTTACCATTGGACTATTGGCTGCTTAAAGGCACACTCGGCCACCAACATGTCATATTTTCTCAAGCCATTGCTTTACACCATCACAGAAAGCTTCGTGTTATGTGGTTCGTTCTGAGCCCATTACTCCCTCACAAGTAGATTTTCCTACGTAAGTAGGCATTTACTCTCCTGGTCTGTGCCAATGGTCCGTGCGTGCGTGTGTGTGTGTGTGTGTGTGTGTGTCGGTCTCACGGTGCTGGTGGTGAGGTTGGAGTCAACATACTGCGAAAGAAGAAAAAAAAAACTGGTCCTCCTTGACCCGAGCCTGACCCTTCCTTCCCGGGCAGCCAATCACTGCCACCATCCCTCCCTCCCACCCACCCACACCCTACCATCCCTCCCTCCCACCCACACCCTACCTTCCCTCCCTGCCACCCACGGCACCTCCGTCCACCTCCTCCGTCTTCCAAGATGTCATCCACTCCCGGTGGTGGCCACCATTCCTCCAACACCAGAGGCCTAACACATACCACCTCACCAGCTGTGAGACCTTAAATTCATCTGTTTCTTCTTATCGTCTTACACCTCCCCCCTCTCTTATCAGGAATTCGCACCCTGATTAAAGGTTTCTGAAAAATACAGAACCCAAGCCACACACACACCTAGCCCGGCTTCATAACATGCTCGGTATGAACTACTTGGGAGGAAGGACATCACACAATGCATCAAGGACTGCCAATACCTCAAGTCACGAATGGACCGACCCATCACGATGACAAGGACTCAAACCTCTATTGTCTGCAGAAGGCTATTAGATTCTCTATTATATAAAGACACTCAACTCCTGATAAAACATCTGCCATCTTATATAAATAACTTAATGCCGGTCTCCCGCCAGTTTGTGGTTACACCGGGGGCAGAGATGGGCCACTCTGGGCAAGGCCGCATTATCGTTAATGAACGGAAAGGAGTATTCTCGGCGTCGAAGATGTCTTCGCTCCGAAGGGAGACGATCATTTCCCTGCTCCAGAGTGAAGCGCAGCCTTGAAGCTGCAGGAGACCCATAAAAAGGATCCTAGGGTTCAGTATATATATATATATATATATATATATATATATATATATATATATATATATATATATATATATATATATATTTGGGAGCGGGGGGCTGGAAATCCTCCCCTCTCTTTTTTTTTTTTAATTTTCCAAAAGAAGGAACAGAGGGGGCCAGGTGAGGATATTCCAAAAGGGGCCCAGTCCTCTGTTCTTAATGCTACCTCGCTAACGCGGGAAATGGCGAATAGTTAAAAGAGGAAGAAGAATATATATATATATATATATATATATATATATATATATATATATATATATATATATATATATACATATATATATATATATATATATATATATATATATATATATATATATACAGGAGCCATATTATACGAAGCACCTGCATCTTCGAAGCCGTACACAATAGTTAGGTGGGTCGGCAAAGTCCTCAACGATGCTGCCTGTGCTCCTCTCCCTCCGCTGACGTTAATAACGAAAGACAAGCATCATCGGTAGCACCAAGCCAAGGGGAGACTATCACAGGTGGCACCTAGATAGGGAAGACCATCAAAGGTGGCACCCAGCTAGGGGGAGACTATCGCAGGTGGCACCCAGCTAGGGGAAGACTATCGCAGGTGGCACCCAGCTAGGGGAAGACTATCGCAGGTGGCACTCAGCTAGGGGGAGACTATCGCAGGTGGCACCCAGCTAGAAGGAGACTATCGTAGGTGGCACCCAGCTAGGGGAGACTATCCTACATGGCATACAGATAGGGGGAGATTATCGTAGGTGGCACACAGATAGGGGGAGATTATCGTAGGTGGCGCCAAGATACAGGAGACTAACAAATCTTTACACCCACCTCATCTAACCAACATCCACAACAAACCTGCCTCCTGACAATGCACCCTCGCCCAGTCTGGATTAAATAGATCGATGCATTTCCTTTATAAATAATCTAATTACGCCTGTTCTCACAAATGAATACGAGAAGTTCAGGATAACCATCGCTTGTGGCATGGTCACTTTGGATGAGGTTCCGATCCGATGTAAACTGATCCATTCCTACCACCAATTATTTCTGGGAAGCCGTGCGAAAGTTTCACCAGCCAATCAAAACAGGTTACGACTAACTCTAACATGATATATGTCACGTCATCAAGTCTACATATCATTAGAAGGTCAGGAGCATAAGATGTATACGTGACTAAGGCAGTTCACATTATGCTTTTCAAATATCATCCTAAACCCCGGATATATCTGCTTAACCAGCTAAATTATGTATATAAAAATATGAATATTTATGTGCGTTGAAGAAGACAATGGCGGGCTCAGCAGCGAGCGTGGTGGCCTGTCTGCACCATCAACGGCCGCCGTTCGCGGAAATTTTTCGGATACGGCGTCATTCGCTGAGCTAGTCTGTCTCTCTCCCTCCCTCCCTCCCATTCTCGTTGCCAACCGTCGCTTCACACCACACCTCCATCTTTCGCCACATCTCCCATCACCCAAGATCCCCACGGGTTCCTTGCAGTCTCCGTCTACATCACATCATCGAGCACCACCATCAACACCAACAAACAAGAGCGAATCGTAGCCCAGAGCCGCCACCAGCCTCGCCTCCACCTCCACGTGTTGCAACCACTGCTTCCCACGTCGTCCAAGTAGCCCATGTCCACAGCCAAGTATGAAAATTTCCCAGGAAAAAGCTGCAACATTTTCTTATGCCACTCAAACGAGATGCGTGAAAATAATTCCTGTAATCTTGGTCTCTGTCATTGCTTGTTATCGCTAGCTGTTCGTTTCTGACGTGTCGAACCCAATCAATGCTCTAGTGGCCTCATAATGTTTTTCACTCCCCTAAAATCTTGGTATTGTGAATAAAACATTAATTAATTATAGACAACGCCGTCTTCATGTATCCGAGTTACCTGTTAATATTTTCTCGTTTTTTTTTCTTAGTTTACTTACTAAATTCTTAAAGTTAATTATCAGAGTGCATATAGCTATCAAGTTTATCACATGGACGTATAAATGTTCACTAACTATCCTGCCCTAATGATGTAATAGACGTTTCCATATCTTTCACAATTTGATCCGTTGGTGGAGGTGGCGATTGGGGGGGGCATCTTCCAAAGTCCCCTCCCTCACCAAGCTCTCAGTGTTGTTCCTGTGCGCGCGCGCGCGCGCGCACACACACACACACACACACACACACAAAGATAAGCTCTAATTTCCTGCCTTATTAATAGGATCCTTCACAAGTCAACATACCACAAATTACTGTGTGCCTCTTACCCCCCCTCCCTTCCCCCCTTCTCTACCCACAGTGTAAACGACGGGACCCAACACCCCGGGGCGTTTAGCGCCAGTAACTGCCAAACAGTGTTCTCTGTGCATCTGAACAGCGACCTGTTATGCTGGCGATCGTGTTCGCGTCACGTGTCTGTTTATGGAGGAACTAGAGTAGCAGTTAACTGGATACAACGAATTCACACACACACAGACACACACACACGAGGTACGAACTGCATTCCGTTCTCTTCCATCACCACTGAGTAAGTCATGGTGACTTGGTCTATCCACGCAACAAAAATAACGAGGTAAGGCAGTACTGTGTGTGTGTGTGTGTCTGTGTATGTGTGTCACGCCTCCGGTCAAAGGCCACCACAATCAAGTTTCGTACAGTCATGGTCAAAGATCGTACCGTCGTGCTCAAGGATCGTACCGTCGTGCTCCGTGTTCAAGGACAGTACCGTCGTGCTGAAGGATCGTACCGTCGTGCTGAAGGATCGTACCGTCGTGCTCAAGGATCGTACTATCGTGCTCAAGGAAAACGACTTTCAAATCACGAAAGTAATCAACCGTTTCAGCTCCCAGAAAATGTCAGAATTTCTTAGTAGCTTTTAGACCGACCTCTGCCAGGGACAGTGAACTCTCTCTCTCTCTCTCTCTCTCTCTCTCTCTCTCTCTCTCTCTCTCTCTCTCTCTCTCTCTCTCTCTCTGGTGGTGGTGTAGGCGAAGTTGCCCCGGACAAGCGTAGGTTGGTTGCTGGCCGCTTCTTGGAAACTTGCTAGCTAGCCCTCCAGCACGTGGGGAAGGGAAGGGGGGGGGGGACGTAGTTACACCCCCCCCCCGTTCCCCAACACGTGGGAGGTGATAGATAGGCCCCCCTATCACGTGGGATATGCAAGTTAGGCCCCATTATGTGGGAAATGCTAGGCAGCCCACAGCACGTAGTCTCCGGATCTTTCCGTCCAGACTAACTGGCCGTAATGTAGGGAATCCCTGAGGGGCATCACCCACAGTGAGTATGATGTGCGAAGGCGCCAGCTCGCTAACCTCGTCTCTCCAACCAAATATTCGTATATCTTTCAGTCTCCTCAAATCATCACATGGGTTATAATAATCGGAAACACCACCACAAAATATAATTAACCATTCGTTTTCTTTCATAATGAAACACACGAATGAATGCAGCCTCACAAGGTCTAAGGTGTAATTAAGTTAGGTTCATTTGAATTACGTCAGAACTTTCCAAGTGACGTTCTTTGTCATAACGGTATCGAAAAAGACGCTGTCCTCCGGTAAATCTTGCGTCTCTGACCACTTCGAGATTAATACATTAAAAAATATATACATAAAAATCCAGAACCCACGTCCAGGTATATTCGTATTCATATTAAGAAAAAAAAAATCTGGAACCAGTCTCCATGTTTGTTCGTGTCTAGAGTGAGTCACTCTCTGGACGAACCTAACCACGACCACAAATTAAGTCGGCCCTTCTTGGCCGTGATGTACGCCCTTCCAGGCAACACAGCATTACGTCACCCACACGACGCACTACAAAATGACGGGGACGTAGGGGTTAATAGTGACGGGTTCAGAAAGCATGAACATTATATATATATATATATATATATATATATATATATATATATATATATATATATATATATATATATAAGATCAGAAGGATTCCCGCTCAGAAGTGTTTCTGTGAGGATAAACGGATTCTGTTCTTGTTATGATAAACGTCCCATTGACAGAGGTGCTTCTTAATCATAACCGTCATGCCTTTAATGAAAAAAAAAAAAAACCTTGGTAGCTAAGTTTCAATAAGCCAGCAATGCTGACACGGAGGGTGTAAGATGGTTCCTACCATCACTACAACACACTTAAGTCAGGGAGGGGAGGGAGCTCTTCCTTCCCTGGAGCGGCTGACGTCTACATCAAGAACGCTGACGTAACCTTTGTCAGTTTAATATGTGGGGGATGATCCTTGTTAATGTACCTGCATTACCACACACAGTACTGGCCCTTAGCACGGCCAAGGACCCTCCTGGACGCATGACACCTCGCCACCTGCCACAACAACCCTTTCCTTCTACAGTCCAACGTCTGTTGCCTTCCCTTACACTTGCCCTCGACATTCCTCAACATCAAGGGACCATTTCCTCCTCCCCTACGTGCCATCATTTCAGTCATCCATGTTACACTCACATCGCAGCTTGGGCAAGTATGTGCCTCAGGTTACAATGGTTACTCAAGGAAACGAGAGAATCCACAGCGGACTGCGCATCTAACATATTCAAGACCAGTAAAGTACTAACATTTTCAAGACCAGTAAGGATCGCCCACTCTTTAAAATAATACACCTGGCGAATATACGTATTACATTCACTCGGGGCCTAACAAGAGTGCCTTCAGCCCGAACACTACCGCTGTCCACCACAAGGACCAGTAGATTACGCTCGCCTCAAACAGCATTCCCGAACTGAAGGTTAATTTTACCGGTGAGTACCTGACTTCGGGTGGGTTGGTGGGCGGCCACAACAGGCACGTCCACAGCCACGCCGCCGTCTGTGGCAAACCCCCACGAGCTTCCATTAAAGACCAGTGTAGCGCCTCGCGCACCGTTCCGCACACCAACAGAGATGTGGTGGTGTAATCCCTGGTTTCAGAGAAGCGTCATGTCGTCACAGCTCCTTACCAGAAGACGCCTGAGGACAGACTCCGCCAACGCCCACGTTACACTCCCACCAACCACATGCTCCACACACACACACACAAACAAACATACACACCTCCCACCGTATAACAGAAAACATGACTGTTGTGTTATGAAATAGTGTGGGGCAACTCTACCAGGAATGGAGACCTTGCTGACGGGTGAAGGCAGCAGAGCTACTGCTGGAGACCTTGCTAATGGGGAACGTTCCAAGTAACACAGTAGCGTCCATACAATCGATGAATGAACTTACTAAACGCAAGAGTACCAGTACGACACGACATTAAGGACTCTTGTCAAGGACCAACGAAAGTAAAGGACTTTTCAAAAGCACCAAATAAGAACCTTACACATGCAGGTACAAGGAACACGCATGTGCAACACTGTTGAGAGCCATCACTAAGGCCAATGCATACAACGAAGAACTAACTCAGGAACTGGGTAGCTGAGAGAACGAAAATGAGGACAATGTGGAAATCAAGACCTACTGGACGACTTTCGGGAAGAAGTAGTAAAAGCTTTATGGATGACAAGGTAAGAAAGAGGCACTCGTGCAAGACCTTGGTATTACTGAAAACATTAGTGAGAGTCTTGTAGTAACAGGCGTCTGGCACATGGACCTTAGGTGAGGCGGGCTGTTACACCCGACGACGGTTGTGGATGTCACAACACTTAACAAGGAACGAGGCAGTGTTGGTGAGGTCCTGCTTCGAGGAAGT
This sequence comes from Panulirus ornatus, assembly GCF_036320965.1. NCBI lineage: Eukaryota > Metazoa > Arthropoda > Malacostraca > Decapoda > Palinuridae > Panulirus > Panulirus ornatus. The sequence goes on along the minus strand of NC_092226.1, from coordinate 73,440,666 downwards.
GACGGCTCGGACCATGAGTCAAAGAGGTGAAAATGAAGGGCAAGGTTGCTCTGACGAAACTATTGCTCATGCTGTATGAATGAGGTGAGCCACTCCGTGCTGTGGTGGCCAACCGCGTTTTCCTGAGGAGGTGGGCGTGTTCAGGGTGGAGGGGCAGGGAAGGTGGTGGGCAAGAGGGTCCTCACTAGGCGACACGTCACACACACACACACACACACACACACACACACACACACTTCCTGGGTACTGGTTAAGAAGGCACAGGTTGCGAGCATCGCTCATCTCCACATCTCTCCCACTCCAGCCAGCCACCTCGGCCCTACACCCAAGTCTTGACGTCAGCCCATTCACCCAACCCTTACTACCCAACCAACACCAGTGTGGTTCCTGACCTTGCCGATCAAACCAGTCTCATGGGATGGACTGTCCGCAACTCCTCTCCTCTCCCCAGCCCACCCATCTTTCAAGTATTCACCTCTCCTCACTCTGGCTCATCTCTTACTGACGATCCCAAGTCATCCCGCGGGCCAACACCCTCACCATCTCACGCACTCACGGGATTACGAACGACAAGATTAAGTCATGCAATGCAAGGTGGATTGTAATCCACTAAGTGGACTTGAACGCCAGGTAAGCACCTGTGGCTGTAATCCCTGGTAATTACCCTGAGGTACGAGAGAGACAGATGAAGGGGGGATGTCCGCGTCGCCTGAGGCATCAAGCAGGAGCAACAACAGGTGATGGTGACTGTGGCCATGGTGCTTCTCGGGTCTCTCCCCACCTCTCTCCTGCCACCACCACCACCGCCAACACCGACAAGAACCCTGCCAACATTACACCTCGCTCGTGGTCTGCAGACCGATACGTGTGTGTGTGTGATCCCCGACACAGGTAGACAACTGCTTGGGACGATACCAAACGTGCCCTTCCTCCCCCTCTTGTTACCTTGGCCCCACCTTCCCTCTGGTACCTGGGCATCTACCCCCGCTTCTACCACCTCCTGGCGCGTAACAACCTCGCTGGCCTCTACTAGTACCTAGTAAGGTAGCAGCAGCAGCAGCAGCTGACCAGGCCAAAAAAGCGACACAAGGCGACGTCAGTGAGTGATGCACAGGTTGACATCCCCCCAGGTCCTGGCTTACCTGTCTGGCCTGGCCCACCACCACTACCCACCCATATCCCCAGCCAGCCAGCGGGCCGGCAGTACCCACCCACCCACCAGCCAGCCACCCCGCCACATTCAAGGTCACCCCCGCCCACATGGCTGTGTCTACCTCCTTCCTCTGCCCAACGCTTCTTCACCCGTCCCTTGCCCGTCTCAACGGTTACACCTCCGTCTCACGTCTACACTCGTTCATACCTGCTTGTCTCACGTCTACACCTGTTCATACATGCCTGTCTCACGTCTACATGTGTTCATACCTGCCTGCCTCACGTCTACACCCGTTCATGCCTGGCCTGTCTCACGTCTACAACTGTCCACATCTGCCTGCTTCACCAAACAAGCAACAGAAGTTCTTCCAGTCTCTTCTAGTCCACTTTCTTAAGTTATCCCTAAAACTATAACAATAAGAAGCCATACCTACATAATCTATAACCTTCTCTCACAAGTGTTGGCACTGCTAGTAACAAGTCACACCAACCCAGAACCAATTTTCAGGACCCCGTGACAACACTTAAACGTAAATGGCCAGTCACTACAACCTGTTGTCAGTCAGTGGTGGCACAACCAACCAACATCTCAGGTATGCTGTTGGAAATTTGGTTCGCACTGGAAGAGTACCTGAAGACGTAACAACAAAGAGACTGCTGACCTGTGGAAACCATTCTCGTTTATGTTATTGGATAAACGACCCAACTGACTCTAACTAAACCCCTAGAGCAAGACAGAACGACCCTTAAGCACGACCGCGCAAACCGTAAGCACGACGGGACGACCCTTGAGCACGATAGGACGACCCTTGGGTATGATGATGTGGCCTTTGACCTTAGCCCCTTCGTTCGGTGCTCAAGGGTCGTACCCTCGTGCTCAAGAGGCCAAAACACAGCAGACTGATTCCAGCGATTAACTACGTTCACTGTACTTATACATTTACCAGATACAACAGTTACATTCGGTAACCCACTGGACAAACACTCTACTGCGCAGGACACTAAGATACTCCGCAATAGATCATTAGAGCATTTCGAGTCCACAGCGAACTCGCATCATATGCAGCCCTGCGCGCGCGCGCCCACACACACACACACACACACACACACACACACACACACACACACACATACATATCATCAAAAAAAAAAGCCTGAGATTGTCCAATTTTGGTTCTACAATAACCCTCTCACCATCATATTGAAATCCTCCTCTCTTAGCAGAGGCCAGGATACATCCCGGCACAGGCAACCCCTCCTCCTTCGAAAGGAGGATCCCCAAACCCCCTCAGGATACGCCCTTGCTCATACATCAGTACCAGTGACCAATCCCCTCAAGTGGTGTATATACGATATGTTCTTCCTTGGGTGAACAGGGGGCCGTCCACGACCCCTCCTGGCTCACCACTGTACCCTACCTCACCAACGTTCCCACGACCACAAACACCAGCGCTTCACTCCACACTAATAAGAAAGGAATGCCCAGATAATACCCACAGATCACACGACAAACATGATTAAAAACCAACTTTTTTTCCCAAAGATAACCGCGTCTCCATGTGAACAACTCGATACTCTTGAGATTCTAACCATCTGTCGCAAGAACGTGTTACGGGTCCTTTCACTTCGTCTACGCTTGTGTGCAGGTGAACAGCTGATTCTAACACAGCTGTGCTAATGACGTCAAAGTCTTGCGGTGACGTGAGAATATGACTGTGATGTCATATGTCATCTGTTCCGCTTCGGTGTCTTTCCTCTCGATCCAACAGGTTTTCTGGCCCCATTCCACAAATTTCTCCCCACCTCAACCTGACAGATTTCCTGGCCCTACGTCCACAAACTCCGACCCTATCAACCTGACAGGTTCTCTGGCCTCACATCCACAACTCGACCCTCCCACCAACCCGACAGGTTCCGTGGCCCCACGTCCACAAACACGTCCCTCTCAAGCAACAACAACACACTCTCGCCTCACGTGCGCTGAAGGTACATTCTCTAGAGCGCCAAACTGTCAGTGAAAGACGGCGCGCTAAAGCGTCCCTTCTTGCAAGAAGACACACACAAGATCCGATCCAGACAATACCAGCTGGTGACAATCATGTCAAGGGTAATCTCCAAACAGGCGAGGAGGAAGTCACAACAGGTGAGGCGTCACACTGTCAGCTCGATGAAAGGACAAAAGGTGACTCTCTCTCTCTCTCTCTCTCTCTCTCTCTCTCTCTCTCTCACACACACACACACACACACACACACACACACCTTCCACAAAGATGCAGTAATGCCCTCGAGCACAGAAGACACGGGACAGTGCCCCTTCCCCTAGATGGGTGTGGACGACTGGGGGTGAAAGCTCAATGATCAGGCAGCTATCGGTGGAGGTGGGCGGCTGGGGTGAGAGCACCAGGGGTCACGTAACAAGCTGGGGGCCAGGAAGGCTGGGATGAGAACCCACAAGTCAGGTAGGTAAAGCTTGCGGGAGGACGGCTTGGGTGATAGCTCTGCGTGAGACGTGGCTTAGGAATGTCCGGTTGTGTCTACAGCTGGAATATATAGCTCAGCTCTCACCACGGTGCCTCGCCTCCACCACCTGCAGCTCCTCTTACAACACCACACTTGCTCTTTCCACCAGCTGGTGGAAAGAGATAAAATCCGGACAGGGCGAGGGTTAGTGATGATAATACGGAGATCCTACCTACGCGAAGGAGACCTGATGCCTGATTTGTGGGTGTTTACAACGAGAGCCTCCCATAGACACGATCATAACCCCTCCCTCCCCCATGCAGCCTGTGTACACCACTCCTTAAAACCTTGACCTTCCCGCCTTCCACACACACACACACTCACACCCATCCTCCTGCTACACCTTCTGATCTGCCCTTAACCTCCAAGAATATCATTCCATGACATCCTGCATTCTTGCCTTCACTCAACCCCCCGAGCCATGACGCTGCTCCTCCCTCCTCCTACTTCATTTTGCCACCACATCGCTCCACCTCCCTCGACCCCAAACCTCTTTCTCGTGTGGTCCTTCTCCTGAAGATCGTCTTCACTAGATCCTCTAGACATATCCACCTAGATCCTTCTGGCATCCACCCCCGTGCAGTCATGACAGAGAAGCCACGAATTAAGTGTCTGGAGAAGTAGTGTGTAAGACGGCCGTGTGAACTCTGCATAATATTGGAAAAAAAAATCAAGGTTTGATCGACTATATATCATGAGGTACTGCGTTCTTAGCTCCCAGGTCACGAACGTTATGGTGTCCTTAGCTCCCAACTCACGGAAGTTATGGCGTCCTTAGCTCGTCACGAACATTATGGCGTCCTTAGCTCGTCACGAACGTTATGGCGTCCTTAGCTCCTAACTCACGAACGTTATGGCGTCCTTAGTTCACAATCGCGAAAGTTATGGCGTCCTTAGCTCGTCACGAAAGTTGTGGCGTCCTTAGCTCCCAACTCACGAACGTTATGGCGTCCGAATACACATAGTCCATCACCCTTGATTCTTGTAAGTTTGTCTCAGAGTTTAGTGTGTGGCACTGGTGGGTCAGGTGTGAGGCGTGGCACTGGTAGGTCAGGTGTAGGGCGTGGCACTAGTGGGCCAGGTGAGACGTGGGGTGTCAGGTGCAGCAGTGAGGTGCGTGTGGGGGGGGGGGGAAGGAGTGGTACCTATCCTCCCGAGTCACATGACGTCCCACCCGTTATGTAACCAGTCACACAAGCGACACCCTCCTTCAGGTGTTACTCCTCCTCCAACAAGAACTTTTTCCTTTTTCCTTCTGTGATGACAGCTGGGGGAAGACCTCAGGCAATGTCTTGTACCCCTGACGTTCCCTGGATGCACTGGCGCCACGGGTGAAAGGAAGGAAAGAAGGGAGGGAGGGAGCAGGGCAGGGCAGGGCACACCGTTCCTTCTGCGTCAGTGTTGCTGACCATTCGGGGAACATCCCTGACACACAGTCACAACTATTCAATCCTTTAACTCATCACACATTCAATGGTGTTACCCAAACAGGTGATCAAAAATGCATCAGTCTGTAAGTGCGACACACCAGGAAGAACTCTGCTCCCCAACGCAAGTCTTGATAACAACCTAATCCTCTTTGGAGAGGATCAGTCCTGCGTGCCAGACTGACTCATGATACCAGCCTGATTAGCGAGTCGGTACTGAGCGTCGTCGGGTTTACCACAGGTGGTGTAGGAAGGCAGCAGCCTCACCATTTAGTCCTGAGGTTCCAGACCCAAGCACTGGGGGAATCATGGAGTGGTTCAGTAAACCACTCGTCTTAAACCAGGAACATCCATAACACAGAAACTAGACTCCACAAACCTGGAACGCGTTATATAATCGGGCGGGAGGAGAATTCCGAATGCCTCTCACCTCTATTGAACCCCGTCATATACACACGCACACAGCATTCACTCCCACGTGATGCGAGGTGTTCGCCGAGTGCACTTCCCATGTAACTTACAGGACACACTACTACTACTACTGGACCTTTCCTGGCGGGATTCCAGCAGCGCCACTTTCTCGACAGGGAACAGGGTAGCCCCAGGGAGGACATTCTGCAGCCCAGCCTCTGGTCCGGTCCAGGTCTCCAACCTCGGGGACACAGGTACGGGCAGGCAAGGTGGACCCCTCCACACGTAACCACTGTTGCATCAATATTGGACTACGCGTACTAAAGTGACGTCAATCAGTGCACTGAGAAGGAACTTGGAACACGTGATAATACGCTAGAGAAATGTCTGGTGTTTGCAAAAACGCGGCAGGTGTGGCAAGGAATGTTCCCCCCTTCACGGGGAAAGTAAACTGGACGACGCTCAAGACTTTCAGGGAAAGAATGAGCCGAGGAGAGTTGCACATGAAAGCATGGATGACCTGAGGTCAACGCAAAGCCACGAGGAAGAAACTAGTGAACTTTCGGAGGAGAGAGAGAGAGAGAGAGAGAGAGAGAGAGAGAGAGAGAGAGAGAGAGAGAGAGAGAAAGCAGGCAAGACCGAACATGTAATAATCAATGGCCAGAGGTAATATAAGGGTCAGAAGGGATGACTTGGGTACAAGATTACCGTCTCAATAAACAAAATAAAATGTTTAATACCATAAAGAAAAACAGATTTACAAGGAAGTCTTAACGACTAAAAAATTCCTTGACCGTCCGGACCACAAACACGGGATACGAAGTCAATCCAGTTTAGCCGCGGACTTGAGAACACAATCGTGGAGCTGCACTTGAAGCGCGGAATGTCAACCCATTAAATGCGCCTTCCAAAGTAGATCCTTGAATGAACAAAGGGACGATTGGGACAATGGATGCTGGGTAGCGGGATACGCGAGACCTGTGTTGGGTGAACTGGTCGCCTGTGGTAATAATAAGCCAAAAAAAAAAAAAAAAATGAAATGAAAAACACGTTAAAGGAAATCTTTTTGTTCATACGATAAGGATAATGGTGGTATGTCGGGACTTTATAACAGTGTCCCAGTAGACGTACATGTATGCAATCGGCAAAACAAACACACACAATGAGAATAGAGAGTATTAGCGACTGTTCTCCATCATAACCATGTCTACAGCCATACATCCTCCTGTCTGGCTGTGTTTATGTGTATGTGTGTGTGTGGGGGGGGGGGGGGGGGGAGAGATCGCCAAATACCGGGACGTCTTGGTGGCAACAGGGAGCGAACCGTCTCGACAGCTGACCCTCCCTTGATCTGTTACCGTTTTTCTCACCACATAACTTGTACTTCATTCAGCCAGCCCAGCCCAGCCCGCCCGCCGCTCCCAAGTCCCCAGGACCTTCGGTGCACCACCCCTGTATCCTCTCCTCCCCGTCACCCAGCCTCGCAGGATGGGTAAAGAGGGGGCGACACGATAAAAATTTGCCGCCATCTCGAGGCACGAATGACAACCTGCTCCGCCCACCACCAGAGTCATCAGTTTACCTGCGTCAGGAACATCGTCATTACGAAGCACCCAAAATACTTGTTAAGCAAACAATTTATATGATGCACGAGGTATGCTTCAAGGACGCAAATTAATGATAGAAAAGGCGCTTTATAATTGTTTTTAATACTGCAATCTTGATTATATAATTCAAAAGCGTTGTATCAGTTTGCTTTTAAAACGGCAATTTCTATCCACTACTAACCTTTTTTAAGTACAGAAATAAAAGCTTTCCTTTATATCGTGATCTATTTAGTCTACAATTTAAAGGACCCCCCCTAGCAGCCTGTTGTCTCATCGGGATTTTCCCCTGCGCTCCAACGCCTCACTCTGCCTCAGGCGCTGTCCGTAACTTGGTGAGGAAACGAGTCTGGGCAACATCCAATTGTGGTGCAGTGAGGCGCGCGGGCCAGCCAGCCAGGCTGGGGGAGGTAGATAAGGGGGTCTAACTCCTTTATCTACGCTACACAAGGGGGGGGGGGGGTTTGTCGTCTACAATTAGACTCGGATTAGCCACTTGCTAACTATCGCCCTTCGCTCGCATCACTGTAAGAATCATACGATTTATACTACATCTGCGCGCTAGGAATGTCGTCCAGTCATGAATACTCAAGAAGATTCGTCGATATAGCTCTTTATAGCCACAACAACCGGTCATTAAGCTAGGAAACACAAGAGGAAAGGCCGGGTTACACAGAGCGACACCGACATATAAAGGGGTTTGTGTACATACGAGGGGGAATCAATACGTGTGAAATAATACCCGTTTACATGTGTGTAAAACCTTCCTTTCTTCTCTTGCCACGGTTAAATCGCTCTTCGAAAACCTGCGAGATTGTTCTAGACACTTCGGTGTACGTTATGATGTGGTAATGCAGGTGTAGGAAAAACTGTACCATGGATGGCAACGCTGGTGATAAGTGTTATCTTGATAATCACTCAACCTGAATGAAAACAAGATAACGATAACAACACGTTCAGCTGATCGAACCACGTCGTTCCAAAGGTGATTTCGCTTTACAGTCCTAGCTTACAAGAGGAAGGTTATTATAGTCTGTTGTTATTTGGTATTCTTGAAGAATGGTATATAAGGGTCATACTGTTTTCTGTGAAAAGTACAGTAATTTATACTGTACTGGAAGCAAACGTTACGGGGGGAGGATGATGACCTACATTAGCAATGAACCATTCTGTAATTTGATTCTGAATCGTCTACACCAAATAGAGAGTGATTTCCTTTACGTCTATACTGTATATTCTTTTAACTACAACTATTTACAAGACAACAAAGAATACATGATAAACTTTTTCACTGACTTTCTTAAAAGTTCCCAAATACAGACAAACTTGAATACCGTGCCATTTCAGAAGTACTGCATCCGCATAAAAACATTGTTGCATCCCATATATTTCCAGAGGCGATGCACTGTTAAAGTTTGTTGTGATTATAAGCATATGACACCCTAAGTTTGAAATTATCTTACATTTGGTCAATGGGATTAGTATTTCTAACGGTGTGAGCACCAGCAACCCGCCTCAGTGTGCCTCAGGCTATCTTGAGGGAAGGATGTTCTTTCTTTGCTCTTCTGGCAGCCACTTTATTTTGGTAATTTTCGCTTCTGGACGTTGTATTTCTTAAACCTGTGCTTCAAGGTGTTGTTTGGCTTTCACCTTTCTAAAGAGGAGAAAGCCTAATTTCTCGCCTGAAAATACGAGATTTCGAGACGCACAGGACGCTCAGAGCTCACGATTAGGCGGTTGCTTCCGGCAAGGCTAAATCAGTGCCTCGCCGCATACATATCTAGACCGAAAACATGGCCTTAGAATACCTCAGGAACTTTGCCAAATTCCATGCCCAGACGTCTGCAGATGGTAATCAAGGCCAAAGGAGAGATGACAAAGTACTAAAATGTTAATGTGACATACCCTTTCCAAATGTGTTGGTGATGGGGGGACGTATTTTTTGCGGACACTGTGTAAACTCTGAATGGATATATGCATCCCTTACAGTCTTCTACATATTCAAGATACCTACGAACTTAATTACTTTAATATTAAAGTTTATGAACATGCAAAAACTAGTGCTAAGATATTATAAGTATTTCGTAAACTGAGAAAGTGTAACAACATGGAATCTACCCTTAATTTTTTTATTCTATTTAAAATAGAAACAATTCTTTTCTCAATTTTCTTGAATCCTGCAACATTAGATAGCAATAAAGTCAATATCATTTACACAATAACTTTAGAGACATCATAAAGCTGAATAAGACAGCCGTTCAAGAGTCGAATTTAAACATGACAAGAACAGCAAGACGCTCTTGTTTAGAGACTCGAGAGACTGTTAATACTAGTAATCTCTCCTGATGCTTCCCTACAAGATCAATATTCTATTGCATTTCTACAAAATCAGTATCGTACTGTATTCCTACAAGATCAGTATTTTATTGTATTCCTACAGGATCAATATTTTACTGTATTCCTACAAAATCAATATCTTATTGTATTCCTACAAGATCAATATTCTACAGTATTTCTACAAGATCAATATTCCATTCGTCATACAATTTATGCAACAGGCTGCCGAAGTAGGTTAATACTTTCTCTATGCTTATAGCGGAAGACCCCCTAGTGATGTTAGAGATGAAACAAGTTACATTGTCATGAGTTTAATTTTTTCCATTTTTTTTTTTTTTTTTTTCATAAGCTGGACTGACCAGTTTTATCCACACTTTTTAACGTCCTGGCCGGAGATTTGTCCATCTGATCAAAGTCTGATATATTTTTGAAGTAAAGTACGTTTAGGTAAAGTTTTTTGAATTAGAATAGTAAAAGGAGTAAAATTAACAGTACTTTATTAACGATAATGATATTGTCATTATCATTTCCTAATGTTTGATGGTCTAAGCTCTATAACAACAGTTCCTCGTTAGCCCTAACGATCATCGTTACTCGGGCCGAATTCAAATTTTGCGTAGTCATTCTTAACAGTTAGCACCTTAACGATTTTTGGAAAATCAAATGTACAACATTTCGTTTATTTTTTTCCAAATCACTTAAGACATCAGTAAAGGTACATACGTCCAATGGGAAACTCTTATAAATCTGTCGTATGTATTGATACGACAAAGAAAGAGACTTGGGTTACAAAATACCACAAATATACAATTATTTGGACGGACTTTATTCCGAGCCTATGAACTGTCAAACAGTTTAATCCTTCAGAAGCTGTACTCATAAATAAATGTCTAGCACCCAAGTTTCAACAGTGCAGTTATCAGATTTTATAAAAACACCTTAAACTAAAAACATTACAGTGGCAATCCCAGATTTCCTCTCTCTTCTCACTGGCTGAAAAAAACCAGACGCACCTTAAGAGAAACGTGCAGTGGGGTTCCGTAAATGTTACTGATGTAATTCACATACTAAGATATGGAAAAAGATGTTTCGACTGAAGATACTAGGATAGGGAAAAAAAAAATATCTTTTACTGAGGATACTAGGATGAGTGGAGGAAAAAGATGTTTTGAGTGAACATCTATCATACGAAAGCTTTGATTGACAAGTTAGAATATATATATATATATATATATATATATATATATATATATATATATATATATATATTATCCCTGGGGATAGGGGACAAAGAATACTTCCCACGTATTCCCTGCGTGTCGTAAAAGGCGACTAAAAGGGGAGGGAGCGGGGGGCTGGAAATCCTCCCCTCTCTTTTTTTTTTTTTTTTAATTTTCCAAAAGAAGGAACAGATAATGGGGCCAGGTGAGGGTATTCCCTCAAAGGCCCAGTCCTCTGTTCTTAACGCTACCTCGCTAATGCGGGAAATGGCGAACAGTTTGAAAGAAAGAAAAGATATATATATATATATATATATATATATATATATATATATATATATATATATATATATATATATAAATCATGCTGTGGCACTGCGTAGGAAGGACTTGATCATTCTGTAGCAGGTTTTCAACGCAGTAGTCACAGATAATTTTACACCAGTTCACGTGAGGTGACTCACACAGCGCAGACCCACCACCCTCAGGGATGTACACAAGACCGGCGGACAACCTTTTTTTTATTATTATTATTATTTAAATCTATTCCGCGCTTCATCTTTATTTGGGAGTCATTACTTGGAGGCACTGCCCGAGAACCTGTCCTACCTGGACGCCCCATGAGATATGCGACTGGAAAACGGGTCCAGAGAGAGAGAGAGAGAGAGAGAGAGAGAGAGAGAGAGAGAGAGAGAGAGAGAGAGACAGATTCTGCGATGGAGGGAAGAACGAAGGATGAGGGAGCAAGGCGTTAGCTACCACTGTGTGTGTGTGTGTGTGTGTGTGTGTGTGTTGTGTGGGGGGGAGAGAAAGCTGACACACACCAGTGATGACCGTCGTCACCAGTGGTGGCAGTGGTGCTCCTCCTCCCCCTCTCTAACCCACCTCCCAGGTTCTGGCGACTTACCCCACCCCAACCCTTCGCTATGCTTGCTGCCTATGGCGATACAGACCATCATGCTTCATACACACGTCCTTAAAAGAAGACATCCAGATAAAAATTCAAAAGAATATAAATAAAAGTAGATATAAAAGGCTTTCCTGACTACACCTGTGGCGTCTTATTATAAGTGGAATTTTCTGCAGTTAAGAAGGAGGATAATGGCCGCCGGAAATAACATACGAGTTGCAAGAGACGAAAGTATGAGAGATGATGTAGGCAATGATTGTGTGCAGACTGTGGGAGCGACACGACATCTAGGGTGTGGCATGATAGTCTATGACATGACGTTCTCCGTGGATCACTATGTGTGTGTGTTAGCGATTACTCACTAGTCGGCCCTAACACACACACACACACACACACACACACACACACACACACACACACACACACACACACGGCCCATCCTCGCACACACGGTTCTGAACGCACCCTCAAATTAACTTGCGGCTCCAAACACACCCTCAGAATGGACTCCAAGCTGCCATTCTGTAGTTCGGTACGAGATCTCACACTTTCACGTGGATTATATAGTTCTGTATGCCACAAGATCAACCCACTTCACCATCCTCTCACATCCACAGCACGTGATGGCTACAGAAGCCTTGTACCTTATAACACAGCGTAGGATACAGTGAGTAACAGGGGTGAACTGCTGACACCACCCTGCCCAAAGGCATGGAGTCCCAGTGTTCGACTTGAATCTTGGAAGTAAATGAACAGATAAATGAAAGTGCTGATTCATCTTTAAAAACGATATTTGTGTTAAGAGGTATACAATGGCGCTCGAGATAAGAGCAATGAGACGCGATAGCGGGGCATGTACTATCATGTACCCTTCTGCATCCACCCCTGAAGCACATACTACATTTAGATTATGTTTGTAGATGATGCCAAAGTCGTGAGGGAGGTCAAAAGCGAGGAAGATTGCATCAGCTTACAAGGGGACTTGCACAAACTCCAATGTTGGTCTGATACATAAGAGATTTTTAAAGTCAGTCCCAAAACAAATGCAATGCGATGAGGATGGGACACAAATTAAAGAAGTGTCAAATATAAACATTATCTAGAAGGGGATAAAAACTGGGAGAATCTGGACGCGAGAGGAACTTGGGATTTCACATCGTCCCTAACCTGTCGCCAGAGTCCCACACCAGGAGAACAGTTAAGACAAACTGTCTACCAGAAAATATTTGCATAATATTCCTTTACATGGACATGGAAATATTCAGGGAGCCAAAACTTAAGTAAGATACTCAAGTTTGGTCATCGCACTTAAGAGAGGCCAAAAAACTAATATAGGTCCAGAAAAGGGGCAAGAAAGATGGTACTGGAATTAAGAAAACTGAGTTACAGGGAAAGGGTTGAGGCCTTAACTTTGTCCATCATGGAGGAGAGAAGAGTAAGGGGTACCTTGACAATATTTTTTAAACCAGTTTCATGACGTCAACAACGCATAGTTGTCTAAAAGATGCAAGGATAAAACAACCAGAGGCAAGATCAAGAAATTAAGCAATAAACTTGTCAGAAAAGATACATAAAATTTTTTTTTACACTTCTACACTATAAATGAAAATGAAACAAAACTGAATGATGAAATCATGAATGCGGACAAAAGTTTGAATAGTTGTATGATAGTTTAATTGAGAGGGGGCCCCACGAGTGTAGAACTCCCTCCCCTTACAATACAAATAGGTAATAACACACATTAACTCGGTACGATGGGACTCACGCTAACACGACCTCACACATACGTTAAGCATCCCCGAACACGCTAGACCCCCATGTAAATAATACTATCTGTGGCCGGGCGGTGTACCTAGCAATCTAATCACAACCAGAGGCCTCACTCACCCTGTGGACGCTCCCACCAACACCCCTAGCTACCTCTGCTTGTGGCCCACAGGTCCTGGCCCCATGCTAAGGCGGGGTGGTTGACCAGCAACACCCCACCGGCGGGGAATGGTGTCACATTGGTTAAACCTTCAAGAATTCGTGGAGGAGGCCAGCGGGAGGCGGGGTGTACAGGTAGAAAGTGTCTAACACGATTCACGTCACACACCTCTGGCATTTAGATGAGGCAGAATATGCTATAAAAAGTGAAAAACGGTGGATGGCGCCAATCCACGATGAATATCTTTTACTTCGATTTGGAAATTATAATAAGAATGCTACACGAGTCAAGATGGGAAGAATTTTAAAATGACATCGGTAGAAAAGGATGATCAAAAACTATCAAAACTGGGACGTTTGAACTTTTTTTTTTCTTAAGATACGATGGCGAGCGAAAGATTCTGTCACATGACCTAGATTGCCAGTATCTTCCCAGCTTGTGTGACACGTACAGTTCTGGCAACGCGTAGCTAAGCATATCATATGCTCTGTCACCCACCACACCAGATCGAACTCCATGGTTCACTCGAAGCAGATCCCAGGTCCTCTGATGGACAAGTTCCCCCAACGTTACGTCCTCCTCCACTACAGCAGAGGAAGACCTTGTCTTTTTGAAGGAAAATCTCTTATTCAAAAAGGTCTTCCTACACTCTAACAGGATCCTCCTCTACCCCCCACAAAAGGGTCCTCCAACTCTCCCACAAGATCCTACTCTACTCCAGGACTTAGCTGGACTCCCACACCCATCACTCTCGACCTCACAACCAATCACCAAGGAATGTTACAATCGTATTGCCGGAAATACATATTATGATAAATATCACAGGTCGGAGAGACTAGCAATTACTACCACACACACACACACACACACACACACACACACACACACACACACACACAAGCCTGACCTTTGTTTTTAAACCAGATTGATGACGTAAACAGTGAACAGTTCTCTCAGTGGTAAGAGACAGAACAGAGAACACGACACGAAGTCAAGCACAACATACTTTATAAAAAAAAAACAATAAGTTATCTTGTTAGATAAAAGTGATGGCACAGTAATTGCGGACACCATAAATTGAGGTTTAAAAAGTTGTATGCGAGTGGAGATTGTTCAAGAGATGGGGCGCCACTAGCGGGAAAACTCCCTTCCCGTGCAGCACAAATTGGTAGTTAAAACACATGAGAATAACCTTCAGAGTCGCATGGTACCTCCATAATCATTTGTGGAGCACGACGGTACGACCCTTGGGTGTAGAGGTGCACACAACACACCCAAGGGTCGTACCGTCATGCGCTACAGGGTCGTACATGACGATTGCCCGGAGAACCAGCCAGATCAAGGCACACGTGTCCATAACCTCTCGAAACCCTGATAGAAAATATCGAGTGGAGAATGAGGCGTGGTCCCCAGGCCGCGGGCTATGGCAGGAGTGGCGCGCGTGGTACAGGCTTGGGTTCGCCCTCTGTACCCCAACGCCCAACACTCTCCCTGTATCGCACTTCACTATGCCCCTCCATTACCCCGCCCAACCCCCTGACCTGCACCCAGTGTTAACACACATTATTAACCCTCCACGATTCTGTGGGCGAGGGGGGGGGGGGGGGCTGTGGGTGCCTTGGGGGAGAGGGGGGGGATAAAGGCTACATATATGACCGTGATCCTTACCTTGGAGAGTGCACACACACACACACACACACACACACACACACACACACGAGTGACAGTTTGGGCCGCCCGTCACCAGAGGACTCTGTCCATCACGCTCTCAACTGTCATGTGAGGAAGCGCACGCACGCACGCACACTCTCTTAGCCTGGGGGCACGATCTGTTACCCCCTGGTGTACACTGCTCTGTCATCCTCTACATTGCTCTACTCTCCTCTACACTACCATGCACTGCACTACTCTACCATGTACTACACAACTCTATCATGCACTACACTACTCTTCCATGCAGTATACTGCTCTACCATGCACTACACTACTCTACCATGCACTACACTACTCTCCCATGCACTACACTGCTCTACCATGCACTATACTGCCCTACCCAGCTCTGCATTACCCTACCATGCGCTACACTGCCCTACATGCGCTACACTACACTATTCTACCATGCGCTACACTGCACTACCCTACATGCGCTACACTACCCTACATGCGCTACACTACACTACCCTACCATGCGCTACACTACACTACCATGCGCTACACTACCCTACATGCGCTACACTACCCTACCATGCGCTACACTACACTACCATGCGCTACACTACCCTACATGCGCTACACTACCCTACCATGCGCTACACTACCCTACATGCGCTACACTACACTACCCTACCGTGCACTACACTACCCTACCATGCACTACACTACCTTACCATGCGCTACACTACTCTACAATGCACTACGCTACCCTACCATGCGCTACACTACTCTACAATGCACTACGCTACCCTACCATGCGCTACACTACCCTACCATGCGCTAAACTTCTACATGAGAAAGAAGAGAACTTTTGCATTTACCAGAACATATGGTTGTTCCCTCTATCATCCATTCCCAGGACGAACACGGTCATCACAAAACCAACCACGACGATCCCCGTTTTTGTCGCAGGACGGTGACGGGCCACAGTCTCATTCAGACCCAGTTAACAACAGATTCGTCACGATAATTACCATCATCATCATCATCATTATTATGCAACACAAGAGCCTAATTACTGACTGTTCCAATGTGGAAAAAAAAAGTTGTCATTTACCTGAGGTGTGTGTGTGTGTGTGTGTGTGTGTGTTTTGTTATTTAGCTTGACAAATGCGGAATATGTAACGTGAAATGCATAAAGACAATGTTCGTATTGGACACTATGAGAAGTTCGTCCTTATAGCCTCAAGGCTCCACATCGTTGTTGTTGTTGTTGTCGTTGGTGTGGATGGTGGAGGTAGTGTTGGTGTTGGTGGGGGTGGTGGAGGTGTTGGCCCCAGCCACCCTGTGGTGTCCAGCAATTCACTCCACATGTACCGGAAACACCCCCACCCCCTAGATAAACGACGACCCCCCCCCCTACCTCCCTCTCTCTTCCACTCCCTCCACGCGACCAACATCCCCCATCCCTCACACACACACACACACACACACACACACACACACACACACACACACCATTGTTGCTTCTCTGTATAACACGTGGACAGCCGGACTGCACACGACACCCACCAGTTGATAGTCGTTCCATAAGCCGCCGCGCACGACCCTGGAGCACGTGTTTACGGCCACCGAAGCGTGACCATACGACAGTATGAGCACGACGGTACGACCCCATGCGCAAGACCAGACGAACGACCCTCGAGTACGATGGCCGCACTGTCGTGCTCAAGGGTCGTACGTTCGTGCTCGAGGGTCGTACCTTCATGCTCGAGGGTCGTACGTTCGTGCTCAAGGGTCGTACCTTCATGCTCGAGGGTCGTACAGTCGTGCTTGAGGGGGTAAAAGGTGCCACCAGAACATTTAAGGACAAACGCTACATGAAGGTCATAGGAAACGCTGCCCCGCGCACCTCTCTCTACTTCCGTACTAACACACCAAACTGAGCCGAGGAAATGATAAATGCAGACAAAAGTTTAAACAGTACAATAGTAGAGATGAGGCAAGAGATGGGGGGCCCCAACACGAGTGTAAAACTCCCTCCCAATACATAATTTATACAGGTTTAGAAAACACACACACACACACACACACACACACACACACACACACACACACACACACTGACACAACCCCGGTAAAACGTTATGTAATGGTAAATCACTCACGGAACTTCGTGTAAAAGACTAGCCATTATATCAACGGCCAATTCAAACCGTAAAAAAAGTAAAAAAAAAAAAAAAGTTAATCTAGTGAAGACTTCAACATTAAGGCCTCTTGACACCCATTACTGCTGCGTCGGAATAGCATAACTGAGTCTCTCTCTCTCTCTCTCTCTCTCTCTCTCTCTCTCTCTCTCTCTCTCTCTCTCTCTCTCTCTCTCTGTGGTGACTCACTCCATCGGTTGGTTGACACCTGTGGCGGCGGCAACAGGTGTTGGCGCCACAGGTCCGCTACAGATGTAGGAGTACAGGTGTGGTGGTGTAACCTGAGTCATACCTTTACCTCCGCAACTACGCTACATTACAAGGTCACGACCCCCCCCCCCCCACAACAGCAGCCTCCCCCAACACACACACACACACACACACACACACACACACACACACACACACACGTGTTCCTCCAGCAACAAGCAGACTCAAGCGCTCTCTCTCTCTCTCTCTCTCTCTCTCTCTCTCTCTCTCTCTGACTCGTACCACGTCTTTGGGCTCGACGATACGATCTTCGCGTACCTGGGCGTAACCTACGACCACAGCGTGAGGGCCAGGTCAAATGTCGCGCCATCTGTACCTCACGGTCGTACAGAATCACGCTCCAGTGTCGTTCCGTCATCCTCAAGGTGAGGTGGAAGGTTAATAGTGAAGCGACTGACAATAAAGGCTCATATCTCAATTCCGAAAGAATACTTCCCACGTATTCCCTGCGTGCCGTAGAAGGCGACTTAAAGGGGAGGGAGCGACGGGCTGGAAAATCCTCCCCTCTCGTTTCTAATTTTCAAAAAGAAAAAAAGGAACAGAGAAGGGAGTCAAATGAGGATATTTCCTCAAAGGCTCAGTCCTGTGTTCTTAACGCTACCTCGCAAGCGCTGGAAATGGCGATATATTTTTTCTTCTTTTTTTTCAATACTATTCGCCATCTCCCGCGTTGGCGACGTAGCGTTAAGACTTGAGGACTGAGCCTTTGAGGGAAATCCTCACTTGGCCCCCTTCTCTGTTCCTCCTTTTGGAAAATCAAAAACGAGAGGGAAGGATTTCCAGCCTCCCGCTCCCTTCCCTTTTAGTCGCCTTCTACGACACACAGGGAATACATGGGAAGTATTCTTTCTCCCCTATCCCCAGGGATATATATATATATATATATATATATATATATATATATATATATATATATATATATATATATATATATATATATAACGGAATGGAGATTATGTAATTAAGTTCAACGGCACTGCTGAGCTAGGTAAAAACTGATCAAAAAATAGGGTATTGTCTCTCAGTATTTGAATTACCAGAGATGTCGCTCCGCCACCCACCCACCCTACCACCGTGTAATATCTGTGGAGAGAGAGAGAGAGAGAGAGAGAGAGAGAGAGAGAGAGAGAGAGAGAGAGAGAGAGAGAGAGAGAGAATGTGTGCAAGCGCACTTCTGTTCTCAACCGTTTACCGCCTGATTTACCCAGTGATGGGAAGAGAAGCGCGACAAGTCAACTTGCACATCGCTGAGGGGTTCCGGACGGCCCCCGAGACACGCCTTGCATCACACCCACACACACAGATCTAGGCTACAGCTGTTCACAGCACTGGTCACGACACACGGAAACGGTCTGTTAGCGCACGGACCATATGTGGCACAGCATAAAATCCGCGCGGTAATACTCGTTTAATCATAACCCGAACTCAAGTTAACAAGCATTGGAATTCTCTACAAGACTACGGAGAAAACGTAGAATCTACTTCTAAATACGGGTTATAAGGGAAGTGCGACATTTCCATCATATTTACAACCATGAAGGATCTGCCACCATTGCGTACAAACGCTAAAATATTTCATCCCAAAAAATGTGCCGTTAATATGGAAACTCGTTGAGTGAGCGGTTTGAACATCCGTATTAGTTACGAAATTTTTAAACTACGAGAAACTACGGTCACGGTCGAAAGAACCAGTGGTTCAATACGACGAAGAATCACAGAATTTAGAGCCGACCACTGAGAGAGAGAGAGAGGGGCTGCTATATCGTTGGAAAATTAGCGGTTGGCAACGTTTGATTAAGGCTAGGTTAGGTAAGTGCTATACTCCACTGCTGATCTACTGACCCACGGACCTACTTTACACGAGGCTAAATACCAAATAACCTTTGTTTTTGTTTTTTTCCCCATTCAATTATTTTGATTTCTTATTTTCAATTGTAAATACTGTATTTCAGTGGTATAATTCAGGTGAAGCAACGACCAATTTCAAGCTAGGCTTGGTGTAGTTTTCATAAATAATCAAAATGTTTTCGTTACGTAATATAAGCTGACCATTAAACGCTCTACTTTTCAACAGCCGTGGGATGAAGGTGGAGGGAAAGACGGGGGAGGTAGGCAGGGGAGTGAGAACTGTGAGGACTTCGTGAAGAAGGAGGAGGAGGAGAATGTTAGGACGTGAAGGGCGTGGGACTGATTGGGTTGAACTCTATCAGTTCAGTGACCGAAGCCGCGGAAGGAAAGTGAAAAACGGGGAGACATATCGTGTGACTTGTAAGACAAGTATGACAAAAGCGAGGGGCTGGTTTCATGAGCACGAACGGTACGACCCTTGAAAACGACTGGACGACACTCCAGAACGATGGTGCGACCCTTAAGAATGAAGCGACGACACCCCTAAATCAAGACGATGCGAGCCTCGAAAAACGAGATTTACGAGCCTTCGCAACGATGGCGCGACTCACGGGAAAGACGCTGCGTCATTTGAACACGGCGGCGCATCTGTAGGTACGACTGTATGACCGTTCGGTTTGATGGGCCTAGTCATCATACCAGACGGCCGTATCGTCATCGTGCTCCAAAAGGCAGAGAGATGTCGCATTCCAAGAGGTTATGCGAGGACCATGACTTTTTTTTTAGATGGCAGTTTCTCTACACGACAGAAGCAGCGAACTTGGATATTGTTGAAGGGAAAATGGGCAAATGTAAAATATGGACCCACACTAACGTATAGAAGATTCACGCTACATTTGTATATGGAAAATTCACTGGGGTGCAAATCTGGCTCATGAGCAGAAAACCACGTCCGGTGTATAAGAAAAAAAATTGATCTGCACTATAAAGAAATATCTATTTGCTCCTAAAGGAATATCAGCGTTCTCTCGAAGACAGAAAACCATTCTTTTAGCTTAACTCACAACACAGGCGGATACATTTCCTCTCGACTTTGATTGTACTACCAACACCACTGAACATACTCACTGCTTACAACAGTACTCGTTGGATAAGCTGTCGGTAGGAGTATACTGTTTTTTTTTTTTTCTTCGTAGTGCTACAGTGGCTGAGGGGGTGACTAAACTCTGACCTTCTCGGTGACCTTGCCTAAGGGTGTACTGATAAGATGACCTAACATGAACGATCAACCCTGAGCTGAGGGGGTGAGGTTAGGGTGATCAGCCCCTGAGGTTGAGGCTACGGTGAATGACCAGCAATGAGGTTGAGGTCAGGGTGAATGATCAACCCAAGGTTGAGGTTGAGATGAACCATCAGCCCTGAGGGTGAAGCTGGGGGGCCACATAAGACTATCCCTGAGGGTTAGGATGAGGGATCAGCCCTAAGTATGGCACTAGGGAGATGAATGATCAGCCATGAAGGTGAAGTTGTGGAGACATATGATCAGCCCTTAGGGCATGTAAACAAGTAACCTAAAACACCATGCCATGCCGGAATACATACAGAAATCAATACATAAATTTGGACACAGATCATCTTAAAATTCATCAGTCAATCAATCCTGCAACTTGACGTGATATACAAGACAAACGGTAAATCAGAACTGGCTTGTAGCCATACAAGTGTCCAGAAAAGCCTCAAAAACAAGCTAAAAAGAGCATATACAAGTGGCAACAACAACAACAAGGCATAATGGCTGCAGCGGCCAGAGTTAACGCGATCGGCTTACCTGTAGGTGCGAGGAGGAGGATTCGCTCGCAGCTGACGAAGACGCCGCCGAACTGACGGACCGGTTATCATGGTCGTCGTCGTGGTGGTGGCTGTTGTGGTGGTGGTGGTGGCCGTTGGTGACTGCGGTGGGAGGAGACGGTTCGGGCTCGGGCGTGGGCGGGGCCGCCACCTTCTCCGGTCGGGCCGAAGTCTTGACGATGACGTTCTCCTGCGTGCCGCGGACCACGATGTTCTTGCTCTTGTAGTACTTGTCCGCCTTCGGGTCCAGCACCAGCAGCCGCGTCTCGTTGGCCACGGCCTTGATCCTCTGTACCACCTGTGGAGGGGAGAGGAAAGAAGGACGCTGTGTTAGCCTATGTTATGTATGCACACCAGGGACGCTGTGTTAGCTTGTGCCATGTATGCAAACCAGGGACGCTGTGTTAGCCTATACCATATATGCAATCCGGGACCTCCAGTGTAATGTTGGCAGTGACAACAATGGCGGTGATGCTCGTAAAGTGATCATGTTGACTGTTGGCAGTGACAACAATGGTGGTGATGATCGTACAGTGATTCTGTTAGGTGCTGGCAATGACAACACTGATGTTAGTGTGGGTATGGTACGACCCAGGAGTTAACGGAACGACACTTTGGTCACGGCGGTGCGACCCCTAGAGCACGACTGTAAAACCCTTGGGCAGTAAAGTGCCTAGTTTTTTATCTTTTTCTACCAGTCCCTTAAAGGGTCAGGTGCAAGGGCCAGGCCATCATAAACAAGGGGGTCGTACCGTCCTGTTTTACGAGTTCACAGCCGTAAGAAACGATCCAATTGGCCGTGATGGTCACTCTGTAGCGGCCAGATCACAAGCTTCTGTCAACCTCGAACATAGCAGTAGCAGCTAGTGTGGCCCCCCAGGGGTGGGTTGTCTCTCTCTCTCTCTCTCTCTCTCTCTCTCTCTCTCTCTCTCTCTCTCTCTCTCTCTCTCTCTCTCTCAGCACCACTTGTCACATGGTTAAGACAAGGAGATCCTTCATCATCTTGGAGACAACAATCCTTCAAGTCCTTCATTGAACAGCACTGCCTCCCCGCTACCACAACCACCACCACCGTCACAACCACCACTACCACCGTCACAACCACCACCACCACCGTCACAACCACCACCATCGTCAAAACCACTACCACCATCACAACTACTACCACAACCACTACCACGGTCACTACCACTGCCACCATCACTACCACTGCCATCATCGCTACCACAACCACTACCACGGTCACTACCACTGCCACCATCACTACCACTGCCATCATCGCTACCACTACTACAACCACTAACTGCCACCATCACTACCACTGCCATCATAGCTACCACTATCACAACCACTACCACGGTCACTACCAGTGCCATCATCATTACCACTGCCACAGCCACTTAACCACGGTCACTACCAGTGCCATCATCTAGAATGATACTATATAACTGCAACCTCTCTCTTCTATATAGAGTTTGAGAGACCCACAACGTTTCCTTCCAGAGCATCCGGCAGCTGGAAGGTCACAATGAATTCCCATTCATGCTTTCCTATAAAACTGCACAGTTGGTACACTCTGTCTACATGGTCGTCCTCCAGTTAGTTTCCTGTAGGATGATGAGCCGGATGGAGCGGTGCAGGCAGGGAGGTGCCTTTTGCATTATCATCCTGTCTCCAATCTATAGATAGATTAGTAATGTACGATACTGAAATTGTTCTCCAGTAGATAAACTCGTCACAGACCATCATCAGTTCTTCTGTTATCTGGTTTGTCCCATTTACCTCCTCATAAACCCATCAGGTCGTCTGTTATCATGTTTTCCCCATGGATTTCTTCACAGAACCAGTTTTTTTTTTCCCCCTTCTACTTGGTTTTCCCATTTACGCCATTACTACCACCACAATCATTCCACCGCTATCACCATCACTTTTTGCAAAGGGCCGATTCCTCCTTGTATGGATGGAGTACGGCTCCCAATTCTGAGGGTGTTCTAGCCCTACCCGTGCACTATAAGAAGTAGAATCCAAAACAATCCTATTCATCAACTCCCCCACACTTGACCTCACAGCTGGACTCACTCGCACTACGCCAAAGCGTCGGTTACAATTTCCATCTTCAGTGAATATCGCTTCTGTTTCTGCTCCAGGGAGCTGGATGCTCACGTGTCCTCACCCAATTGCTAGACCTCGTCATACTCGACATACCAAGGAACGTTCAGCCTACTGTACACTGAACAGTCTCGTCTCCTGCTCATAATACGCCCGTTCTTTTCGCCAGCTTATTCTCCTCCATCTTTACTCTGGATGACCCCCTTTTCCATCTCCTCCCACTGAACTTAAGCCCACTCTTATGTTTTCGTCGTGCAAGGTCTTCCACGAACTCTCCCATCTGCATGTGGGTGGGGAGCATGGACCTGGGTGACGTATTATCTCTTCTCGCCCTCAAGGAGTGTGTGTGTGTGTGTGTGTGTGTGTGTGTGTGTGTGTGTGTGTGTGCCTCAGACCCAGCTCTGACCCTTGCCCTCCTACTTAGTCTTGTCTTAACCCAAAACTTTCTCTCCACCTTGGAAGCATGCCTAGGTGCAGCCCATCCATATGAGAGGAAACAGCTCTAACTCCACGAAACTATCGCCCCATTGCTCTCTCTCTCTTCTGCCGTTTCTGAAGTTTTGGAAAAATCTTTTTGCTCATTTTTTACATAATCTCAATCCCTTTTTTATCTGACCAGCAAAGCAGTTTATGCTTTCTCTCTCCTCTCGTGAGATGTCTGCATGTGTGTCCCCGTCAGTGAACATGCTCCGGCGGTTGCTTCCCTAAAATTCTGTGTGAGTGCCAGGCACTCGAAGTTCAACCGTTAGGATACGTAATCCTTTCCTCAGACAGCGAAGCTCTGCGCTTCTCCTTACATCTTTCCTAATCCCTTAACTTTTCTACCTTAATGAGTCATATTTATCAAAAAACTAAAGAAACTGACAATTCTCATTGTTCTATTTCTCTTTCTTTTCATTCAAGATGTCTATGATCAGAGCTATTCCCGTGCTGTGTCAGTCACCAATAAAACCACATTAAGGGTGGAATGCTGTGGTAACTGTAATTCCCTAAAAACACGAAGCCTTCGAAAAACTCTTTACACCCACAGTGCCATTTCTAACCATTGCAATCTCTGCACCTTTAAAAAAAAAAAAATCGATTCTCACTTACTGCCAGATTCTTATATCTAAACACATTTCTCCCTTCATGTGTCCCTCTACACAACCCTTTTCCTGGTAAATCCACTACTACCATCACCATAACCACTCCATCACGACTACCATCATCACGACCACTCCATCACTACTACCATCACCACAACCACCCCATCAAAACTACCACCATCACAACCACTCCATCACCACCACCATCACATAACCTCACCATCGTCTTTCATCCCCACTGCAACAGACCAGTCCACAAAATGAGGTGGTGATGTGTGTCACGCTGGTGAGTGACACCTCCAGAGAGAACAAAGAAACGTCACGTCACCTATGCCATGACAGTCTACCACCCAGAGCCCCGGTGACCTCCAAGACATCCGGATATGTCGTGCCCACCTCGCCACGAACGGACCCAGTAATCACGCTCTAATCCCTCAACCACTTTGGTACGAACCCTTGAGACACGACAGCCTGGATTTTTGACCTGACCCCTTCCCCCCCTCCCTTAAGGTCATGGGTCAGGTCAAAATCCAAGCCATCGGGCCTTTCAAAGGGTATTGCTGTCGTGCTCAAGGGTCGTACCAACTTGCTCATAGCCCGTACCAAAGTGGGCAAAGGTTGTACCGCCATGCTCAAAGGTCGTATCGTCGTGCTCAAGGGTTGTACCGTCGTAACCAAGGGTCGTAGACTGGTGCTCAAGCAAGGGTCGTACCGTGATGTTCAAGCAAGGGTCGTACCGTGATGCTCAAGGGATTTAGAGCATAAAAAACCTCTCTTACCACAATTTCTAAAAGTGGAAATGACGAAATGACGTAAAGCGTTTGACCTTCCAGGTAAAGAATAAATTTATATATATATTCAAACAAAAACAATTGACCTAGGTATAAAATAAATTTATATACAGACTACAAACATACTCGCGGGAGGGAGGCGACAGAGTGCGTGTGCTTGTGCATCAGCACACACACTCGTAAATGCATAACGCCGAGTGCGTTGGATGGCCTGACTGGCGTGCTGAGGGGGGTTTGGGCTGGGTTGCCGGCGGTCATAGGAACCACAAGACACGTTTCGAGGATTTCCACGAGAAAGAGCAGACGATCTGGTGCCGCCGCCGCCACAGTCTAAACCACCAGACAATATTGCCGACACGTTGCACACAGCACCAACAACGCCATCACGGAGCCATACCCTCACCACCAGCAGTATCCTCAACCTAGGTGTGGTGCGCAGGAGGAGGAAAACGTACGGCGAACATCCCCAGCGAGACGTTGCACCACCACCACCGCGATATGTGCTGAACACAACATACATGGCCGAGTCAGCTGTAACAGCAGCACTTACAGAATCAAGGGGTATCCTCTCTCTCTCTCTCTCTCTCTCTCTCTCTCTCTCTCTCTCTCTCTCTCTCTCTCTCTCTCTCTATTTTTCCTATCCATACGTTTTTGCAAAACTTCTCAAACGCAGTCATACAGTTTACGTTTTCGTGAAAAAAAAAACCCGTTTACAAAGAAACCAAAAACTATAAAACAAAGGATAACCAACTTTAATCAACGTCACACACACACACACACCTGAAAACAGGCACACAACAGCTGATCTACCAGCCTTGTTGATGAAGCCACGGCAGCGCTCCAGCCGTCATGCGCCAGTTCTTCAAACATTTCATTACTTTGCAACACTCGCAGTTCTTCTTTACTTGGCAAACGTCAGCAGAACCACAGACGTGAAGTGCATATATATATATATATATATATATATATATATATATATATATATATATATATATATATATATACCGACGCATTTATATATGACAAAGCTTACTTTTTATCAAAGGTGCAATGATTGACATCAGAGTGCATCTGATTGCATTAAATCCTACTATATGATCCAAATCTATAACAACACGCCTTTTTCTTTCGGGCATACGAGGAACAGATTGACAAACGAGAGACGAATTCATTTCCTTCGTTCCTGTAACGTTCATTCAAATCTTGATCGACTGGAGAATGCTGAAAGCACTGATCAACAACAGCAGCAGATTTATCGAAAGGATGAAATAAAAGTCAAATGGAAACATTTGCACACGACAGAACGATCCTATGCATAAGTGTCCATGGACGAGATGGACACATCACAACAACCCCTGACACTTGTTAATCTAATGCCAGGGTCCCGATGCCTTCAGTATTTATAATCATGTACATCAAGGTGTCTTGGCTTCCCCGTTACCATCAACTTAAATATATTCAACTGGCCTTGTACTGCCGCCCCTGACCCCCTCGAAGCATAATACTATGACCCTTGGGAAAGACTCTTAAGATGGCACTTGAGCACGAAGGCCTGGCCTTTGATCCAGGACTAAAGGATCAGTTCAAAGGGTATGTAGTCATGCTCAAATATCGTGCCGTCGTTTTCAAGGCCCACATTGTCGCGCTTAAAGGTCGTACCGTCGTGCTCAAGGGCCATTCGGTCGCGCACATGGGGATGGCTGATCTGGCGGGTGCAAATGCCAACAAAGGAAGCCTAGCCTCGTCTCTGAACTACAAAGGTATGGTTCAAAAGTAACCCACTATATTTCTGTTCTTACTAAGGTTCTAATTTTCAATTTCTTCGCTGAATTAATTCAAGAAACAATTAACTGTTTCAAAATCCTGTATTCACTCTATCGAAAATACAACAACAATATGAAAATTTCAATTTCGAACATTAAAAATTTGGCGACCGAGGTCTTCTGTTCTTACAGAGCGTGAAAAAGTTTACATAGGCACGCATTTGCATCGTTCTACTAACACCAGGTGAAACCAGTGTTGCCTCCTGCTGCGCTACATTTTCAGTGTGAGCGAGTCTGAAGACATCTAGACAAAAACCTTGAGATTTATGTCGTGCACAACGACATGAAAGGTCGTCGTATTGTATAAATGATCAGTCTTGCATGATCTATTGAGAACCGTAAAGTTTAGCCGTTAAGTGAGGAGGTCAAGGGGTCCATCTTCGAGTCAACAATTTCTTATGCAGACACAGTATCCAAAACAACAATTTTATTACTTTTATGACCAGCCATTCCCAGGTGTTAACCAATTTCAAAATAAAACGGTTAAAACTGTGAGGCAAGCATCAAAATGTCAAAACAAGACAGAAGACGTTTATATCTTTAATAGATGTTCCCTCACGTTCTTGGCGCTCTCGAATCCCATGCTCCAACAATTCTCAAAGACGTCTTCAGAAAACACGCGCGTTAAGGAATTCAGAGCGCGGAGGGTCGACTCCCACATCCGTGAGCCTATTATGCAGGATATTTCTCGGAAACTAATAAGTGATTCGTCTTCACACCCAGAGCTGCAGCTGTACTGATGCTTAAAAAGAACATACCCTGAGGGTGATGAAAATATGAGGAATGTATGAAGCAAAACTAGGCTGCCACGTCAAGCAACCGCTACAGTAAGGCAACACCTAAGCTGCCACCGAGGGCACCGGTAGTAGGCAACACCTGGGTTACCAGAACCAGGCTACCACCTCAGACAAGGACGAGTGCAAGGAAGTGGAGGTTGCTTCCTGCCACTCCATCACGAGGGAAAATGCCCTTAGGATACCATGAACAGACGCATCCCTCACTAAAACCAAACATTAGTACAAATAATGATAATTGGCTAGGTAATAGTCTGTAATGATGTAATAATAGTGTGAGCAATGGTGTGTAATCGTGCCAGTGCCCATTATATACTTGTACAATTCTAAAAAATGTTAATGGCAAAAGCACCTACATTACTATGTAATAAGCTACTTGGATGTATTTTAAGTTAAATATTCGAATATTGATTGAATCATTAGCATTCTGTATAACATACGTTGGAAAACACTTAATTTCGGATGTAGTGTGTGGAATATTCTACGGGAACCCTACAGTCCCAAGTGGCGAACGAAAGACTCAGATTTATGCACTCTGAATCTTACCATCTCAATCTTCTCTACTGTCTCCCTCCCCCATTTTTATTAATTTCTTTTTGTGGGGTCAGTAGTAATGTTCAGCAGCCTGTTTTCTTTCTTTTTAATCTAAGAAATACAGGCTGAAGAACCATTCTAGTGTGAGATTTACATTCTCAAGGCAATCGTATGTTTAATTCAAACCTAGCTCCACATCGCTAAATTCGTCGGAATAGCTGTAAACTTCTTTAGACACACAGCTTTCTTGATTTTGCATTTTCTTGATATGGAAGACGGATTCTAATACAGCTAAATTCATCGAACCAATGAACACAACAGTTCGACCTTTGAGTACAGCGTGACAACCCCCGGATAGGGTGATATGGTCTCTGGCATGAATCGATCGAAAAGGTTTGGTTCATCTCTGACCTGACGCGATGGAAAGCGTCTGGTCAGATTCTGACCTGACTTAAAAACAGCTGTTCAGAGGTCACGTTTCAATATCCTAGGATCGTACATTCAGGCTCAAGGATCCTCGAAGATCATACCGTGGTGATCACCAAATAAAGCAATTTTGTACTTCATTGCTTAATACAGCGACGGTAAACAAAGGAGGGCTAGCGACACCGTCGGCAAAATTGGGTCGCAGCTGTTGTCGTATACAATTTTGCAAGATTTTCACCACTACTTTTCTCATGACTACCGACCAAAGCAGCAAAGCGTACGTCATCACCACTTTCATACCAGCACTGCTACTCTCGTTACTCAATGAAACGTAACCTGTCGTTTCCAGCTCATGTTTACGTTTACCACCATGGATGCGACGGCGTCACCTCCAACCTGATCCGAAGAGGTCGTACCGTCATGTTCAATGGACAGAACATTACCATAAAAACATCAAAAACTGTTCTCACAAGACTTGGCACTGAAACACAAAAATTACAAAGTCAGATGCGAGAAAATACGTCGGTTCTGTTTATCTGTGTTGTTCAAGCAGCTCGGAGCCGCCTCAGAAGTGCCTCCCGCTGTAAGTGCGAGTACGCTCGCCCCCTCCCTCCCAACATTACGTAACCAATTTAAGCCCTGTGTGTTTCATATAAACACACTCCGTTCTGACCATGGAATCATACAAAAGCACCTGACACCATTTTTTCCATTCCCTTTTGATTTTGACTGCATATTATATGCATACATACATACATATATATATATATATATATATATATATATATATATATATATATATATATATATATATATATATATATATATATATATATATATCTTTTGTCTTTCAAACTATTCGCCATTTCCCGCGTTAGCGAGGTAGCGTTAAGAACAGAGGACTGGGCCTTTGAGGGAATATCCTCACCTGGCCCCCTTCTCTGTTCCTTCTTTTGGAAAATTAAAAAAAAAAAATGGAAGGGGAGGATTTCAAGCCCCCCGCTCCCTCCCCTTTCAGTCGCCTTCTACGACACGCAGGGAATACGTGGGAAGTATTCTTTCTCCCCTATCCCCATTCCTATTTCATGAGGATGGGCGAAGACATTTTACCCAAAGCTCTCCAACATTTCCCGAGTACTACACACGGCGGACGGTTCGCCTGTGCATGAAGCATCTTCATGTGAAAGTCAAATACAAGATGCACGATAAGAAAGACTAACTTTACCACCACCCTTCGTTGGGAGGAGGAGCTCGAGGTACTGTCAGTCATGGGTGGTAACACATAGGGCAGGTCAGGAGTGAAGGGAAGAGAAACTGGGGAAAGGTTGGGCGGGGGATATGTCAGGTGTAATCCCATGTGGGGTCAGGAGTTATGTGACCTAACTTCAGCAGCCTTGATCTCTCTGATCCTGTGGGATTCATTCCTCCCCCCCGTGTTGGGGAGTTGGTTAAGAGCCGTCGAACAAGCTGCCCGACAAATATGGAGACTGTGGGCCACCATGGTGGAATGTGTGTCGAAGACTGGAGTTGTATCCCCTATGTGGACACCATCCAGGACTTGTAAGTAACGCTTATCCATACTCAATACGATGATAATAAAGGGGCCTTTTATATATATATATATATATATATATATATATATATATATATATATATATATATATTATCCCTGGGGATAGGGGATTAAGAATACTTCCCACGTATTCCCTGCGTGTTGTAGAAGGCGACTAAAAGGGGAGGGAGCGGGGGGCTGGAAATCCTCCCCTCTCGTTTTTTTTTTTTTTTTTTTTTTTTTTAAATTTTCCAAAAGAAGGAACAGAGGGGGCCAGTTGAGGATATTCCAAAAAAGGCCCAGTCCTCTGTTCTTAGCGCTACCTCGCTGGCGCGGGAAATGGCGAATAGTTTAAAAGAAAAAAAAGATATATATATATATATATACCCTCTATAGTGAGCGTCACACAATATGCTCCTACCAATAGGGCTGGTTAGGGACTCCCTCATTACTCTGGCTAGTAATGCGTTGCCCTAAGGTAAATCTACCTGGACAGATATAGCAATTTTTTGGGGGAAGAGCCCCCCCCCCTTAGCTATGTTAGAGTTGCGTCAGTTTAGGAAAGGTCTTACGTACGCTAGGCATGGGCGGCTGCGGGCTTCCCCAGGTCTCTCCCACTGGACGGGTTTTAGATGACCCACAACCGGCGCTTCATTCAGTCAAACTTTTCAACCCAGTGGACTTCAGTTTATTTACAAACTTATATATATATATATATATATATATATATATATATATATATATATATATATATATATATATATATATATACAATACTTTTTGGTTGGAACATTTGAACCAAGCAGGATGAAGGTAGCTGTTAGACCCTGTACACTACTGTAACCTAGCGAAGCACACTTAAACCTCTGTGATGTAGCGTTCGAATCCTGAACGCAGCAGCCTGCCCACAACTGACCCAGGTGTTCATCCTCCCCTTGGGACTGTTCGATAAATAAGCATATGGCTTTGGCTAAGGTGAGTGCGATTAGTATTTGTGTGTTACGGGGAGAGGTTTTCCACTCCACACACACACACACACACCTGAGTTACGGCCAGGTCGCTAGCCACGGCAGGCCAAGCAGGATGGCAAGGCAAGGTAACCTTGAAGACCTGGTTGTGGCTGCTCCCCTACCCCTACCAGGCTCCTCCTCCCCAACCCACTACCCCCCTCTCTCTCTCTCTCTCTCCGCCGCACCACCAGGCTCCAGCGACGACGCCCTCCGCCTCGGCTTTTCCCGCAGGGAGAACAAACAACACTGACAGATCACTGGCTTCTCCTTCGGGAACTAAAACACCAAACTCATGAGCAACGACTTTATATAACTGCATGATGGATTATTTTCGTATTCCTTTATTAAAAACATTTCCCAACATGCCCATGTAGAGTTGTTTTATGTACTATAGGTATTTTTCGAGCTAGAAATATAATCGGGAATGGTTTTATGTAAACGAGTCCACTAACTTCCCGGGGAAAATTAAAATCCCGTGTTTTCTTTTTTTCTGGACAACGAAGGAGTACTTTCCAATGCGCTTATGTCATCCACATCCTAGCTTTAACCCCCTTAATTGATTATGAGGAGTTTGAATACGCCCGGGTAGCTAAATAAACATAGGTTTTCATCTTGAATAATAAAGCGTAATATTTACATGGACTGTTAATAAATTATTCGACTTATTTTCGTCCGAATATCAACGATCAATCGAACCTATTCACGACTGTTAATAAATTATTCGACATATTTTCGTCCTTCGAATATCGATGATCAATCGAACCTGTTCACGGTGGAGAAAAACAGCATCATGCATCCGGGTTTGCGTGTGACTTTTGGCTATCTTGACGTGCTGTCGTTGGCCATCACGTGTGGAGGACTCGCGGGTACTGGCTGTCTTCTTTAAACGCCCATGGCGAGAATTAGCCATCTTCTGAGAGACCCATGACAGGCGCTGGCTATCTTCTTAGAGGCCCATGGCAGGTGTTGGCTATCTTCTCAGAGGCCCATGAGAGGCACTGGCTATCTTCATAGAGGCCCATGGCAGGCGCTGGCTATCTTCTTAGAGGCCCATGACAGGCGCTGGCTATCTTCTTAGAGGTCCATGGCGGGAACTGTATCATCTCAGAGGCCCATGGCAGGTACTGACTATCCTCTCGTCGTCCTATGGCGGGTGTTAGCCTTTCATCTTAGAGGTCCATGGTAGGTGTTACCCAACTTCCTAGGGGCCCTTACCGTGTATCTAGCCATCCTCTTAGGAGCTTACGGTGGATGCTATGGCTATATTCCCAGGGCGCATGGCCGGTACTCCCCATACCTTCTAAGGAGCCCACGGCGTGAACTCTGGCTGTCTCCACACGGGCACTGGGCGAGTGCTGGCTATCTTGTATGACGTCAACAAATACAGGCCATTATCATCCTCCTCTAAGATATTCCCGATACTGGCAGGCCATCTCCGGGAAGCCCGAAGCTACTGGCTATCTTATCAAAGGCCCGTGAGAGAGGGAGCCCAGATACAGGATAACAAACGAGAACACGCGACTTCCTCATGACTGACACCTGGCCAAGACACACACACACACACACACACACACACACACACACACACACACACACACACACACACACACACACACACTGGAATACGAGTCTCTAACCCCCTGGGTACGATGATACGACCCCTGGGTATGATGGTACGACCCCTGGGTACGATGATACGACCCCTGGGTATGATGGTACGACCCCTGTGTACGATGGTACGATCCCTGGGTATGATGGCACGACAGTACCCTTAATAAAGGGTCGGGTCAGAGGGCTGGGCTATCACAACCCCAACCACCGTAGCGTCGTGTTCAAAGAATTACTTTCCATTCGACGCCCGAGGACTGACACAGTGGATGTTCCCCTCATACATATATATATATATATATATATATATATATATATATATATATATATATATATATATATATATATATATATATGCGTGTGTGGGTGTATGTATATACATGTGTATGTGGGTGGGTTGGGCCATTCTTTTGTCTGTTCCCTTGCGCTACCTCGCTATCCCTGGGGATAGGGGAGAAAGAATACTATCCACGTCTTCCCTGCGTGTCGTAGAAGGCGACTGAATGGGGAGGGAAATCCTCCCCTCTCGTTTTTAATTTTCCAGAAGAAACAGAGAAGAGGGCCAAGGGAGGATATTCAATCAAAGGCTCAGTCCTCTGTTCTTAACGCTACCTCGCTAACGCGGAAAATGGCGAATAGTATGACAATATGTGTATATATATATATATATATATATATATATATATATATATGATCACACACTGCACTCTAGCAGCAAGGATTCGAACCCCATACCATTTGCGAGCTAGCTGGGTACACTAACCCCAAGGCTATGCTGGGTACCCAGTTCCCACACAAATAGCAGGGGGTACGAATTCTTGCTACTGGAGAGCATTATGTGCTCTTGAGAAAATACGCACTCATTGCACTACGTATATTCGTATACGCCTGGCACTGACTACGGCATGCGTATACATTCCATCCCCAAAGAGGTGTTTCAGCATCGTAAACACCCCGGCAAAGTTGCAAGGACTCCCTGTATTTAAATGCCCCAAGTCGCCTCGTTCGTGCAGTTACTAAATCCTTCATTTCTATTCATCAGCTTAACGTTTTTTGTTTTTTTTTATGAGAGGTTACACTCAACACTGGACGAGGCAGGCAGCCTCTCGAGATAAATCATCTCCAGGTACACAATGAAGTATTCTTACAACTGAACCTTTCCAAAGAGACACACAATGAGGAGGAATTCTAGATGAGGGAATGGGCAGAACTGTGTTGCGTCTCCTGCAGTGCACTAGAAGGATGTTGCATGGAACACTCGTGTCGCTTGCGGTGTACTAGAGGGATGTTGCATAAAACACTCGTGTTACCTGCACTGTAATACAAGGGTGTTGGAAGTCGCCTGTACTGTACTAGAAGGATGTAGCATGGAACACTTGTGTTGCCAGCAGTGTATTTCAAGGATGTTCCGTGGAACAGTGATGTTGCTTGCAGTGTATTAGATGTTCCATGGAACACTTGTGTTGCCAGCAGTGTAACTGAAGGATGTTCAGTGGAACACTTATGCTGCTTGCAGTGTATTTCAAGGATGTTCCGTGGAACACTTGTGTTGCCTGCAGTGTACAAGAAGAGTGCTCCATGGAACACCTGTGTGGCTAACAACACGGCCAAGTTATCCAGATCAAAACCAGTTCAAATCATTATATAACCATGAAAATAAAACTAGACTCATTGGTCTTAATCAAGGCGTTCATTTCTTGAAATACTGGGAAAGAACAGGTTCAAGTTTCATGGCCATCACTGGAAACATCTCTCAAGATATATGCCTAGCTAATTCTCTTGACATGGCATAATGAGGTTAAGTTCTAGGTTATACCTCTGTAACGTTGGCATTAAGAAAAAGCAAAAGTTATTGGTCTTTTGTCATTCAATCTCTTACATGATGGGAAATACGTGTGATAAGTTTTATAGCTTTTTTATAGCCTTTTTATAGCTTTTTCTTCAAATTATATGGCAGATTAGTTTCAAGGTTATACACCTTTTTTTTTTTTTTGTATCTGGTATAACTCAGGCAGAATCCATGTCAGAGGTGCGGGTCTTCCGCCATTCACTTCATCACACTATGGGATACAGTTGTATCAAGTTACACGAATACATATAGTTTTTGACGTTATGACCAAAGGTATGAAGTTAAGGCACGACTTCCCACGGTACGCGGACAAACGAAACGATTCCTTAAGCATCTGCCACATACTACGCAGGCGACACCGAGTTTATAAGGCTAAAAGAGAGAAAAAAAAGACGGATGGAAGTCTTCACACATCAGAGACTTGTGGTATCAAAACCTTCATTATGTTAAGGACTTCGACGTATGATTCCATAAGGTCCATGATCGATGTAGATCAGATTCAATTCTAGTGAAAAAAAAAATACTAACGGTTTATATATATATCCTACTCGGGAACCATGCAGGTGGCCACAGACTGTACGAATCGGAATGCCGAAAGATGTGAAGCATTCGAATGATTCACAAAGGTATTTCTAATGAATGTCCAAGCTAGAAGGAGAGTAAATGAAATCACTCAAGAATTGTTTTTCTTTCTCGTGGATGAGGCAACGTCAGCAGGGCAAGTGTCCAGAAGAAGGAAAAAGTGGTGCTCGAGGATGAGGCCGAATAAGGAGAAAGCACAGGTGAGCCAAAGCCTGGTCTACCTACCCCTCCCTGAACAGTCAGGTTTCGGTGCTTTATCTCGTAAGAAAATGATCTGGTTCTAAGAACTTATGAGCTCTTACGATGACATAATACAATACAAAGTTACAGGGCGAGGGAAAGTAAAACGTTGAGAAGGAGAGTCTTAATCGTGCAAAGGAGAATGGGAGGATTTGATTTTGATTTCTGTCGCAAGAAACGACAGTTTTATTGTGCACTCCTACCCGTCCTGTGGAGAAAAGAGATCGCGTGGGTTCATCACTTTCGAGAGAGGTAGGGTCGTTGTTGTTAGAACGGAACAAAAGAAGAACATTGGATCTGTATACGTTACGAAAGGTGGATTTTGGCTAAAATCCAGAAGTCCTGTATATTCTTGGCTATAGAGCAGCTGTCAAAGATTATTCTCAGCTGAAGACCATTTGCTACTAAGATACTTTCTTGGAGACAAGATATATCAAGTACATTCCTGGCTAGAGACTACATGGCACACATATTCTCTGCTAAAGACCATTTGTTCCCAAGGCTCTTGGCTACAGACCAGTTGTTGGAGACTTCAGTTGCACAAGACCAGCTGCCCGGAGTGAGATTACGTAAGCCAAACACATAAGGTGGAGGAGTGTGGCTACAGTGAAGAGGGTTTAAGAGGAAAATACGTCTAGTGGTTTGACCGTGACGACCATGATGAATGGCCGGATGTCTGTCTAATTAGTTGGTCAAGATCAACGCGAGTTCTAAAAGGGACTGGGCCTCCCATCCTATGACGTATGTGAAGTTTACTTCAGCACTGAGGACGTCAGCAAAAGGGTGACAGAAAAGCGTAGACGCGTGGCAGGAACAAGCCAATCAGAGAATACAAATGCGTAAGAATAAGGAGAATAGTACCAATACTCTAGATAAGGTGAAAAAAAAAAAAAGAACTTTCTTCCGCGTCATGACACCACGTCTGATCTTACATATAGTCTCATTAAAACTAGTATAAGGGGCTGCCTTCTCCGTGCACACTTGTGTAGTATCCCTTAAGTCTTATGATTCCTCTTCACTTATATTTTTCACGCACTTCTCTCCTGTTACAAGTCTTCTTTGATATCCATGGTTCGATGGCCACGTTATGTCCATTGAGATACGTGACAAAGTAAAATGTCAACCTCAGTGATTAAAGAGACACAGAAGTTACGAGAACGGAGCAAAAATGAAAAAGGAAATGGTTGAACAGCTTAGCGGCGTAAGGAAAGGAACAGACATCACAAATAGCCACATAATCATGTGACGTAGTGACTTGCCAAACACACGCAGCTATTACCAAGAGTAGAAACTGAAATAAAACCACCAAAAGAAGGGAACAAAAGAACCAACATAACAACATTAAGCATGCGCGTTCATGTTCTGAAGTCGGGATTGCTCGGGACTCGAGGCTAGGCAAGGACAATGCCCATGACCAGTGTGTGTGTGTTGTGTGTGTGTGTGTGTGGGGGGGGGGGGGGGGTGGATCACTAACCCATGAGCCCTGGTCACAAACATGAGACTCGGCTTCTGTAATTACGTCTTATATAATTCACAGGTGTCCTCCTGGAGCTCGCCAGGCATTAATTGAGGCGCGGGACACGCCCGCCTGCATACGGATGCCAAAGACTGTCGTAAACAAGCCTGGCGAATGAGAGGCCCTGGTAACGACAATTCAGGTTTTTCAGTGATATTTACAATAAATAAAGCTTATCAATTACCTCTAACGGAGGGAAAAGGTATGAAAACTTACCACTACTACAATAATCCCAGCAGTCCCCAAAACAGCTTTAAGTCATAGGTCTTTCCCGAACAATCCATCTCAAAACCATACATAAAATCTATCTAACATCCACATCCAACATCAAGAACTTGAGTTTCCTCAAAATTCTTTCGCAAGTAAAACAGGGTTTGTTAGTATTCAAAATGCCTACAAAAAGTGTAATCTATTCGGTCCATCAAAACTAACTAGTCTAAGCTGAAGTACATCCTTCTCATGAAATAGGAAAACATTTGTTATAAGATTTTGTCAATTAATTCCAACCATATTGTAGAATGTGCCTGTAGAAGGTTCCAGGGTTGTAGTCCCTTATAAGACTGAATGTCAAGAGTCTTATAAGTCATACGACAGAAAATTCACTCATGTGACAAGTTGAATGAAAACCCAACCATTGTGTATGACACAAGGCATAGAAATCCAACTACTTTACATGACACATGGCCTAAAAATCCTAAGTCACATAAACGTTTTCCAAAAAATACTATCACAAAACATGTGGACTTTTCCCCCAGCCCTAACGGTGGATGCCCAGGAGGAAATGTTGACTAGAATATTCGAAAACAGTTACGCACAAGACGGCATGACCCCCTGAGAATGACTGTACGACCCTTGGTT
Organism: Panulirus ornatus; assembly: GCF_036320965.1. Taxonomy (NCBI): domain Eukaryota; kingdom Metazoa; phylum Arthropoda; class Malacostraca; order Decapoda; family Palinuridae; genus Panulirus; species Panulirus ornatus. Next base: position 73,402,555 of record NC_092226.1, on the reverse strand, counting down.
ATAATGATCTAGCCTTTGGCATGACCCATGAAGTTTCGTACCGTCGTGCTCAAGTGGTCCTACCGTCGTTAATCTGTATCACGCTCGGAATGTCGTTGACAGCGCCTAACGATCGTCTGTCAGTCTAGTTGCTATAATTAGTGCAGTTGGGACGGAACATCTGCCCTCAGGAACACTGCTGGAGGCCTCACCTCCCTCCTGATGGTCAATACACCAAGGTTACCCGAGTGTGTTGACCTCCAGGTCACAGGTACCTCTGTGAGAAGCGACAAAGACCTTCTGTCACGTTTTCTACAAACTTTTATCTTCGTTTAGTTTAATATAAACGAGTATGGTCAACGAGAAATGCCCATCTTACCTTCAACAGACGTTGAATGGAATCTTAAAATCGATGCAACCTGAGGTTGTTTTTCTTATTTTCACGTATATCTAAGCTGATGGTGAACACTCAGACCACGGGATGGTGACAGTCCCATGAAGTGTACACCTGCTTAAATATACTAACGTCTGTGTCCCACAGTAAATCAAAACAGCTATTACCATTACTCTCTTATCTCTGCCTGTCAGTCTCGCATGGTAATTCAAAACTCCTGCTGGAGAATTCACCCGAACCCACCTTTGTAAGATAGGTTGGCGGACTTCTCAGTCTCAGTTGAACTCCATCCGTCAACTTCCTCATGTGATTCATCATCATCATCTTTCTCAACTGGCCTGGGCTGCTCTCCCCCCCCCCCCCCCCCCATCAGTGTCATCTCTATGGCTCACTCATCTGTTCCCGACACGCGAGAAAGGAACAGACATAATAAAATGTAATATATATTTCTATGAGTCCACGTCTCTTCATTGTATATCATCTGGCTTCTATTTCTTTCTTGTGTCTCCCCTGATGATGTGATTATTGAACGAAAGTGCACTTGGGAACATATCGTGTTTTATTTTCCCCGTGGACTCAAAGAAATATACTTGATCATGCGTAAAAATGATCCTTTCTTATATATATATATATATATATATATATATATATATATATATATATATATATATATATATATATATATATATTATTGTCCGTAACGTATTGAGCACAAGAATATCACATTGCACTGTTTTAGTGTGAACAATGAACTAACTGTTCTTCATTTTCTGTCAATTCCTCATCCACATTATTTAATTTTCACTCAGCCTTTAAGCTTAAATCCGCAACCATCGCCGGCAGAAGAAAAAAAAAAGTGTCACTTAACTCTCATTAACATTTTTATGTATGTGGTCTGAGATGGCGCCCCGGGCGAGGCTAAAGTTGTGTACCAGTGTGACCTCCAGCAAGCTTAGCTTACAACCACAGTGTCAGGGGGATGACCTGACCCCGCGTAGATAGGCAGGTCAGGTCATTCCCAACCTGACCAAACGGTGCACGTTCAGTGGTACTGGACATGTCTAGTGAGTACTGTAGTGATGGGCACGTGAAGTACCCGTACACTAATGGTGCAGCAGATGACCTATGGCTGCAGCCAGCAGTTTAGATGCTGACACCCTGATAAAATGTTATCTTGCCTTCAACTGTTCATTACCCACAAGTGTTTACGAACAGTATACCACACCACAGTTCCAACAAATGCATGTAGATTGAGAGAATATTTCATCATGAACAACGATTATGTAAAGTATATCACACTTTAGTGTCTTTTTGGTACCACCTAACTATGACCGAAGCTGTATACAGAGGTTATCGCTGCCTATGAACCCAGTGGGCGTACACACATATCTCATGACAATCACCAGTCTCGCCTTCCCTATCAATATTCAGCTTGTGACATCAGTACAAGCCGAGTTAAAAAGCTTGGTACTGCCAACCAATGTGAAAACACTGCAGAGGTGGTCTAATCTCCAGTATAATGTGATACAGAAGGTCATTTCCATACACAAAAAAGTACTGTTTAGGAAATGACAAAAGTATGATGTAAGTCGCGTACGATGCAATAAATACGGTATGTTTTATGACGTTGTCTAATATAGAACTACAAGCCATTCTATCTTATCATTTACTCTATATTTTCTTTAAAAATTAGTTACTGGTAAGCCCCGAGCTGACTTCCGGCAGACTTACGCTATCTTATCACATCCTGTAACATACAATCACAAGGAGTCTTGACACGCAAAGAAGGGCCGTAAACTGCTGATAAACTAATTAGTGTGCTGGCTACACTGCAACACAGTACTTATTATTAACACCAAGTATGGACGCGGAGTGTATGTGGGCTTAGAATTATATTCAAGGTTCATTAATACATGGAATGGATGTTAAAAGATTTTTAGTAAATTATCTAGGTTCTTAAATACATGAAAAGGGGTGTTAAAATTTTTTTCGGGCGGTGGTGATACCTTAATATTCAACGGATTTAATTGATCCTTGGTAGTCGAGTGCATGTAGCCCCAACCAACCAACCACGACCTCCCATCCCGATGACTCGGTGTGTTGGTGTGCAGAGTCCTCGGTCGGGTGTAATGTCGGCCGGCCCCAGACTAACCTTACTGGTCATGGCGCCCGCCAACCTGCTCACTCCTACACTCCTCTCCTCAAGGCCTTCCAACACTGCCAACTCACTCACTGCACCCCCACACACGGTATAAACAAATCCTTGACGATCCAGTTGCCTTAAATAATCACCAAAGACCATATTACATATTTTTCCCAAATTCAAAATTCGATGCGTTCGGAATATTAATTTGAAGACTCGCATCACGCTGTAGTTCAGTACTCCGTACACCCTGACCTGCACCACAAGGTTCCACCAGCAACCAGCCTCTCGTCTCAACGGCTCCTTAGCTTGGTCTAACGCCACAATGTGTCGAGTTTCCGCTCTAATACACACCGTTTTTACCCAAAGAATCACTGGAGACTGGCCTCCGGCTTCCCGCTTTCCTCATGACACTACAGCCTGCTCTTTACAACCAAAAGATTTTCATTTTCGGGTTTAACTGGTTGTCAGTATACGCAGCAACCTAAGAAACCCACAGCGAGTGCTAATATTTCTTTCTTTTTTTTTTTTTTCATTCCACGGATTGCTTTATTATTCCGGACCAGTTCAGAGATCGAGGAGACAAAGTCCCCACTGGGATCTCGCTGCAGCGGATGGTGTACTCTCCGGCGAAAATGTTTACTAATGACATTTCGACAAGCCGTTATCTTAGATACACAAGAACTGAATCTTTCAGTGTCATTCTTATCTATAACAATGCACAAATTACCGAATACATGTAGGCATATAACTTATTATTCATCACAGGGGGTAATATAACAATCCATGAACAGAGTCGCTAATAAACAAGTTAATGAATCCATGAATATATACGACTACCCTATTACCAAATCCATCTGCGTAATCATTCATTATTAGACAAAAATTACTTAATCAGCGAGTACAAAAATCATATGAAGCCACGAATATAATTCGTTACAACAAAAAAAAAAATCACAGAATTCATTAAAGTTTATCCAACCAGAGAAAAAATCCCCTCCATCTGCAGACATACCATGATATTACGAATTATTATTAATGCAAAGCTTTCGAGAACCCCATCAGACCGAAAAACAAGTTTTTGGTTGCCGCGAACTTATACTGGGGAGAGAGAGAGAGAGAGAGAGAGAGAGAGAGAGAGAGAGAGAGAGAGAGAGAGAGAGAGAGAGAGAGAGATGGTAAACCGGATTGGTAAATCCAAAGCGATGCTTAGGATCTAGAATTTTTTAATAATGCTTCGGATCAATGATGTTTTGTAACAATGATGCTTCGGAGGTGAAAATTTTTCGGTAATATCAATGTTCAGATCAATGATATTTTGTAATAATGATGTAATGGATCGATGATAATCAGCAATAATGATGCTTTGGATCTATGAAGCTTCAGCATAATCAATGTTCGGATACATTACGGTTTTTGATAATAATGTTTCGGGTCTATGATGTTTTGTAAATGATGCCTCGGATCTACGATATTTTGTAATAATTATGCTTCAGATCTAAGAATTTTAGAAACAATGATGCTTCGGGTCTATTAATGTTTGGATTAATGATGGTTCGGATGTACGTCTCGGAATAATGGCACTTTAGATCTATGTTTTGGAATGACGCTCTGGACCAGTGATGTTTAGGAATAATGCTGCTTCGAGTATATAATGCTTTAATAATGATGCTTCGGATCTATGATGTTTCGGATAAAGATGCTTCGTGACTAAATTTCGGAATAATGATGCTTCGTACCTACGATTTGAAATAATATTTCGGACCTAAGCTGTTTCGGTGCAGAATAATGGTGTTTCCGATTTATGATGTTTAGGAATGATGAGTTGGATCAATAAATGTTTCAGAACACTGATACCTCGGATCCTGACCAATCACACCAAACGACAATCACCAAAAGCGATAACCGCTGGGAATGTGACGTCATGAAGTACCGGTAACACCGCAGCGAACCATATACAATGGACTGTTTACATACATAACGCACTAAACATCACCAGAATAGACAATACCGGGCGAAAGTCATAAGCATTAACGAGACAAAGCAACCTTACCGACGTGGCCATTATTCGCCGTTCTCACCCGGACACTTGTATAGGAAACGTAAGCGCTGTCCTTTCGCATATTTCACAATTAGGTGAAACTTTTCGCCAGTGGAGTCTGGGGTAGGGAAGGTTTAGGCAAGAAGAACACTACTTCCCGAGTATTGCCTCATTACCAGAAACGCATTTCATCGCTCAATTCGAAACACGCAATGATTTCTACTAAACGCTTTCGTCTAAGAGAGACGGATATGAAAAATATCGTTGGAAAAATATATATATAGAAGCTGCAAGCTTACGACTGTATCTCAGGCCATTTCTAAGGATGATCCTTTATTCCTGGAAATGGGGCAGCAGTCGAAAGCGTGGAGGTTGTGTTTTTATTTGTCTAGCGAGTTTACTCACATCAATGCTTCAAGTGTGTGTGATCTACTAGAAGAAATACGTGACACCGTTAAAGCGTGTTTGTAAATGGTTCATCTCAAATGATCTCATCTGCTTCAAAAAATCCATAAGGTAGAAAAACAGGACGTAACTTTGGAAACAAATTGAAGAGTACAGTTCAAGATGGTGTTGCTCCAAACCCAACAACAGAATTCGTAAGAAAATGAAGATGTAAGCATCAGCCTACATGGTCCGAAGACTTCTTAGAAGTTGAAAATATACCAAGCTTGCCCAGGTTCATCGAATTATTGAACTAATTGGTATTAAACCAGAATCCATGTCATATGTTAAGATATTTAATTAACAAAAAATCTGGCTCTATTTTCCAGATCTTCTACTGCAGTTCTTAATGTATGAGCCAAAAGCATCAGCCAGCCATGCCATCCGCCCGCCCGCCTGCCTGCCTGCCTCTCCACCGACAAACACTTGCCCCTACACAGATGGCAACACAGCACCTCGTCCTGATGGTGGATCCCACTTGGCTCTGTTTTCCACAAAATAACGTGGAATTTTGTCATGAGAGCGGAGAAAAATATCTACGACGGAGGTGAAAGTAAAATCTGATAAAGCAAGCTGATATCTAGTGTTACGATCAGTCGAGCGACCGTTAACGACCTTGTTCGAATTATAATAGGAGATTGCCAGCGGCAGCGGCCTATGGGCGTTTTCTCCTGCAGGAGAGAGGACACACACAGCGCACGACACCGGTCTATTTCCCTATTACCAAATGATCAAAGTTCAAATACATCCACACCTAAACTCCGCAACCAGGTTGTCCTCCCTGTCTATTATTTACTGCCACGTTACACAACTATTGTTACTTACACCACAAAAACCCAAGGTTATTTGACATTATTCTAAGCTCAGTTGGACCCCGCTTGACGTGTTCAGCTACGTCAGGTCTGTGTGGTTGGTTGGGTCGTGGGGTGGTTGAGGAGGATCAGGAGAGAAAGCCTCTGGCGGGTATAAGGTCCATGAGAAGTTCCGAAGGAAGGTTCAAGCGAAAAGATGATGGTCCATCGTAAGCGAACATCAACAAGCAACCGGTGTGGCGGTGTTTGGCCCAATACGACTGACTGCACGAGTAGGCTGGGTGGAAGATGTGGCAGCAGTGTTGTTGGTGGTGGCGCGGATTGTTGATGGGGACGGCGAGCAGTGGCCAATGCAAGACAATTCAGGACTTTCACTGGTCCGCTCCCACCTGGGACCAGCAGCAGGTGGAGGAGACACAGCAAGCACCAGCTATACGCATCATCACCCTCCCACCACACCTATCGGGGAGTTGCGTCAGGTTCTCATCTACCTCAACTACTTCAAGATCACCTATGTCAGTGGCACCCCCAGTATATCTGGTCCACTTGCCTGCCAAGTAACTAGCGATAACATCAACTACGACTCGGACCTAAAATCCCATGGGGACGTATGTCGTCTACATTACTCTTCTCAAAATGGAAGAAAACCACAGGCTACGGCCACGGAAGCCCATCAAAGCACAGCCGCAGGAGGGCCACCACGTTAAAGAAGGAACCTTGCTTCACCCCTCACAAGAGCTTCCCGGCAGTATGCCACAATGACTCAACATCATTTCAAAAAACATCAGAACCTTCAGTTTTTCTACCAATCTGGCCAGCCAACGCCTCGTTTTCCTTCTTCAATAATCTTATTGAATGTACCTTTGCATCTTTCAAAATGGAGAAGTTAGAGGCACAGATACCAGACACGGTACTACATTACCATCACATAAAAGTCCTGGACCGACACCTCACGGGAGAAAGCTGAACGGCCACCAGCAGTAAAATGGTGAAGCCAACTTGAGACTATTGAGAGGGTCCTTGATACCAACTCCCCGCAGGTTTCCCGGGCCGTAGCCAGTTCCTACCCGAACATCATCCTACAAAACTTGTTATCACTGCAGGACTTTCACTTTTCTCTCGTTTATATCTTCGAAAAAATACCACTCGGTTTGATATACAAGACTTTTACTAGGGTCATGAATTGTTCTTCCTTTTCCACATACACAGTGAGGTAGCAACGGGGTAATGGGAAGGGCCTTCCACTGTTCTAGCATTACATTTCCTCCTACATAAACAACCTTCTTAGTAGCATCGTTCAGCTCAGCACCAACCAAACACAATCAATTTTTTTCCCCTCAGAGACCTTCAGCCATCCTCAACTATATTTTTTCAAACTCGTTTATTCCATAAATGTTTCCTTGAAGAGGACGTAATTGTTACATCATCCTTAGTCATCCCTGTCACCCACCAGGACCAGCTCTTAACCACAGGATCGTAGTTCGAAGTCCGCTGTTGTTCAATCCCCAGCTTGTGCGTGTTGTCAATACCATCCTTCCAAAAATGTTAGTTTCATATCAACACATGTGCAGCTTATAATTTCTGTGGTTTCATTGCCAGCAATACCCAATGACCTACAATTTAAAGACCTTTGAAGAATCAGTGACAACAATGACTCCACACTGCCTGCCCATGGACTGTCGCCTGCATTCCTGGCCATTCTGAGAGACCAAGGTAATACTACGACACTCCTCACCTTTCAATCCCACCTTCTGACATTCCAGTCTCTTCTTATACAAGAGTTTGGGTGATCAGTCCCCTGTAATCCTCTACTCTCAAATGCTGTTCACCTACAGCTCAAATGAGGCACTACATAAGCACGATGGTTTTACCCTCGAGTATCATATGATAAACAATGACCTGAGGTGAAGCTTTGATCACACCCAACGGTCGCAACCTTGAGCTCAAAGGTCGTAACGCCTGCCTAATGACCGCACCGCCGTGCTCCGGGGTCTTGGCTGTCCATGCATTAATAAGATATCGACTTTCGTAGGCAAGTGTTGTTACCATGCCCTTATGAATACTTCAGTATCACCTCTCATGCCCTTATAGAGCAAACGCAACAACTACGAGACACAGTTTCGGTTGCACACTTTAATTAAAAACAAATAAGCTCACCTTTTGAACTATGAATCCATCTAAAGCCATCAAGCAACCCTCCAGCGCTTCCATCTCACCAAACTATATTTCAAGCCGACAATATATCGTCTACTCTTCTATGCCTCCGTTATGACAAAAGTAACTTCCCTATTCAAGTAGCAATAAATCAAATTAAAATTACACCTCCGACCCTTCAGAATATTCTCAAACTTTCGTTTTCCGTTGATACTTCCCCTCCCTTCTGGGATCTTGCCGGCATCCCACCAACCCCACAACAACATTGATGCCTCATCAAACCACAGACCCACAGTTCCACCACTGTTCTCTCTCACAAGTTACGACGCACCACCAAACCTTACGTCCCAGGCACGTGCCATCTGTGAAGGTGAGGAAACTAGGATGTGGTTGTCCAATACGCCTTACGTATACTGGAACCGACTACGGTGTGGTAACTAGGCACACGTCATGTGTAGCAGGTATGGATGGGGAACCACGATGTAGTGGTTCTGCATGCGTCATGCGTAGTGTGCAAGTGTGAGGAAATAGAAAGTGGTAATTCATCATGCGTCCTGCGCAGTATGTGATATGAGAAACTATGTGCGGTAGTTCAACCTGCGTCATGCGTAAATATGTGAGGGTGAGGAAGTAGGATGTAATAATTTATCACACGTCATGCCTAGCATGTGAGGATGGGAAGCTAGGATGCTGTAGTTCTGCACGCGTCATGCGTAGCGTGTGGGTGAAGCACTCAGGTCCAGCACGCGTCACGTCACTGACCCGCTGCCTAACACGTGAGAACCTTGCAGAAGGTCGTCCAACGGCGTGAACATGTAGGTCAGCCGGGCGGGCAGCCGGCCAAGCTGCTCCACCACCACTCCCACCGTGCTACAACAGCCATACCCCAACTTTCCAGTCACCATCGTCACAGTTACCGTCCTAGATGCCACCCTGCACTCCTCACTCACTCGCCAGAACGCCAGGTTCCTCCCCTAAACACCACACCCGTCACCAAATCCACCTCATTACCAATATCATTATTGTGGATACGGACGAAATTATAATTTACTTGTAAATGTCAATACGAAGATCATCTGAAACTTATATCTAGTTCGTATTTCTTTCCATTTTCTCTGTAAGCATTATCACACTTCCCTGATAACATTAATTCAAAATATTCTCTTACCTGAATATTAAGTAAACTCGTATAACTCAAAAGACTTAACTGAATCTTTACCTCACGTGAATATTATCTTTTTCATCACAAAATTCCAATGAAAGAGCGTTGTCATTCTTCAGCCCCGAATGCGTGAGCTGCATAAAATCTCGAACGCTGAATAACAGGAGGCTTCTGCCATCACAGCCCCAAGCATTATAGGGGCCACATATCACGTGCTCGAAATTATTTTCTCGCAGTTTTTGTAACAGTCAAGCATCCTGTAAGGTTACCTGAACAACGAACGACATCAATAGCACTTCGGTGTGGGTACGTTTTGAGAAATCGACTCCCGAGGAAGGGGTAAACCGGTGTTTCTGTTTTCATGAATATATCAAACAAGATAAACACCTGCTTTCAAGTATACACGCTTATCCTCCAACAAAGTCCATCACTTTCACAATGACAATCCTGGTAGTTCGTAAAGGGAAGCGAAAGGTAGCCAGTGGCAAGCCTAGCCTGGTGGGTGACCTTGAGAGGGGAAAGTAAGCCCACTTTTCAAATGTTTAACACGTCTCCCATACTTCTGGCTCCACAACGGACTACACCAACAGTGGCTCTTCCAGTCTCCTTTACCTTCAGGAAAACGCATTCCTGCACAGGAGTGCCGCTCACGTCCTCTCTAAATGTCAACCAGGTTTTAGGCAGCTGTTCGAGCAGGAAATATATATTTTTATACGTCTGGCCCTAATCGACAATCCTAAGCGGTCGTGCGCATCCAGGTTCTGTCGTGCCAACACACACCTATATCGACATACAGACATCTATGTACTTTCCGTATTATCCTGTCCGTATTATTGTGTTTAATGAGATGGGACAACGATCATAATTAATACTACAATCAAGAAAGGAGTAACGACAAGAAATGGTTTTGTGATAGATGGTGAGGTAGTACGTGGGATGCACCCGCCTCCCTGCTCAAAGCTACTGCGCAAATCCTCCAGGTTGGAAATAAATTCCTTTACGCACCTTCTCATTCTTATAATTACTCTCAGAAGAAACGTGTAAAAAACAAAGGCATTCAGCCCAGTGTGTACAGAGTGGGGTGTATTCCCCCCTAACCTTTATAACACTCCTCCATTATCTAAGTACACTTTCCTACATCAGAGTTCGAGGATCTGTCATGCAACGGAAGCAGTAAGTCGTACTTTACACACAAGATTTGCACGTAGCCAACAAAGCCTTCCTTACGGAGGGGAATAGTCTGTGAACTTTTTTTTTGATGAATAATGAAAAATGTTTACAATGGTTCGTCGAGTTGGAATTATTCATTTGTTAGCGTTCTTCCTTGGGGCACACTTTTAGGGACACCTTACGAAAAGGGGATTCTCCGAAAACATCATTTAAGAGACAGGATGACGATCCTCCTCAACAGAAGCGTCAAAAGTGAGGCAGGGTCTCGACATTAACTGAAAGGAAACGGGTAGTATTGCACCCTCCGAACAAAGACAACCTCCCTGCATGTAAACAGGTAAGACACCCGACAAAGCCCGGAATCAATGAGTGGGTAATCCCGCATCATTATAACGCCGTTATGCTAGTTAAATCAGTATCACAGAGATCAAGGTTTTAAGAAAGAGGATCCTATTATCAGACCCTATAATCATTGTTCTTTTCATGAAACGTTCGCAATTACGAAAGAAAAACACGTCAGGCTGTGAAAGATGGTAAATTACCACATTATCTACTCAAAAAAGTTTTGGATACAATGATTTTGTTCTTCAAAGGTAATATATTGTTCAGATAATTTAATGCTGTGGAATAATTGAAGCACTATATATTTTTTAGGATATCAAATACGGCGAGTATCATGTACATCCGGGAGAACTTAGATGACTCTTATTGGAATTCAGCAGAACTAAGTTTCTAACCTTCCCTAGCAATCATTATCTGCCCTTTCACATCATCTGCAATTGAAGCGGTTGTTACGATGGCCACGTACAAGAAGTTGTTAACCATTGTTTACGTTTCAGTTCTCAAAAACGGATTCCACCGCATACTTGATGTGACGTCACGCAGACGTTTGCATGTAGAAACAATAACAATGAAATTATAAAATAAATCTCCGCTGCTTGGGTAAGATGAAAGAAATTTTCAGGGATTCTTTTGATTCGCTTTAAATATCGAGTCAGTCGAAATGGACCATGTGTTGCACTACGAAATTCGTTCGTGTGTACAGCAGCAGGGACGTGCAACTATTGAAAAATAATATTTTTCATATAAGAAAATTAAGGGAAATACCAAAAGCTAAAAGACGTGGGGTTTTGGGAAGATTCTTAGGTGGTATGTCGATTTATGAGTGCTTGATCTACGTTATCAACCCCCATATTTTCCATTATATTCATAACCCTAACCTTTTTTTGTATTAGATTGCAGAGTGACATAAGATCCCGTATATCATGGTCCGAAACTTTCATTTTCTAAATACACTACAACTTTCCCAGGCAAAACTCTCAACAGCCATGGCTGCTTGGCTAGTATTTTACCCGAGGGTTTGTCCTTACACATTTCTGAACGATTTTCAAGTCTGACAACTATTGCTTTCTATCGAGGTTTCTGAACCCCAAGATATGATAATGAAAGTTCCCTTTCCCTCACTCAGATGGCGTCTTGGTGGGGTGTTGAACGAGGCAGGAAAGGGCGAGCACCGGTGCGCAAGGCAGCCCAGAGGTCGCCTCCCTCTAGCCAGAAAGTGATAGTTTTGATACCGGTCTCCACCGAGGAACACACCTTCGACTCTCCCCAGATGACTGCAGTTGTAAAAGCATTATATTTACGTCAAGTAGCCTCAGGCTAAAGAGTTCCCTTAAGAATGCGCGATTATTACATCGTAAATATCAACCATGTACTTAAAATCTAAGTCAGCCATTTGCAGTCAATGAAAAGATTAGAAGGACTAATTAGCATTGAATCATCCATTTCCTAAGTCTTGCAATTCGATTAAGTCAGTCATGCAAGTAAAGACACAGAATAATCATGATGATGTGTTCAGTCATTGTTAAAATCCGAGGAATATCAAATCCACTTTACACAATACGCATGTCAGTTGCGACACAAACATGGGTAAAGGAATGTCATACCTAAGTTGAATGTTAGTTTTCGAAATGAAATAACTTAGCAGGAGTTAAAATTGTTACATACAGTACATATGCACGCTGGAGCATTAACAAAGAAATTTCTTAGAACTTCGTTTCCCAGATGCGTTTACCTGCTTGTGGTTCTCGTTAGCGATGTTCACTCCATTCACTTCGATAATGCGGTCACCCTCTAGAAGACCAGCTACCTCGGCTGGCGAGCCTGCATCAACTTTGCCGATGTATTGGCCCGGCTTGGACTTTTCTGCATGCAAGTTAAAGCCATACCCTTCAAAATCTGGCCACTTGACGATGATGCTTAGCCGAGGCGAGGGAGCGTTATCAGGGATATCAGACATTGTGAGGGAAGTATTTGTTGGGTACACGAAATTTCAGCAAAGTATTAGTGGGATAAAATGCTGATACAACAGCATACACAGTTCACAGACAATCTTATACACCAGCAGTCATTCCACAGACTGACCCGCCAGCCGTCGTTGCCACAATTTCCAGGGGATAGCTTTGCTGCCTTTCTGTCTCGACAAGAACCGTACTTCTCACTTCTCATTACACGTTTGTCTATAATGTACATACGATCAAAAGACGCCAAATTCAAATCCTCATTTTGATTTAAGATCAGATACTGATAACTTTGATTGAGAAATTTGTTCTTGAGCGTAGATGGCTTTCATACGTCTGGCAGCGGAGGCTGCAGGGCAACAGGTGGGTCACGTGGGCTGAACGTCACGGGGTACGAGAGAGAATGTACAGGTGAGGGGCTGATTGGGGCCTTGTCCTGCTTTATCCGAGTTTCTTATAGAATATAGATATGGAATATCAATATGTGACTGCTTATGTATATTAACTTTAAATGATCGAACACAAGGAAAACTGTCAGGCAGTTTTTAAATTGACCGTAGACGAATACAGTGCCTGGACATATTCTTTTTATCATTATTTCGTCAAATAATTGCTGTCTAGATAATTCTGTACCACAGTTGCATCTGCATTGTTTCTAGAACATTACACACGACTTATCATCTTCAGTGGAAGATCTGATTGAAAATTTGTAGAACCAGTCTTCTTCAACTGCCTAATCACACGATATGTCCAATTATAGCTCTCTCTCTCTCTCTCTCTCTCTCTCTCTCTCTCTCTCTCTCTCTCTCTCTCTCTCTCTCTCTCTCTCTCTCTCTCTCTCTCATCAGAAATAAGAGACTAGATTTCAGAGAGCAAACTGACAAGATTAGCACTATCAAGTCTAGTGGTGAGTTGTACGATTCTGGGAACTTCCTTTACCAGAGATGGAAACCTGTCGATGAAGATGGTTAGTGTTTATAATGGAAGCAAGATGGAATATCGTTGTGGTTTGTTTGGTCGCCAGTGGGGAAAAATCAGAAATAAACAAAGAGAATTCAGAAGCACTTCACAAGGCAAGATCGGAGCAATGGAACGTATGTATGGGCTGCCAGGAAAGGGTGAGGGAAATGCAACTATAGTGTGGAGAGAGAAGACAGAAAATGTGTTGAACCTGAAGATCTCTCAACGGGGGAAGGATACAGAGTGGTTAAGTCTTCGAGAACACTACAGAACATACCGAGAGTATATCGGACAAAAATGTACGACAGTTCACCCAGAATGCCAGAGCGATTATTCAGTGTACTGCCGGGAGAATTAAGATACATGCATGGAACGTTTAAAAGCTTGACACACACTGTCGTATTGGGATGAGCTTTCTGCGAGCACTGCTCGACACCGACGAAGACATCTTGGATCTGCAAACAACGCGGCTCCTCATGATTTCCCGCAAGACAGACGTGTCTCGGCGTATCGCGCGACGCTTCATGTTGGAAGTTTTGGTCCGGACTGTAGAGAATGTGATTGATTCCGGACATCTCTTACCAAGACGTTCAAAGACAGAAACAACGACACACTGAACATCAGAGAAGGCAGAGTGACCACATCCGATGCTTCCAAGCCCTTTCTGTTCATCCTTAACGCAAGTCTGTTGTTCATAGGATGATATGCAGAAGTGTCACAATCCTTAACATAAAGCCAGCATAACTAACCAAGAGTTACGTTACTAAACTCATATCAATCGTCCAGATGAACCTACCTGCGCAGGACAGTGTCTACACTTAATGTGTATCCATAAAAGCTTAGGGGTATCGGGGTCGCTGATTTGTCTGGCGAGCGTACCAACTCATAACAGCTGGGGAAAAAGTTTCCACCGCCACGAACAGAAAGAAATCAGTTTCCCTTCTCCATCTCTGTGTATCAAATAAGAATATCGAGGACAACCTTTCCCAATCGACCATCGGATGAATCATATATTCGCGATTCTTGAGGTTCCATTTGAAATACCTTGGGTTGATATGATTGACCTTACAGGTCAGAAAGTTAGAGAAGGCTTTGGTATATTGCTGTGATATACGACGTGACCTAACCTGGATATGTCAAAAGATTGGCCAGATATCATGGCTATTCTTAGATACATTTATTTCCTAGCAAGTGAGGAATGAACAATGTATTGTACAAGTCAGTGGACATTGTTCACATAGACATTGGTAATGAGACCTCAGTGTTGAAGGTGGAAAGTCAAAGGACGGAACAGTGGCTTGGAATTGTTCCAGACTTATTCTGATGGTATGAGTCACGACCATCAACTATGCCCGAAGGGATCAGTCACTCAGTTAATTCGTGGTCATCGTATTTCACTTGACGGACCGGTTGATCTTACCTCCCTCTGACCGCTCCAGTGGACCATGATTCGATACCCAAGGAAGTGAGTGGACTCTCCTGGGGAGGAAAATGTACTACTTCCACGAACCTTAGGACCTATTTTTCTCTTATCACTGAAATGCCTTTCGTACGAATGTAAAGCCTTAACTCAGGTTCTTAATTGGTATAATTTTGCAATCACACACACACACACACACACACACACACACACACACACACATCACTACCGCTGGAGTAATTAGTTTTCATTTAACTTCAGGAACTGCTGGAGGATCATCTGGAAAACAATATTTAGGACTAGTCCATCTTTAAGTGTAGCACACTTATTGGTACGATGACAGACTCGGCCATTTCTTAGGTAGACGATATCATACATAAAGTGACGTTAGGGAGGAGATGCCACAAGGTAAAAAAAAGATGACATTTGATCAAAATACATTGGACCAATAGTCTCTATACAACTTTAGATCGAATCACACTGGTGAAAATATGACATAAACGTCCACAGGAAAGAATCATTTGCATATATATACACCTTAGCCTGAGCCAGGTACCCATTTTAACGACCAATCCCTGGGATGGATGAAGAGCTAGGTTGACTGTGGACCTACTGCCTCAAGGAGGATTCGAACCTATTCGCTCGACCCTGGGCGGCCCGTGAAGGCGTCACGGTCAGGAATGCGTAACCGCTAATTCAGCATTTCATTTCCTGCACGTATCATGTGTCACCTCTAAGTGATCTGGAGAGTTTAAGAGGTCACAATGTCCTCGTTATAATATCACGGCTTAGGTCGGGTGTGTGTGTGTGTGTGTGCATAAACTTAAAAGGGAAGACAATGGTACATATATACAAGGTTAAGAGATGGGGCAACGCGAGTGTAAAGCTCTCTCCCCAGAACACACAAGTAGTAATCACAATGAACTGATTCGCTGTTTTACCAAATAATTTTCTCAGGGATGAAAATGTTGACTTTATTCTCTCTTTTCCGAGGTCGTTCTAGTCTCACCATAAAAATTGGTTTTGGCTCGTGTAATTTTTCCGCAACATTTTCTTCTGCAGATGTAGAGACTGAATTAGCCAAATACCTCGTTCTGAGAGTGGGTATAGACTTGATGGAGGATATTATTCCGTCAAAGGTACAATTGGCGTGATCGGGATATTCTTTCACAAGCGAGTGACGATGGAGCGCTTGGGTCTACTACTGGCTCCCGTGTTGTCCACAGTCAGCATGGTTTTTCTTTTTTTTTTTTTTTTCAAAATACAAGCAAGAGAAAGTTAATCTAACCTAACCAATCCTTAGAACGTAACCCAACCAACTTAACGTATCTATCCTAATCTAGAATGTTAACAAACCCAGGATAATCCTGTATTTCGCGTTTGGTTAGAGACTAGCCTAGCTAAGCATAAAACGGAGCATTGGTCTGTTGGCTTCCGTGGTAACAAACAATAGAGCGGTCTGTATTTTCTGCTTTTAAATCTTCGAAAGACTGAACACTGTCAACCAGTGATAATTATCGAACCATGTTTTATCGTGCCCTCAGCGATATTCGTTCGTTTTTGCGGAACACTAACCATTTCTTCCAAATTTCCTTGATGTAAAGGTTCAGGATCAGGTACCACTGGTTGGAGATTAAAACTACGAACATCATTCTTGAGTGCTGTCTGGAGGGGCGGGTTTTAGATGAACTTGGAAGAGGTTTGTTAAATGGTTCTTGAGAGAATACTATGTAAGCAGAAGGAAGAACAGTTAAGTAACACAGCCTAAACAGAAGGAACAGTAGATGGGTAACAGCCTAAACAGAAGGAAAAGTAGATGGGTAACAAAGCCTATACAAAAGGAAATATATGGGTAACAAAGCCAAAACAAAAGGAAAATATATCGGTAACAAAGCCTATAAAGAGGAAATATAGATGGCAAACCCATTCTGATTCAGTGCCTAGTTCCTTTTGAGGCGCTACTGTCCATAACTCCAGCAGTCATTTGAAATACGTTTAAGCCAGAGTGTAATTCTCTCAACTCATGAAGAAACTGAAGCAGTTATAGTTAATCCCTTCCTCAGAACACAGTTCAGTATATTTAGCCTTCATTGCCTTGCTCAATATCACAAACTTTTCTTAAAGGGATTTCCCAACATTGCCTCACCTTGAGCTACTTGCTAAAAAAAAAAAGAGTTAACTTTTGAATGGTCAGCTGAGCAAAAAGTTATATTCAAAAATCAGTCCAAGTTCTGATCCACTTTTGAAATTTCCTGATGTCTTTGAAGGTTCAACTCTATCCACTGGACGACAAATACACCCGCAGTTGGGATCTGCCCTGAAACAAACAAACAAAATGTAGCAATTTACAGATTTTTTATTATTGCTTGTCATGTGTTCAAGGAAACAGTAACATTTATTGCACATCCGGGAAGGAAGCACCAACTGAGGCAAGGGAAGAAAAACACTTGAAGTTTAATGTCTGATTCACGAGTATGTATGTTAAAGGATACTGGATATAGACAAAAACTCTTCTCAAGGAGGAAAACTTACAAAGAAAGCTGGCATATTTAATTTTCAACAATGTAAGTGTTTAAGAGATATTCTCAACATTATCTTGGGGTGTTTCCGGTCTCTGGATACGCGCTCTTTCAGACGTATGGTAACTAACGAATGCTTTTCCTCTGTTATTTTACCCGAATGCTTCTGAGCACCGAGCTGATGACCGACCTTAAGCGAGTGTCGTCTGTCAGTGCGTCATGGAGAGGAGACACCACATCAGTGTGACAGTCCCGTACACATTGATCACGCCAGTGTAGGTTGTAGAACAGTGGCTTAAACACTCCTCACAGGTCGGTATCGTCTAGTTAAGGGTTATGTTGCAGCCTCCCATATGCAGAAGAACACTTGAAAGCTCGTTACTTTTTGTGAAATGGTATATCACAGTGTGACGCACATCCTGCAAATCGTAAAGGAATGATAGTCTCGTAGTTGGGAAGGCGTTCGCCAATCAATCACATTCTCAACAAGGATTACCAGAGACAATGGCCAAGGAGAGCAACTGTGAGAACGTAAATCGTGAGTTTTGAGTCAGCTGGTCATGTGGCTTCGGAGGTTTTTAAGTCCAGAGTGCCCGAAGTCCCCGCTCATCAGGTCTGTGAAAAGATCTCGATAAAAGTTTACTAGAAACTTGGGAGCGTTAAGGCGTCATGACCAGACAATACGAAACAGATGGATTTTCTGAACTCGCGTGACCTTTCTCCCCGTGCACTGTGCCCTTGTGTGACGTCCTTGAACTTTGCCCTTAACTGTATCATCGGTGAAATGTTGGAAATGTGCCTCCCAGAAGCGTGTAATAATGTCCTATTAACATTAAGGTTGAGAGCCTCGCATGAGTGAACAGAGACGCTTGTGAATAAGGTTATTACCAGGTGAAGCAATATTGTAATGCCAGTTTTATTAATACTGAAAGATGGTTTCTCTCTCAAGGTGTGAGATATGACGTGAACAACAGGTGTCAAATGGGGTTACTGTGGCTAAATCATTAGCGATCATTACGTATGTTTCTCACTGAGTTTTCGAAGATAGTTGAGTGTGGTAGTGTTTTATAGCGTAACGAGGGTGTGTAGATATGCCATACTAAATTTCATAATGAAGTGAAGTACGTGTAGTGTGCTTTGTGATTAGTTATTCATTTATTATAGGAAGAGAGTTATACACTCGTTTTTCTCCGTCTCTTAATTCTTGTAGGTGTATACTATGAAATAATGTATATGGCAGTTCCCAATGTGTATTTGTCTCTGTGTGCGTATATAGTGTCCCAGGCCAGAGCAGGTCATGCTGTATGTTATTTTTGTTGCTTCCTATTTTGGCTTTGCAGAAGCTGTTCATTTGTTTTGTAATGTTTTCCCCCAACCTGACTCTTATCTAATAAAAGTCTGTTATCACGAGTGATGGTTAAGTAATTTCATCTATTGATCATGAGTGATGTTAGAACCGCCAGAAATCAACATTGTCTCTGGATGACTGTGCAGTGTCTGATTTTGCGTGTCATGTTGTGTCTATACTAACCTTACTATAGTTATAGCAGAAACAGACAGACAGATAGACACACACACACACACACACACACACACACACACATACACACAACAACACCATGAGTCTGGTACGGAGACCCTGTTGGTTTTGCCTTACTAACCTTCGGTTTTAAAGCAGCTGTGATACCCACTACTTAAACTTTTTTTCTCTCTCTCTCGGGGAGAGCTAGGCTAGTGCGTCCTTCACTCCCCGTTGGCGGAAGATCAGTTCGTAGGAAATTTGTGGTCGTGATTGCAGTGCCTGAGGGTGGGTCACGGTCTTCTCTGGTGCTTCCAAGTCCTGTAGGATTTCCCGGGGTTTCTCTGCGACGACCTGAGGTCACTCAAAAAACAAAGCTAATCTACATATGCTTATTAGATATCATGAGCACGACGCGTACGACATTAGGTAGCACTAACGTGGAGTTTACCCTGAGACTTGAGGGTTGTACAGCCCTGTTGACTAGGTTTCCCCACCTTTATCCTAACTGCTTGGTGGGGACCCAGACACTACCTTGTCCATCGGCTTGTCCAGAAATGACGGCAGGATATTTTCTGTAGTTTTTCTACACAGATCGTCCTCACCGTAACACGCATATAGTAATCACGAATTAGTGGATTCAACTTCACCAATAACAAACCTTTGCTAAGTATACGTCCTCACAATGAACATATTATGCATTAATATTTCAATATTCGGGAAATCAATATTCAATATTCGGGAAATCCAGTTTGACGTGAACCGGAATAGAATATCTTCGCTAGCCTTCATTTGATATTCAGCGTGTTTGTGGGCTATGGCAATTCTAGTATATTCAAGACTTTGGAACCTCCTCCAATGTGTAAGTATAAAGATTCGCGAAAACCAGACTAGGCTCAGCACAGGCTCTTGTCAATGACAGCTCGTTCTCGGGTGTACCATTACTGGCATAAGTCGGGTGTGTCCACTGGGTGGCATTACTGGCACAGGGCATTTCACGTGTCACTGTAGTGGGCTCTCATGGGTGGATGTGTGTGTTGTGCAAAATGTGATCAGTTCAGCCTATTAATGTTTATCAAAAGAACTTTGGCTGAATACATAATAATTTGTCATCAGAGAAGTCACTTTTACTGGGGGGATGTGTTGATTAATCAAAAAAAAAATGTTAATGTTAATAGCATATTAGAATTAGTTAGTCTGAATGAGCAGTAACCACATGATCATTAGTACTGTAATATCTGTCAATGTATAGTTCTATTTAAGAAGCGCGGAGATAGACAATAGTTTAGTTCCTCTTACACGTAATTCAGAGAAAACGTTTCGATTTTCTTTTAAAAAACTTTACGTCGTGACACTATTTTAAACATATAATGTCTCGATGACATGTAGTTTATGGTCTTTACAGACGCATTTCACGTTTTTCTTTGTTATCTTTGTTAAGTGCAATCATGAATTCAAACGCTAAACACAGATGTAACCTTTACAGAGAACACTGGCAGGAATTTGGTCTCAGATAGGTACAGTAGTTAGCAGTAGATTCATTGCCTTCATGGATAATGACTTCATGGCTGACAACCCTGGAATTAGAAAAAAAACGTATTGTGAAATTATATTTTTTAAGGTTGATTTCCGAACTAGTAGGAAAGCTAATGATGTCTTCGATCTGCGTTTGAATTTTTTTGTCGACTATATACTTAACAGGGCCTTTAACAGGCCGAGGGCAATATATTTTCCAGTAAAGATATAATTGTAGACAGTAGGAATATAGCATAAGTTGTTACTTCCCATGCGCACAATTTTCACTGAATATATCAACTTTTACTATTGCACAATAGGTGATGCAGTCACCTATTGTACACATGAAAAAAAATGTATTCTGACATACGAATAGCTACATATCAACTTTCACTTGAAATTAACAAGAATTATCTAAAAGTTCATCCCAGATATAATGTCAATACTGTTTTGGGACGATTGTCTGTGGATTTCATATTTTCTAAAACATTCCTAGTTTCATGTCATTGTGTGTCAGATTTTCATTATTCTTGTCTTATCTCGTAATTCAAGAGACGTGATTATTAGTGTCAAACTATATTTTTGAAGACATGATGGAAGAAGTCACCTTGTTATGCCTGATCCTTAAACGTAGTCGCCATTGGCGTGGAACAATGGAAGTGTGATCTAGGGATCTGAATCATCCCCACGAAATGGTTTATCAATTTTTATCTGAAGGTACAGTTGTTCATCAAGATTTGGGCTTGTATTTTTTCGCCTTATAGTGAAAGTCTACCTTACATATTCTACATATGTAAATGTAATAAACATACATATCTTCTGACAAGACTAAGTTCTTTTCCCTTAAATTGTAAATTTTCATACTCCTAAAAATATAGCAGCAAAGGCATGGTGTACGATGGTTCTTTGGTGCTTTCGGCGTATCAGTTCCCAGGGCCATGAACAGGCCGTCAACGTCCAGTTTTAACCGCCAGCTAGAACAATCTTTTATGTTGAGGTGTTGAAGTTAATCATGAGACTACATACACTACCTCTGTGGTTACTGAGTAGGATACCATTAGCAAAAGCGATGTTTGTGAGTTTGTGAGTCCTATCAGTTAAAACGTTGGTAGGTCATATTTTAGGTAGGTTTCTTGGGTCGGTGTTGTGCTCCTTTTGTGTATACAACAAATGGCACACACACAAAAAGGGTATCCCAGCCCGTAAAACCTAACCTAACATTCTCTAACCGCTTCAGTTGCAAAATTCTGATGCATCCTTATGATTTTTTTTATTTTCATTGTACGCATGTATATACCTCGCACGTTTCAGATAGTGCTTCCCTTTGGTGTGGGATTCGTTATTAACATGTCAAGCAGAGACCTTGAAAAACCCTCCAAGCGACTGTGCGTTGTGCCACGTATGAGTAATGCATTTTTATGAATGCAAACAAACACAGGTGTCGCCACATGATGAGTGTATCTCAACCACTTTCGAAAGCTCGTGTTTATCAGGTTTACTCCTAACTAAACTCTCTGTAAGCCAGCCATTTTAAACATGATATAAACAGATATGTAAAGGAATTTTTTCATTTTTTAGATAACTCTGCATGGAATAGTAGATAATGTTTGAATAATAATGCCAAAAATTAATTGCCTTGCGTAAAAATATGATTAAGCAGACATTAACATCCGGTGCAGCTATGATACAATTTAAGGTCTAGAGATGCGATAGATCGTTGATGTGCATTTAATAGCAGTACAGTAGTGGCAATATAGTTTAGGTGCAACGTAAGTGCAGTGCTGACACAAGAGTGGCCCCGGGGTGGCCCCCAATCCGACCCTCGACTGCAGCAGAAGCCCGCCAGCAGGAGAGTCGTGGACAGAATGCACAAGAGTCTACGGCTCCCTTAGCTACTTCGGACGCAGCCCACCCTCTGGGGGTTCGTGGCAGCGTCGTCATAAGTCGGTGGGGCGCTGCGGCAAAGAGGGTTGACTTGGAGGACATGGGGACTTATATGGGGTTACAAATGAAGGATGTTGACCATGTCATGAAGAGCATGAGGCCGTTTTGAGGACTCCCCTATACCTGCCGAGACTGTTGTTTTGAAATACTCGGGTACGACGGTACGATCCTTGAGGAAGATGGTACAACCCTTGAGATTGACTGTACGACCCTTGAGCTTGACGTTACGACCCTTGAGCATGACGGTACGATCCCTGGGCTTAATGATGCGATCCTTGGGTATGTTGTCCGGACCTTTTAACCTGGCCAATAAGAGTCAGGTGAAATTGGTCAGGCCATTGTACCCAAGGGTCGTACCGTCGTGCTCAAAGATCGTACTGTCGTGTTCTAGGATTGCACCGTCGTGTTCAAGGGTCACACCAACATGCTCAGTGGTCCATCGTCCCTTCTCGGGGGTTAGTTAAACGGCATTAAGCAGAGCTTTGATGTCACCTAGGAGCTCCTCAGGTTCCACAACATTTGGATGGTAGCGCGCGTAGGGCTTGCCGTCCCGCCCTACGAGGAACTTCTCAAAGTTCCAGCGGATGTCGTCGACCCTCAGAGGCTCGTAGAACAGAGAGGACTCGAATGTTGAGTCTGTGTAGCTGCAGCTACTCTGTGGGTGAAGCAGAGAGAAGTATGTATTTCATCTTAAGAAAGATCGCATTTGTAAATGTATGTCAAAGATGTGCGTCCTCAAATCAAAACTTGACATTTCAAAGGCGCTCTGTCTTAGGATCACCTCCGCTCACCTTCAGGAACGTGAAGATCGGGTTCTCCTCTGCGCCGTTCACTTTGGTCTTCTGGAAGAAGGTCATCTTGGGAACGAACCCGTTGCCAGGACGGACGTGAGTGATCCCGTTCATGATCTCCTCTGGGGTCTCTCCGGGCTCTTGCTGTGGCAAGGGACGGGGAGAGAGAGATGTATGAGAGGGGTCAGGATGGACGTGGCTAACAGGAAACTGAGGGGCGGTGCGTTACTTGTAAGGAACATGAAGTAGGAGAGGGGAACAACAAGACGGATCAAATAAAGAAAACGAATGATTTCAGATATTTAAGACTTGTCTAAGGAAGACTATGATAATTTGTTAATCATGTCAAGCATAGATGGTTCATTTGGTCAGTCTCCATCTTTATCACGGTGTTATGCGCTCTGTTGCCTAATATATTTCGTGAGAGATGGAAGCTCTCCTACAAATAGTGTTGATTTACGAAACATCCATATTGAACAAATGTCGAGGAACGATATTCAGCTTACCAGACCAAACTGGTTACAGGGGAAGCCAAGGATGACGAAGTCCTGCCCTGCGTGGGTCTCCGCCAGTGCATTCATCTGTGTGTAGGAGGAGTTGGTGAGCCTTCAGTAGGTGGCCACGTTGACCACAAGCACCACCTGTGGGCGGGGGATCAAGTACATGGTTAGCTCCTGCAGGGGATGAGGACGTTTGTGTGGGTATACCAGCCGGTGGTGAGGACGCATCCCTGGGGACTTCTGTGTGAGATGAGTACATGATAAGCTCCTGCAGGGGAAGAGGAAACCGTGAAATAAGTAGACCAGATATTGATGAGGACGCATGTCCCTACAGGGGAACTGTTCGAGATTACATCTTTCTTGAACACTGGGTTAGTGAGGTGTTAAGACTTGCATTTAGCGGAGAGACTTTGGAGATGAAGACGCAGTTTGGCCTGACCTTCATTTACATCTCACAGGAGGGAACACTAGACAGGGTTTGACCCTGTAATGACCTACCGGTATATATATATATATATATATATATATATATATATATATAGACGGAGAAACGCGTCAGAGTGTTGAGAAAAGTCTATGGTCGCTTCTAGTAAGTATATATACAAGAGCTTCGACCTAAGATTTCTCCGGACGATATGGTTAGGTAGATGATAGATGCAAGACCCGTTGTTTGGGAATTATTATAGGAAAAAAACCCATTATAGGGAAGAAACCCAGTTATGGTTACCAGTTACTGGTAAACCGTAACACGTTCAGAAAAAAGACAATCATTTTGATGGTGTGGGTTCGAATCCCACGCGCTCAGCGGTAAATAGTTTCAAAATCTCACATGTGAACAGGACTTGCTTGAGATAGTGTAGTTTTCTCTGGCTGGTTAGGTGTAGGTAAGCTTGGGATAAACGATGGAAGCTCTTCGTGAGTAGGGGATAGGTAAGGGACGTGCTCCGTGAATAGGGGATAGATAGGGACGTGCTGCATGGATAGGGGATAAGTAAGGG